>NW_028249837.1:600000-980563 GCF_964263255.1 Lissotriton vulgaris | reverse complement strand
TGGGGGGGAGACAAGTTAAGCTTTCAGGAGATCCCTGATCAGAAGGGCCATTGCCTTCTAGCTTCCGTCCTGCCATTGAATTACATACACACCACAGTATGCAGGACTGATCCTCCCCGTCCTGAAAAAGTCCAAAGTGTATCTTGATGACCTCACAAATTACCACTCAAAGCAGATCTCCGTTATTCACATATGAATCAATAATTGTTTAATAAGGCTTCTGCAGGTCAGTACTCAAATTTCTGTGTTATTGACAGTTCATTACACCCTTTAATTAGTGTTCCTGCTTTAACATATTTGCATGGTACCTCCTGTTGATCCTTGCGGTAGATATTGCTGAGTAATTTCTTATGTATAGTACTTGTGACACCTAGTAATGACTCTCAGGGGTATATTCACAAGACGTGTGCTAAACATCACCCAAAAATGCTAACGCACCTTTACACATCGCAGCCTATCACAGGAAAATAACCCCGTGTTAATGTGGAATTCACAACACAGCGGTACCATGCGATAATCCGCAGGAAACGATACAACATTTGCAACAGAGATAAAAACACAAACCCCAACACCTAAAAAGATGCGATGTGCCCAAACGCGATAAGAAAACAGTGACAACCAGCAAGAGGCCTGCAATCCCCACACATAATGCGGGAAAAAGCACAAGACCAGCATACTGAAAATGCTACAAAAAAACATAATTAACTGCGGAGTACCACAGATGCACCCTGACCCACTGCAGAGGACAACATGAACCCCACAATCCCCACAGACAAATACCGAGGAATACAGGGCCCGTGGAAGGCCAATGAGAAGAGGAAGAGGAAGACGGAGTACAGTCACCAGGAAAACCCGATTATCGCCACGGATGAGCCAGAACACCACCACCAACTGTACGTCACCTCAAACGTGTCATTGGCAACAAAGAGACAAAGATGGTACACCACCTTGGACCATGTGAATACGGTCACATGGCAGAGGAGGACAATGGAAGAACACAAGAGGCCCTGGACTGATGTGAATGGCAAAACCAAGCAGAAACTTGCTGCCAACACGAAAGCAGCAACGCACCTTGGAGGAGGTGGCCAGCAGAACACCAGGAGCTGAATGATATGGAGAAGATGGTGGTCACAGTCACCAGCCGGGGGACGGTGACAGGAGTCGGGGATCCGGTCACTGCCAACATAACCCTACACCACATCAACAGTGTGCGCACCGACCAAGGAGTGGGTGGACGGGGGAAATGGGCACAATGGCACTCATGCACAATTAAGCAGAGCACACTGCACACCCACAATGACTCAGGATCATGTCCCTGATCCCACGGGAACACTCAGCACACACACAAACACCAACTAGTCCCACGTACACCATTTGCCCAAAGGGGCACCCACACAACATATCAACAAGCACGCAACCAACACATGCACACAAAACACAGCAAACATGTATATACCTCAGCCACACTGACAATGCATGAGACACCACATGACGAGTAGCATGGCTGCAGTCCAATCACCATGACAATGTACACGGCATGTCACTGAGGTGGCTGAGTGTGGACCACAACCGGAAAGGAGCAGGTCACACTCGGACACAACCACCTGCACAAACAACCCCTGAAGTCAACAACACATCTGTGGACAAACCATACCCAAGAGTCACAACTCGACAAAGAGCACAAGTTACCCAAATCTGCAACATCTCAGTACAGTGAAAGCTCAGAACTGACAAGCATACCGCATGAAAGGGACCAATGGCAGACAAATCAGAGCCACAGAAGCAAATCAACCACTGTGCAGAATATGCACATAAGTATAAGTGCACCTCGACATTGACAAAATCCCGGTACAAACAGCAACACCTCCATAACAGAATACAGGACACAACTGGTGCCGCAAAAGTGCCCAACATTGCAAATCACATCTGGCACAGCAGGAAACTGTGACATGACAATGTACAAGTACAACCTGTAAGCTGCAAATATGTTTAATTCACACATGCTGTGTTTTTGGACATTTTGTACTGTCCCATGATTGCCAGGGACTGCCACAATGTCACATGCTCATGAGAAGTACTTGTCAATGATAGTGTTCCTACGGGCCATTCCTGCCGCAGCTGGAGTGGGATGTGGGCGACCTGCCCCATAATTGTACGGTACTGGGATCCATGGGGCATTGGTGCGCACACAATGGTTGTGCAAAACAAAACATGCATGCGATGTCCGGGCTGTACAGAAGCTTTCCACCTGTGCCGTCCAGGCATCTGAAACGTGACTTCAACACGCTAAATGTGCGTTCAACCATGCCCCTGGTGCGTATGTGGGCCGCATTGTACTGCCTCTGCCGTACAAAAGGGGGTGATGATGGACGGAGCATCTGAACCAATCAAACACTCACACCCAGTCAAAAGATCTGGTTGTACTGCCTCTGGGCTGGTGTGTTAAAGTTTCGGAGGGGTGTCATCATCCAAGGGCAGAGTGCATATCCTTGATCACCTGTGACAGTGCAGGGAGAAAAGCGTCAATACTTGGTTCAGCAGGATGTGATGGCAGGCCCACTAATCCAGTGACGCCTGTGTTGGCTGTGTATGGGGTGAGTGTAAGCCAGCCCTCGGGTAGTGGCTGGTGCTGGCAACAACTCCAACAGTTATCATGCATTCAGAAATGCAATTTCAGAACAACAAGGGGGATGACTTGAATTGCACAGGGTTAGTGGCCCCGGATGCACAGCGGCCGACACGGACCCACCGCCACAGGACGCTGACCTTTGGGAGACACACTCGTATATGTCATAGGTGCCCTCCGCCAAGGTGCATAGGTGCCTTTGATAGAATTCACTTTTCGATACCCTAATTACCCTATGATGATGTGCGAGTTAGCATCATATGACTAACTAATGAAGTTCGTATATGCACCTATGCTGAATTATTATTCTTGCTCCTTACTTATGTTCAACTGTACGTGTGACCATATTAGTTTCTTAGCTTAGCCTGTGTGCCACCATTTTGTGTAACTCTCTGTGCCTGCTGGCCCTGCTCGCTCATATGCCCCTCCCGCAGGAATACAGAAATGTACTAAGACAGCAGTTTTCGTTTCTCAGCTTACTGTGGCCGAAACTAACAAGTCTCTTTATCAGTAATGTTCTCATACCCAGAGACGCTGAAGCCTAGCTCCATGGCCTTGAGTAGAGATAATAATGTATCCTTTGCAGGTGCAGATGCCTGCTCTATGAGAGCATTGTTCACTGGTCTGAGGCTCGGTAACTTTCCACAAGGGGCGTACCCCTCGTTACTGTATTGCATTATAATGTATTGCTGTGATGCAGAGAGTCAGTCCTCTCGTTCGCACTCCTAGGAGTGAGGTCGGACAGGGCCCTCTCATATGAGTGTTGTTTGGCCTAATAAAGACTTTTGTTTATTCTTCTCCACCACGCTTATCACCTTCCACTGAGTGTCTCGGGGGAGAAGGGGAGGTCTGCCCCAAGGGCATGATGCAGAGGGCACATGCAAGCTGTGTCTGGCAACATGAAATATATGAATGCCACAGACTCATGCCAGATACCGTGCCTGCCAGTTGCTGATGACAACCCCCAGGCCACAGGCTCAGACACCAACAATGTTCCGCCGGAGGCTGACGGTCATCAACTTGCGTTGAACAGGGTTAGTGGCACCACGTGTCGCTGGCTTGCGTTGAACAGGGTTAGTGGCCCCAAGTGTCGCCGGCTTGCGTTGAACAGTGTTAGTGGCACCACGTGTCGCAGGCCTGCGATACGGAATTATGCCTCACTGATGGAAGGGAGTCTGGCGCTGTGGCCGCTGCCACAGACTTAGGGTCACTGCCATTCAGGACTCAGGATACAGTTCCTCATTTGGGACCTACTAGGATGAAGGGGATGCCAGTGGAGTATGTCAATTAGGAAGGAGTAATGTGGGCCGGCGTCGTGGGGGCCAGCGATGGTCTGCGGAGGCTGCAGAGGTTGCAGGACTGAGGCTTGGAGCTTGCCCCAGCACGTGGTGGGCCCTCTTTGACACACAACGGTGTCGGCAGTTGAGCAGTGCGGCCTTAGGGCGCTGCGGGGGGCAGGCCTGGTCTGGGTATCAGCGTCCTGGGGTGCAGCAGGCGCACAGGGTCGCAGACCCCGCTGCTCACAGCGTCGGCCTCGTGGCAGACTGCGAGGCACTGTCCTGTCAGTGACATTGGCCTTTACCGGAGAGAACCAAGCTCTGCGCCACGGGATTTTTGTCCACATCCCTGCGCATCCCTGGCATACTCAGGGCCCACCCACTACGCTCACGCACACGGGGGGACGCAGCGAGTGACATTTCCGCTATCTGAGCCAGGGTCTGGTGTGACAAGGTATGGTTACGTCTCCTGTTCACTACTCTCCAGTCACCAGCAGTTGCGGTCAGCATGGACATATCTGTGGTTTGCATACCCATGTCTGTCCTGCACATCCATGCCTCACTTGTCGTTGTGTACATTCCCATTCACGGGTCACTTGCATCCTTCGTACATGTCTGCATTGTGCATCTACACACATTCAGCTGTTGTGTGGCTGTGCTGCTGTGGTGCCCAGATATAGCTGTATTGTGTGCAGGGGTAGCCCAGGATCACCATGGAGTAGCTTTGTTGTGTCTGTTAGGTGGGCATGTTGATTGACATGTTGTATGTGGTTTGGTCATGTGTGCATTCCCACAGTTGTGCGTTATGTGATGGTGGCTTTGAGGTGTGTGGTGTGTTGATTTGGCACTTACCAACAAGCAGTCCAGCTCCATATGTGCCATCCAGGAAGCACTGGTTGATGATGGACTGTCGGAAGATGTAGGAATCGTGCACACTGCCGGGGTAGTTTGCGACGACATTGGTGAAGAGTCCCCGGTGGTCCACTAGTGCCTGCACATTGATGGAATGCGTGTGCTTTCTGTTGCGGTAGTGGTAGGCAGTATCTGCAGGGGGCACACGTGGGACATGTGTGTAGTCTATTGCCCCCAACACGGCCGGGAATCCAGCTATGGCATAGAGCCTTGCTTGGTCTCCTGCTGTTCCTGCGCAGTGTGGGGGAAGTGAAGGTACAGGGGTATGAAGCTGAGGATGGCATCCAGGACAGGTGTGATGAACTTTGATAGGGCTGGTTGTGAGACCCCTCCGACTCTGGCAGTTGTTGGTTGGAAGGTACCAGGGGCCAACAGGTACAGCACAGCCAGCAGCTTTGTCTGCGGAGGGATGTTGGTTCTCCGCTGCGTTGGGACCATCAACCTGTGGGCGATGTGGGTCATTATGCGGATGATGGTTGTCCTTTTGATCCTGTAGTGGGCAATGACTTCCTCGGGCGTTAGGTCTGTGAGAATGGTGCGTTTTTGGTAGGTCTGCTGTCTTACTCTGTGCTGCCTCTGTGGTGGTCCGGGGGGAGCGTGTCCAGGTCCTGGGGGTGGTGACAGTTCTGGGGGTGGTGGCAGTGGGTGTTGTGGCCCTGTTGGGGCTCCGAGCTGCATGATGAGTAGCTCCATGGCGGTATTTGTTCTTCGGGTGTGGCTGTGTGCGGGGCTCCGCTGCCTACTGCAGGTATTCGTCCGGGTTAACATCTGCAGGAGGCAGGTGTTAAATAGCTGCTGCTACCGCGGCTTATCGTATGGTTTTGATTCGCATAGTGGATTTGGCAGTTCATTATGAAAGTGGTGTAGTGGTCTTTTTGTGTGTTCTTGCACGGGAAGGCCTACTCTGCTTCTCATTAGAGTTAGTTGGTGGTGTCCTCCGTGGAGATACATTTTGGGGCAGTTATCGCGGGAATACTGGCGATGTCTGTAGTTTGCACCAGCTTGTGAATGGGGTGTTAAATCTATCTCAACTTTTGATGCGTTAAGGTAGAGATAAATCAGAGATAAGTCCTTGTGAATGTCCCCCTCAGTGCGTTATTTGTAAAATAATATTTGCCAGTGTCGCAGGCGAAGCTCAGACAACTGCAGGTGGTGCTGTAAAAGGTAAGCTGTCCAGTGCGAAGGTTCTGTAGTCCTGAATACACTTCACGCCTCTTTGAACCACCGACATACATTCCCTGAACCTTTTGCTAATCGTTGCATTTGCTTTCTCCCTTGGTAACGGATCTTTTGTCTTTTCTTCCTCGTTCTTTTCCTTTCAGTGTTTTTCCCCTCTCTTGCTCTCGGGAAATGTTTGTTGAGAAAAATAAGTGTTATACCAAAAAAAGAAGTGCTGGTGGTCCCCACCAGCAACCACTGGCTCAAATTAAGCAGTGATGACACTTCACCCTCCTTGTTCCACACTAGGGGCCCATTACGATGTTGGGCGGATCGCCACCGCCATGGTGGCGATCCGCCCGACATAAATGCCTTCCCGCCACCCTTTTCCCCTGGCCACATTACAATGGCGGGTGGACCGCAGCGGAGGCAAACACCGCCCGCCACTTTTCGACCGGGGCGGAAAAGGGTTCATATGGTGGCGGTGTCTATCAGACACCGCCAGCCATATTTGGATGGGCGTCTGCAGTTGCTTTTCCGTGGCGGCAATGCCGCCACGGAAAGGCAGGCGGACTTCACTCTGGGGGCCCCGTGCGGGCCCCCAGAGTGAAGGAGAGTAGGGGGGTGAACACGGGGTACCCTCCTTCATTTGCATTTAGAAAGCAGCAGGCATCGCGCGGTGCCTGCCGCTTTGTAAATGCAAATGCTGAAATGCATTTTAAGCATTGTGGCGGGCGGTGCAGAGAGCACCGCCCGCCACAATGCTAAAAATACAAGATGTGCCCTCCACGGGACCCCCGCCCTTATGGAAGGCGGTCCCCATTACCACGAGGATGGCGGGCGGGCAAAGTTCACCCGCCATCCTAATGACCCTCTAAGACTCCCCCAAATGCTTCCATGAATACGGTTTGTCTACATATCTTTCTTGAACTTTCAAGTAATGATATGCCATCCTAGTTAAAACCCCGTTCTGCCATCTCCACCATTTAAGAGGAAAGGGTATCCACTGCATGCGGGTGGGATAAAGGAAGTCTTTAGAAAAGGCTGGTAAATTTCAAATAAATTCACCTAGCTTTAGCGAGGCGAAGTTCCCAAATTCGCACCACTTTACAAGTGATAGGTTTTCATTTGCTCAGTACAGATTTCAATAGAGCAACTTGAAACTCGTGGTTGTGTCGACAGTTGGACCATATGTGAATAATGGAGTTCTGCTTTGGGTGATTGGATGGTAAGTGGATTATCCACTTGCCAATGAATATTCATACCGCGCATTTTTATCTCACCTTCTTGGAAGGCACTTAGGGGCATATTATCAAGGGGGTTTATCTCTGCTTTTTTGGCTTTAAAAGCGAAGAAAGCGGAGATAAAATTATCTCCCTATTACCTAGCTGCCGCTAACACCAGTTAGCGACAGCTAGTAGGAGATAGCGACCATCTTGGGCCCCACTTTGCATGTCAGTGATATTTATCACTAATGGCATGCAAAGTGGGCGTGCCAAGATGTTAGCGACTGAAAACAGTCGCTAACATCTCTATCTCCTATTACCAACTTTTGGAGATATTTGCGCTAAGTGCGAATATCTCCAAAAGCTAACACCTGCCCTGAGCAGTTCTTAGCCATGTTATCCAATGGGAGGTGGATAACATGTCTAAGAGCATTAGCTCGGTAATGCATGAATATCGCTGACTTTTCAGCGATATTCATGCATTGCGGCGATTTTTATCGCATTTGCGATAAACCTTGGTGATAAGGTTTATTTGCGGTAAAAATCGCCGCAGCTCAGCGGTAAATTTTTGTCTCTAACCAAGCACTAGCGATAATTATCGCTATTGCTTGGTAATATGCCCCTTAATGACTAGACATGTTCTCAAGGTGAATTGAGTTGATGCTCCAGGAGCCTGTGTGAATGATGCATAACACAGTAAATAGCATATGTTCTCTGGAAATACACCTTGTCCAGAGAATGCACTCTACTGTGCACAATAATGAAGAATCTCTATTTTGAAAGAACTCCGTTTGCAATTATAAAGTGATTTTATTGCAGTCCCCATGTGAATTCAGCTCTTTATTCACAGAGCCAATGTTGTTATTATATCATGATGGTTCAATAACTTTGATGTTGAAATGCGGGAAAAGCTGGGATTTATTTTTTAGCTTTAACTTACTTTCCATTATTTCTTTCCGTTTTTTAGGTAGACCCAATGTGTTGGGAGAGCAACATGATTTGCAACTATTCAAGACTGGTTGAGCATACCTGGTATGCTTTAATTCTGACAACAATAAGTATTGTAATTTGAAATGCTCTTCATCTACTAATAGTGACAAATATGTCATTAATGTGGTTTGGAATTGCATGTCTTGCCACATCGACTAAATATTTCCCTGGTCGAAATGTTGCCACAGTGGTAACAGCACCACCAGGGTGGCCTGTTCACAGGTTACCTTGATTCAATTTCAAATTGACAATTTTTTATAAAAACATAGCCATAAAAAGGCAAATCACATTTCAGCATACAAAATTTTCAATTGCATCGTAATATCAGTTATAAAATAGAATACATTAAAATATTATTCATAAGGTGCACATCGTATTGCGGGCTCACACAGCAGTTTTCAAAAAAAGCGCCTACTCGAAAGACCAATTCATCTTCCAGAAGGAGAATAGATCTATATGCAATTTCAAGATTGAACAAGTGAATAATTTTTAAAAAAGGTATTTAGCATACTTTATATAAAACCTAAAAAAGAATAAAAAGTGTAATATAGTTTGCCCGCTCTGCCCATCACACTGCAAGGCAAAATATCAAGATTAGCATGAAAACCGAGAAGAAAAAAAGTAAAGACTTCACAGGGCCCGCTCTTAAGCGAAAGAGTAGTTCCCTCTCTCACCAACCAATAGGTTTTGTAAAGTAGCTAGCTAACTGGTAAAAATTATCCTCGATTGACATAAAAGCAACTACAGTTGGTTTCTTGGACTCCCTGTCTAGTATTGCCTTACTGTGATGCGTATAGAGTGTAGTTTTTTGCTAACAGTATCTGTCTCATTTAGGCTTGCAAAAATGTGTTCCTAGTAACCCTGCTTAGACTTGAACGCACCTCTGCTAGCCACGGAATGTCCATTCCCTTTCCACATTTGAAGAAATCTCCTATAATCTCTCATTTAAGGGTCGCCGCTGGGTTTCCCCAAATGGCTAGCCAGAATAGGGCGGGCCATGCCTGTATGTAATCTTCGATGTAGTGTAAATTCAATTCGCTATGGCAAGCGTATTGGGATGTGGAGATGGGGGCACTTAAAAGTTTCCTGCAGAACCTATTTTCTTCGCACTGGATGCTACAGCTCCTTGAGAAGCCCAGACCTCCACGCCATAGGTTGGGTGGGGATGCACTGGATTTAAAAACAAATGTAAATAGCAAAGACAGCCCCGTCGTCCTGGGTTGTGGTAGGCTAAGGACAGAGTTGATAGCTTTGGAGAACTTGTTCCTACAATATGCCATGTGGTCCTACCAGGAACCATTAGCAGCAAAAACAGCCCCAGATAGGGAAAAGTGCTAGTGCATTGTAAACTTTGGTTGCCCACGGAAACAGAGTTTAAAAGGCGCTTCCTTGGTCCACAAGCCATATTAAAAGATTTTTTTAAATTAGTACATAGATCTAAAGTGGACATAAAATCAATGAAACCCCGTACTAAAAGGTGTAGAGCATTAGGTGTGCGGTCCATTAAAACTGCGTCTTCAGCATATAATAGGGCGGGAAGTATATTGCCATTAACTGTAGGGACATCATTGGTTAGCGCAATCAGTGTTTTATGTAAATTATTAATATGTATGATGAAGAGTAGGGGGGCCAGAACACAACTCTGCCTGACACCTCTGCTAACCCTGATGTCATTAGAGACCTCACCCCCAATATTGATACTAACCAGAGTTCTCAGATCCATGTGCAAATATGCTAAGAAATGTACTAAAGCCTCATCTAAGCCATATTCTAATAGAATTGACCACAGTCATGACCGATTTACATAGTATTAAACTAAGGTCAGGTCCATAAAATCCAAATAAAAAGGTGACCTCTCTGCCATAGGGTATTTACCAATTATTAGGTTGAGGTTTAAACATTGCTCGATGGTGCCTACTCTACTCCTAAAACCTAGGTGGCATGGTTGTAAAATAAGATTGTCTTCGGACCAAGTTGTGATCTTAATATATAAAACCCTCCCGTGTATTTTCAGAGTATTGTCAATCAGGGAAATGGGTCTATAACAACTGGGTTGGGAGTGATCACCCTTCTTAAAAACTGGATGATGATGCTGGTTGACTAGGTACCAGGTAATGGGGCATGGATTAAATTGTTAAAGACATTCAGCAAGAGGGGAGCCAAAAAATCGGGTTTGTACTTATAAGGTAACCCATCGGGCCGGCGGCTTAATTGTCCAGGCTCCGACGTATGGCTTCCTCGACTTCAGGAGGGAATATTAATACCTCTGTGGGGGGGATTGAGGCTAAAACAGGTCTTCTTCATGGTATGCAGACAAAATATCGATTTTGTAATATCGACTTACCATAATATCGATGTTTTAATATCGAAGGGACAGAATATAGGAGGTAAGTAATATCGATTTTTTTAAGATCGAAGGGACAGAATTTCGGAGGTAATATCGATATTACTAATATCGATTTTTATATGATTTTTATGTATGTTATTATGTATTTAATATGTATTTTTTTTAAATGTAATGTAAGTAAATGTATTTTAGTACTGTAGAGGGTTGTGGGTTTATAGGGGAATAGGATGGGAAGTAATTTAATTATACTAAATAAATTAATAATTTTTTAGGAATGATAAATTATTTTAAATAAATTGGTAATTAATTTTTATTAATTGGTAATTTATTTTAATGTATTGATTAATTGATAATTGTGTTCTGTAGTGGGTTGTGGCTTTATAGGGGAATAGGGTGGGAAGTAATTTAATTATACTAAATTAATTATTATTTTTTTAGAAATTATAAAGTAATTTTAATTACTTGGTAATTAATATTTATTAATTGGTAATTTATTTTAATTAATTGATTAATTGATAATTATGTTCTGTAGCAGGTTGTGGGTTTATAGGGGAATAGGGTAGGAAGTAATATAATTATTCTAAACTCATTATTAATTTTTTAGGGATTATAAATTAATTGTAATTAATTTGTAAAAAAAATAATTAATTGGTAATTAATCCTAATTCATTGATTAATTGATAATTATATTCTGTAGTGGGTTATGGGTTTATAGGGGAATATGGTGGGAAGTAATTTAAATGTAATTAAGTAATAATTTATTTTCATTAATTGTTTTTGCTAATTATAATATTGATAATTCATTATTAATTAGTAATTCATTTTTATCAATTGGTAATTCATTTTAATTTATTGATTACTTGATAATTATGTTAAGTGTATAATTTTATTATTGGAGTTTGGTGTGCGTTAATAGTGTGTGAAGTAATTGATATGTAATTAAGTCGTTATTAGATTTATAGTTGGGTATTGGTAATTTATTGGATATTAATTATTAATTGCTAATAATTTTTTTAATATTTATTTATTGGTACTTGTAAATAGTTTAGATTAATTTTATAAATATTTTTTGTAATATTTTAAAATATTAATTTATTTATAAGTATGTTATTTTTAACTTTGATGCTATCCAACACTTTCCCTACTGTTGCACTCTCTGGAGTGGGATAGTAATTTTTACCCCTACGCTATCCAACACTTTCCCTACTGTTGCACTCGCTGGAGTTAGAATAGTAATTTTTACCCCTACGCTATCTAACACTTTTCCTACTGTTGCACTCTCTGGAGTTGGAATAGTAATTTTTACCCCTACGCTATCAAACATTTTCCTCACTGTTGTTTTTTTGGAGTTGGAATAGTATTTTATTCCCTCTGTAACTTAATATTTTTTGTATTGTTTTAGTTAATTTAGTATATAATTAATTTTTAAAATATTTAATTTCTTTTGCATAATTATTTAATTTTTATTTGTTATTATTTTATGTGTATAGATGAATTTGTAATATATAATATTTTTAATTATTTATAAGTTATTGCAATAAATATTACAACTGATTATTAAGTATACATATTATATATTATATGTATATGTTTTTATTAAACTATATATATTACTTATTAATTTTAAATAATATAATATATTTTGTACTATTTTACATTTTTAAGTATATTTTAATTAATTTTACATATTTTTTTATTTAAAAAAACGATATTTAAAAAAAACGATATTTTTTTCTTGATATTTTTGTACTTACCTTTTTGTAGATAGGATGTCTATGTTGTTGACATCGATATTATTGCTCCGATATTTTTGTAGGTCGATATTTTGTCTTTCTGTATTTTGTCAGCCATTCCTTTCTCATATGGGGTGGCTGCATAGATCTTCAAAAATGAGCTTCCCAGGCCTCACTGATTATGTTCCAGCTAATCAGTGTTAGTGGTTGTCCCATTGCTCTCATGTCTTTAATGGCAGCCCAAAAGGTTTTCCCATTCCTTAGGCTGGCAGCATTGGCATGAGCAGCTCAACAATCAGATAATAATTTGTCCTTCGTACGTGATATAACCAACTTGTACTTCTGTCTGGGGGAGAGACATCCTACCTGGAGGCATTGAGGAGAGAGGAGAAACACGCTACCTGCAACACGCATCCTGCCAAACGAAGGCTCCTGGGTTCCCAACGCTGCAGTCTCGCCGCGCCGCTTTGCTCCATCTCGCGGCCCGCGGCTGGAGACTACAGCTCCCAGGGGGCCTAGCGGTGACTTCCGGTTTTGCCGGTACATCAGCGGGAGGCTTCCTCGTGGAGCGGGGGAGAGACATCCTACGTGGAGGCATTGAGGAGAGAGGAGAAACACGCTACCTGCAACACGCATCCTGCCAAACGAAGGCTCCTGGGTTCCCAACGCTGCAGTCTCGCTGCGCCGCTTTGCTCCATCTCGCGGCCCGCGGCTGGAGACTACAGCTCCCAGGGGGCCTAGCGGTGACTTCCGGTTTTGCCGGTACTTCAGCGGGAGGCTTCCTCCACGTCGCGGGACGCGCGCGGGCAGCGCCGGGCGGAGCCCGGGCAGAGGGCGGGCCGTCTGTGGCCGTCAGGGGATGACAGAGGACAGGACAGGCCGGTCCCCTAACATCTACAGCTTGGAAATGGGTAAGAGAAAACTTCAGACATCGATTACAGGGGGAACAAGCAAAGTGAAAATTGCACGTAAAACCAATGCACCCGAAAGCATCTTGACTTACCTAACATCTGCTGTGGGGAAGCTTAATAAAGAAATCGCCGAGAAAGAACGTGAACTAGGCCTAGAGGGCGTTTCGATTGAGCACAACGAGTCAAGGATACCCCTAGAACCTAACATTGTCATTACCAGTGCCCGTGATATCCTACCCGACGACCAAAACTCAGTGCATCATGAGCACCCTATAGTGGTACCTGACACCCCTGTGCGTGTCCAAACTCTGGAGGGGGATGCTAAAACATGCAAAAGTAGAAAAAGAGTAAGATCTCATAAAACACTACCCTTTCAATATAGAGCCAATATTAAACCACGACAATCTTCAACTAAGCTTGAAGGCTCAATTAAAGACATGATAGAAAGGGTTCTAACAGATACCATCGAATCCACACTTATCAAGATCTCAAGTGACATAGTCGAAACCCTTAAAGATTGTGTAGCAGGTATTATAAGCCGATGTGAGAGGATGAACTCTTTGTTGCTCCAAAAGGTGACAGAGCGTCTTGCCCTAGACCCATTACAGACCACAGGACAAAATAGCCAACCTATGGAGGTGACCAACAGCGGAAATACCATGCCCAATCCAGCACATTTGCCACTCATTCCGACAGTGAATTCTGCAAACAATCCGATAACTGTCGAAAAAACACTGCACTCTAGCCGACAGAACACCTCGGACCCCAAAATAATCAACAATTGTGAGGCAAATGATGAGGCTGCTGATAATACATCTCATAAGAGAACGGGGAATGGTCTGTATCCCAAGCCTATGGTAAACCTACCCCCCGAGGCAACCCCTTTCGTGGCAGTTTTGGTTAACGTCCCAAGGCTTACCCCGGGAGTACCTGAAACACAACTAACTCTTATGGAAAATGTCAAGAGCTGGTGCGACAAAAATTGCTCAGGTCCTAGTGATGTTTCAGCACATATTAGCCTGGCGAGAAGAGTTACTTGGCTGGGTCCGACGGCCAAACGCTTCTCTGATGATTGCGTCATGATCAACTTTAGGAACCCACATGTCTGCACAAGACTTTTCTGGGACGCAACTGACATTACTCAAGGGCAAATACGTGCGGTCCCACTGGGCTTTTTCTACCCCCGTCCAACACAACAAATTACCCATGACATAACATACAGGAAAAATACCCCAAGACACAAAGTTCAACTTGCTAACTGGGCTACTCAACCTCTAAGCTCACAACTGACTCTAGACCACAATCACCAAGTGGCTATGACCCCTGGATTGGAGCTAAGAAACCGTTTTGATGCCCTAACAAACCTTGACACTAACATCTGACTGAGCACCCAGAATGGGATGAAGGAACCGCCAGGAAATAATGTGGTTAACAGAACTGTGAAGCTAATGACATGGAACATCTCCGGCCTACAAGCCAAAAGAGATGATACACAATGGCTTGAAATCATTAAGCAACAGGATGTGGTTGCACTACAAGAAACCTGGGACACCGAATGTAACTTCTGGGTAGAAGGATATGTATCCTTCTTTAAAGCTGCTCAAAAGTCTAATAGGGGCAGAAGTAAGGGGGGCTTAGCACTCTTAATTTCGGTAAGCCACATGGGGGCGATGAAAATTATAAATATCAACTCCCCTAACTGTTTAATTCTAGAGGTTTTGATGAATACGGGGGAAAAAATCCTCTATGCAAATTTTTATAATTCAACAGAAGGGTCTCAAGGAAGTGAAAATATCCTAATGTTGGCTGATTTTTTAAACAATTATAAGAAGAGTCAATCTACTTTTGTTCACTATATACTCTTTGGTGATTTTAACACACACCCTTGTCAACTAAACTGTTATAATGGCGGTTCCCAAGAAGATGATTATCTGACTCATCCGCACTTTGAACACTCTGCAAAAGGGGGCGCTCTAGAAGAACTGCTGATAGATATGGATATGTCAGAACCCGCTTTTGCGAATCCTAAAGACAGAGTGGTAACTTATAGTGCTAGAGGTAGTAACACTATTATTGATTTTATCTTTGGGTCACCTAGCATTCTCATAAATGTCATCTCATATAACGCCATTATGACGGCATTTAGTGACCATAATCCGGTCGTTATGGAACTGACCGATATCAACCCTACCATAATAAACCATGGTCAACAGTTAATCTACCCCACTGCAATCCGGGCTCATGACCAAGGTAGACGAGTCAAATGGTCTAGGATTAACGTTGAGGACTTTTTTAATAACTTGTGCGATAAATTAAGTGTTGAACTAAATATTTGCAGGGATCCTTTGACCACAGGAGGAAATGTCATAAAAGCTTTTGAAACCATATGTAAAAATGTTGCTGAGACACTTACATGTAAATCCGCCAATAAGTCACGTAAAGCACAGGGATGGTTTAATGCCGAATGCACCAAGGCACATTAAAAACTTTTAGAAGCCCTAAAATGCAAGCCACGTAACTTAATTGAAGTGTCCCAATTAAGGAAAGAATATAGGAGTACGACTGAGGCTCGAAAAAGAGAAATAAAAGACAAAGCCTGGGAAGCACTATATGACAATCTAACTTTAAGGGATAGTGCAAAATTTTGGTCTATAGTGAACTCTCCTTTGTTTAGTGGTAGAGAGAATGAGTCACTAGAGGTGAATATCACCGAGAAACAATGGTTAGACCACTTTGAAACCATCTATGGAAGTAAGACCACCACTACCCCATTTACCCCTATAGATCCTTTAACTACAGACACCCCATTAAGGGTAACGGTTAAAGAGGTACTAAATGCAATAGAAAATACTGCTGGCGGGAAAGCCCCAGGCCCGGATGGCGTTCCCGCTGATATGTACAAAGCACATCCTTACATATGGTCTATAGTACTTGCAAATGTTTTTAATTTAGCATGTATGAATATGTCTGACACACCGATCTCTTGGTCACACTCGGTTATCATCCCAATTTTTAAGAAGGGGCAAAGGGGTGACCCCAGGTGTTATAGACCAATATCGTTACTTGATTCTTCATTTAAGATTCTTGGTAAGGTCATCTTAAACAAAATTAACATGTGGGAAAAGGAAAATGCAATTTTATGCAATACTCAATATGGATTCAGAACAGGGAGGGGTACTGAGGAACAGTGTCTTAATTTGTATATGACCATTTGCAAATATACTGTCGCTGCTAGGGGGTCGGTCCACCTGGCTTTTATGGACCTGTCCACAGCATTCGACCTAGTAAATAGGTCGAAGTTGTGGACGATTCTCTCGGAGTTGGGTCTGGACCCTGCTCTGATAAACTTTTTAGCCTTCCTGCACAGTGACTTGACTGCATCAGTACGTATGACTACGGATGGTAAATGCACCGCTGGGTTTAGATCAGTAAGAGGGGTTAGACAGGGGTGCATTTTGGCCCCCATGTTATTTTCATTGTATATCAACTCTTTGTACTCCGTTCTAACAACAGCTACCCCAGATATACCTAACATGGGAGGGTCACCTCTGCCTGTACTGATGTACGCCGATGACACAGTCCTCATTGCCAGAACCCCTAATGGTTTACAGTTGCTCCTTGATTCTTTTGGGGCTTTTATGCAAAAACTAGACCTGGTTGTAAATATGGAAAAATCGCACGTTATGTCGATTGGGAAAGGAAAGAACACCACAAAAACCCTACGATGTAATGGAGTGATTTTGACCAAAGTTAAAACATTTACATACCTTGGAGTTATTTTTGATGACTTGGGCACCTGGACCCCACAGATTGTAAATAAAGCAATGGCTATACGGCGGTCATTTGCAGCGATATTGAGTTTCACTAAGAGATTGGGGGGTAAACCAACTGAAGCCATACTCACCCTGTATAGAGCTAAAACCCTGGCCCGGCTAGATACGGGGCTGGGATTTGGGGATTCAGGGACCTAGTTCCGATACAGAAGGAAGAGAATAGGTCCATGCGCTCATTATTGGGTTTACCACAGTCTACACCCATTTTCTCTGTCCTGACGGAACTAGGGCAAGGACACATTGAGGATACCCTTAACCTGGCCCCACTACTTCTTTGGGTGAAACTATGGCTGAACCCGAGCTTGACTCTAAATCGCCAAATTATCAGTGACTGCATGAGGAGAGACAGAGCTAAAGATATAAAATGGCTGAACTATATCAAATCTGTTGCTACTCAATTGGGTCGCGCTGACCTGTATAGTAATCCGGAAAGGCTATGTAAAGAGGATATCACATGGATTAAAACACAATTTCTAGAATCTAGAAACATGCATCGTGAAGCCCAGGAAATTGAGAAAACCACTGTAAGGGCTCACTACACTGTTTTATCAACCATGTCCATCCAGCCTTATTTGATGGTAGTGAATAGGCCATATCATCGGTGGCTTCTCACGAAATTCCGTTTCAACCAGATGCACCTCCTTCTGGGTGAATATCCGAAATGGAATAAGCCAAGGGATAATGCCCCATGCAAATGTGATACTTTCTCTGACCAAGACCTGACTCATTTTGTATTTTTCTGTCCCTTTTTTGCGGAGGGGAGAGAAAAATATATACTACCACTTTTGAGGAACAGGGGATTTATGCAAGTGAAACCCGCCATGTTGTTTTTACAACTCATGGAGACCCCCATTGTAATGTTTGGGGTTGCAAGTTTTTTGGTAGCAGCTATGAGAGCTAAACGACTTAGATTATCGAACACCTCAACAGCTGAATGAATTATGTAAATAATAAGGTTTAGCACAACCTATTTCCTTATGAATTGTATAATTTTGTTCCCTGTAGTTTTAAAGTAATCTGAAAATGGCAATGAATTACCTATAGAACCAAAAGTGATGTTTTATTTAAGGTACATGATCTATTGTTTACAAAGTAAAAAGTAATACTTGAACTTGATTTTCCCTGCACAAATGTTCTTTTATCGTTTTTAACATTTTTATAAATGTATGCTATATGTTGTACAGTATTGGTCGAAAAATGAATGAAATGTATGTCTATCCCATTTTTAAATGTGTATGTGTTTGTAGTATACTTTTATGATTTTAATTAATCGAATAAAGTATTTTTGAATCTGACTCTGACTCTACTTCTGTCTGAGCGACTTAATTGAAAGGGGGCACCTTGGGTTAGTTGATAGAGCCTTCCGTAGTCGTCTATTCATCGCTGAGCACTCACTAACGGATAGTCCAGATTTTATGACCTCACAAAGTTTAGCAAATGCGCTAATAATTTAGGATTGGGTTCCCGTCCAGACAGACAGACGTTGAAAAGTTCCAAGTTGTTCCTAACTACCATGTGGAACAGGTCAGCACTATTAACGCCTCGCTACACTAATCTTAATTTGTCAGTTGAGGGTTCCAAATCCCTTGCTCTGCATTCTATGTTGTGCGTCGGTCTCGGGGGCAGTTTAAATACTGCTTGGATCAGGTTATGGTTGTTGTGCCTTGTGGGAACAACCGCAGCTTTCACTAAGAAGTCTTCAAGGGCAGGGGAGATATAATCAATGGTGTTTACACAACCCCTTCCTCTGAATGTTGGGTCTGGAGGGTTGTTCAAGTTAGTTGTAGCAGCAATGTCCATCACATTACTCAAAGCATGGTTCTGCAAGTGTTCCTTTAGCTCCATGCCCCTGTGGCAGATTTGTCCCCTACTCCTTAGCCTTGACGCTACAATGTCTTCACAGGGAAGCTTAGCATTAGAATCTCCTCCCAGGCAAATGCCAGCTTTTGTATCAAAACCATAACTATTCTCTGAAGTGGCAAAAAAGTCAAATAGATTGAGAAAAATGTTATTGGGGAATTATAGAAGTCATTGTTATAAAAAAATATGTAAATAAATGGATTATGTGTAACAAAGCTTGTAATTTGTCACAATGGGTATGTAAGACCTTAATGCTGCCCCTTGCAGCAATGTTCACCCAGATAGAGACCACCAGATGGTCGGCCAGATTTGGGGATTGGAGCCAAGAAATAAAAACATTCAAATTCTTTGAGGTATAGATCTTTGGTAGTCTAGGTTTCTTGGAACATCAAGATGTCCTGCTGTCTAACCAGTTCCAACCGATCTGCTAGGTCTATTTTGATTTCAGGCCAGCGACGTTCCAGCTGAGTATTATAAATCTAAGTTGATGCAGGCCTTAGGAATAAGTGTGGCGGCATGGTCGTGTAAATCAGATGTATTTGAAATGTATGTGAATATATGGTCAGCCCCATCAATTACAGAGTGTGGTAGTGGTCAATCCTTCGAGTTCATATCGGACAAGGCAAAAAAAATATTTTGGGCGGCTGGGAGAGCGGGCTCCTTTAGGAGGCTTCTGGGGGTTGGTTTGTAAAAGAAACACAGTGGTAAAAACCAGATTAGTGGCAAGTTGGTAGTTATGATCTCCTGGCATCTCAGCAGTGACTTTACTATGGATGGTGTGCGGAAATGCATGACGATACAGTCCCCCTCAATTTTCTTGGGCGAGTCACCTACCCAGCCCACTCTTCGCACCATAATGATCTCTTGCATGTTTGACACGCTGAACCTCTTGTTCTTGGACAAACAATCCACGCATTTGTTGTGCAATTGGTCCCAAGTTTCCCTCTGTTCCCTCTTAACAGGTGGTACCCCTGCCAGTACCCAAACATAGGGAGGCCCAGCAAGTCTGTATTGGGCCTGAGATGGGTCTTACTCGAAGGATCAGGAATAGTGCTACTGGATATACTTGGTTTGGTCGATCACCAATTAAACTGATGAGGGTTCAAATATAGGGATAAGGCCGCTGATTGATCAGTCCCAGTCGGGGCAGGGCGACCATTATCAGGAGGGCGAGGTTTTGACACTATATTGACCATCGGAAAGAGGTATTCCCTTAATTGGGTGCATGTGTTACAAGAGAACACAGCTGGCACGGGACAGCAGTGGGGGATAATGTTTTGTTAAAACATTCGATGAGGAAAGAGTGGGTGCCTCCCCCCCCCCCCCTCCCCCGGGCAACATTAGTTAGGGCTGTCTCGCCCATTGAGAAAGTTTATTCACTGCAGTGTCCGAGCGATCCAGGCGCTCCCGTAAAGATGTAAATTTCATGTCTATTATGTCAATGATCTGCAAGCAGACAGAATTACTAAAAACTTCCCCAAGATCTGGTGGGCTTAATCCGCTTCCGTTTTGGGGAAAATTCGGTGGCTAGAGTTCCTACTTGGCACCGGGCCGGGAATACTAACGCCAGATGATGATGAAGATTGCATCCACGATGACAGGCAGCTGCAGGAGGAGCTGGAGCGTGGGAGCTGTTTCCTTTTTCTTCAAACCGGCTTTCAACATATCCTTTTGAGTTTGGTGTTCACAGTACCGTACCCTACTTAAAAACTACACATTTTCTGAAATCATTCAGCTGATTGGGCGTCATGGGGTGCTCCAAAACCACAAAGTCACTCAAATTAGCCAGTTATTGTAGCTAGCAATTATAACACACTCCTAATGCACTGCTCATGGTTCACATGTAATAGCACCCGTGACATTACCGATAATGTTATCAATTACACAGGTCTGGCTCTGTAGATAACCAGCAAATGGTATGACTAGAGACCATGCCTTATAGCTCCATGCAAGTGTGTACTGTCCTCCATACACAGGATAAAGCCAAGGGCAAGCCTAGTGTGTTCAATACACAGGCTGGCCTGTGGCTCTTTTTACAGGTGTGCCTTTGTACGTACCTCACCGCAAGCCATGGCAGAATTATATCTTATCAAGAAACAAACAGGGACACTCGTTATGTAACAGGCACAGGCCAGCACTCACTATAAAAAAGGCATTGTTACTACATGTGGTCCCATGTTTGCCTTATGTCCTGTAAATAGCAGAAATTATGTCACTGGTAAGATCAACAGTGAATCCCTGAGCAGTACTTTGGAGCACTAATAAGAGTTTTGATTAACATAGAGAATTTTAGGAATTGCACAATTTTGATCTAAAAAATAACATCTTTTTAATTTAAGTTTTGTAGTGGCATTTTATTTCCAGAATCTGATCTGAGGAGAGAACCATAAAGTACGTTTTTCAGTGACGTTGTTCTATAACCTGAGAGATTTTTATAAAAATAAGCTATCAATCTCGATATGTACATTCATCAAATATATTAGAGAACTACTGAACTCACTTCTTGCATTTATTGACACATGTTTAAGGTTGTCTCGAAGGGCTTCTGGATCTTTCATCTCATACTTCAACTTTGCGGTGATGGTAAAATTTGCCTTTAGTTGGTTTTCCACAGTTGTCCAAAGCTCATCAATTTTGTCCCAGGTGGAACCCTCTGCAGCTCCTCCAAAGAGCGCGACATATCGCCAACCAAAGAACTGCAGGGTTTTTTCCAGGACTTCCCCAACCCTCTTGAGGGGGGACACCATTTTGACATATGTGTCATATACTAAGGTGTTGTCCAGCTTTGGAGTCTGGCTGACGAATCCAAACATGGGTATGTTCCACTGTGAGGCTAGTAAGCCTGTTACCTATGGAACAAAACAACACTGTCATATTCTTAAAATCAACAATTTGGACCGAAAACAAAAGGAAGACATAACTATGCATTTTACTTTTGATCACTGAATTAGGAGTCCTGTTGTAGCGTAGTCATCTGAAACATGCAATATAAAAACATAAATAATGTTTAGAGTGCTGTCCAAAGCAACACATGCACTCTAATCCGATAGTTGCCTGCCTATGCCAGGAAACCTCCTGCCAGTCAAGAAAACCTTTTCTTTCCCTGCACCATACAAGTGTGGACAGTTAGGGCATCCTCACTAGGCATCCAGCACAACTAGCAGAAGAATCTATGGTACATTTATGAAATGACCTGGAAGAGTAAAAGGCCAGAACCACTGTGCTCCATTTCCCTCAGCTTTATCCAAAGAATAACCCTCACAATCTGCATATTCACTCACACGAGTAAATGCAATATGCAGATCGGGTTCACATCCCCCAGCCATACTAACCTCATCTGTATTCTATTCATCACCACAGTCAAGAATCCTGCAAAAACCCTGACACGTCATGCTTATCAATTCTCACTCTGCAGTTGCCCGCTGACATGGTATAGCCCTTTATAACAGTCAGAATATATGCACTGTTTAACAATGAACTATGGAACAATCACTCAACACACAACACAGTTGTCCTTGCCGCCACAAGCTGCATAACAACGTCACACAACTGTAGGAGTGTTGGTAATCAGGCACAGGTCCCAATGGCCTTGAGCTCTCTGTGAATTCGCAAGTGAACCTACCTACCTTCGTATTAACCATCTCCCCCTCTCAAAAAAGCAACTTCAACCTGATTGCCAGGCTCAAAGAAATTACAATTTCTCCCTTGAGGAAATCACAGTTTAGAGCTTGATTTTGTCTCTGGCTCACCATTCATCAGAGTAGCAGAGATCAACTTCTGTGTCAATCACGCCAGACTGCTGTCCAACAAGCTACATGATCACTGTTGGCCCTGTGTTGATTTCAGTGCCTTCAGAAGAGCTGATGAAAAGGTTGCACCTCTGAAGGCTCTGAATATTTATGCACCACTGCCTTGTTTTATATGGCCCTGCACCAAACCTTTGTTTTTCAGAAACAAACTCCCTAAGTGGAAGTTTATTTCTGAAAAACATAAAAAGTATGAACTTCACAACTTTTGAGTTTACTCACGGGTGACGAGGGGCACTATTCTTTTCTGTCTGTGACTGCCAAGGTTTTCCTGATGGTCAATGGCAAAAAAATAGCAGACCATCCGCATTAAGTAGGGCTGATGACTTCTTTGTAACACAGATCAAAAAGTTCAGACAATATCAACAAAACTAAGAAAACCACCAGACACCACACATCATATCCAAGTGGTCTTTCCTTAAGGAGCTTTTAAAAGCAGATCGCATAAGGATTCGTACAGCTCTCTGGGAATCAATCTACATATACAAATATTTCCCCTTGCCAATCAGAAACCCTTCACTGGACAAGCAGCCACACACACCTCCTCTCAATTCAACAAACACCTCTCTCATACACAATATCTTCCTTGGCACTCTACAAAACATTTTGACAGAAGAACACATTTTTCCATTATTAAAAAAATTCAACCCTGAGTTTACTTAACCTAGCTTGCTTCAAAATATTAAATATAGTGGCCTAAACCTAATGACTAAAGTAGATCAACAAAAAAAACCTTCTACACAATTATCAATCTGGCCTTAGACTACTGAGCATGGAGACAGATTACATTAAAGTCACAGGAAATGCCCCCTCATTGCTGATAAGGGTGGTTCCTTTCTCTTCATCCAATGGAAAATGTCTGCATAATCCTTTTAACATGCATGGGATTCACTACCACAGCCTTTTGCTGTTTCTCATAGTACCTATGATCAGTGGCGTAACAATACCCCCCGCAGCCCCTGCAGGGCAGGGACCCTGAGCTCTAGGAGGACTCCAGCAGTATGTAGAGGCCAGAGGCGCTGGTCTGAGAGTTCCTAACTGGGTCTAGAGAGTGGAGAACCCAACTATGTAATTTGCAGGGGGGGCCTTCTCAAGTTTCGTTTTTCCACTGCCTATCATCAATTAAAAAAGAATGGATGCCTTAAGATCCAACTATCTCCAGAGTCCCACAATGATCCATTATCTTAACCTTGAACTCTAATCCACACGTGTAACAGCTCACACTCTTTCTTAACAACTACTGATTCAAAATTCAATTTCGCAACTTTACCTAAAACTCTTCACATAAAGGAATTTGGCTTCCTCTCCATTCTCGAATCATGGATTTCAGTCCCCTGACAGAAGCTCAATCCACTCAATACATTGTTCACCATAACAATCAACAGCACAAGACCAACCCAAATCCTGGAAAGGCTCCCCAACTTTAAAAAGGGCAGGTTTATAACACAACTTACAAAAACACAAAGACATTCGGATTAATAACCAAAATTTCTTTCAAAACACATTTTAGCATGGAAATACAAATGGCATAGAGCCAATTATCACTCCTATGATTCTGATATCTCTTCAAGGAAATAAAGAAATAAGATCAAATGTCTCTCACCCTGATATGCCTACATTTGGCATCAGCATCAAGACCTGTTGTATCACACTCAAATCTGTCGCTGTCAGTATCGCACTACTGCTGGTGGCAAATCTGAGCCTCTTATTGGGCCAACACAATATAAGGGGCTAGCATATTAATTGGCTGAAAAGTAAAATAAAATAAAAAAATTAAGAAAACTGTTCAGGAAAAAGCTGAGGAAACATTTCTTCATGGAATGTCGCCTTCATCTTTAACAATTGCCCTCTTATCTTCAGCGGTCATCTGAGCCTACAGAAAAGAGACTCATTTACACCCATTCATCTGCACTTGATATACATGATGTCCCTAATACCTTTTGAGTTAAAACTCTCCATTCAGGTTATGGTATTTATGAACCCCAGCTAATATATACAAACATGCATAGCTACCTTTCAGCTATTCCAGCTCCCCTACACCCAACATCCAGTCTGCATAAAATGGATCCACAAATGGTGCTTTACAATGTCAAGGAGCAAAGGCAGGGTTTAGTGATTTCAGAGTAACACTTAGCAAGGAGAAAAACAAGGGAAGGAATTATAAACAGGACTTCAGAAATCAAGAACAGGAATACAGGGCTCAAGGGCAGACTGTACCCGAAATGCACTGGCACAAGAAATTCCCTGTTGGTAAAGGAAAACTGGAACTAAGATTCAGAGCATGGAACTTGAAGATGTGCCCAACAGGCACTGGAACAAGTAAAGTCTGCTGGTACACGGGATAAACACAGGATTTCAGAACAAGGAAATAACACAAATTCAAAACTAGGAAATAAAGGCAACCGCTGCCAATTCATTGAATACGGGATCAGAAGCCCAACAGGGAAAACACAGGAATCAGGAGATCAGGCTAGACATGAAGATGAGATTGAGAAACAAGGGAAACACATTTGCACAATGCTGCTCAGCGCAGCCACAGAAAGAGTACACTCCAAAAAGCAATAGCATGATTCAGGAACTCCTCTCAAAGAGTCAAGGATTTAGCAGTGTAAGCAACTGGAGAAGAAAACTGGAGCTCCCAGCAACGACAGTTAAAGCATAAGTTCCGAATGCTGAAGCCAGGCTTAAATCCCTCCTCTCAACTACACAGGGTGATTGGATTTCAGAACAGGTTTGAGCAGGCTGCAACACAGTGCATGTGAGAGCAGTCAAAGCCCTTCCTCCAGCTCTGTGCCAGAAGGAGTGCACAGAGGTTCCAGGACTTAACCAGTATGCAGAACAAAAATCCAGAGTGGAACTGTATTGGATCTAGTTTTGTAATAAGACTAGAATTTGTGCAAGAGCACACATGGGCATGCTGGAAGTGGTAAGCTAGATTTCCAAGTGTAGTATGATTCACCAAAAGTCTCCTCTCCAGCTCTCATGGTAAGTAAAGGCATACAAGTACCATAATGCATTAGTGGTGATAAGTAAACCCTGTAATAAAATCTGGAGTGCATTTCATTTCCAAGAAGGTTTGAATACTGAATTTCACCAGATGTTCCAAATTAGCAATCATGTTGGCAGCAGGTTCTTTAAAGGCCCTCATGTGGCGCCACCTGATGACAGAATCAAAGGATCCTGACTTTATGCCCTGTCTCAAGAAGCTCTTATCTGTGACCCAAGACAGAGCAAAGTCCATCAGATCGCAATAGAACTTGGGGATGGTACAGTAATTACAGAATCATCTGGAGCAAGGCCCAAAAACTGTTTGATTGTCCTTCCAAATACACATTAGGGAAAAAAGGTTCACAGGCGAGTTCACCTGATTGGTGATTTCTCTCATCTCTGTAGAATTTGCAGCTTGCTCAATCAGAATAAGTTGCTGAGCAAGTAAATTGTTAATAGAATATTTTGGTGTGTTGTTGTCGCGAGCAGTGATTTCTGAAGTTACTGGCATGACATCACTCAAAGACTAAGGGCCATATGTATCATACAAATTCGCATTCGCAAAGGCTGAAATTCGCAGAATTTCAGCCTTTGCGAATGCGAATTTGCTAAATGGGATGTATGAATGAAAATCCGGTGCAAAATAAGGAATCGCAAAATTTGGGATTCCTTATATTGCAATTGCATTTAGGAATCGCAAATTTTGCGATTCCTTAAATGCAATGTATGAAGCTAAAAAAATTGCTAATTGTCCCTAAAAAATCGCAAATTACCACCAACTTCAAGTTGGTGGTAATTTGCGAATTTCTTGAAAAATGCCAATTTTTGCATTTTTCTAAGTACCATGTGACGCACATACATGCCCTTAGGGCATGTATGTGCACCACATGTGCACCCATACTTATTTCAGAGGTGCAACAGGGTGTCCTTTGGACACCCCTGCACCCTTGAAATTGTTCTCAATTTGCGATTTGCAAATTGCGAATCGCAAATTGAAAATTGAGAATAAATTCCCATTTCTTCCTATGGGCCAGGAGGCCGATAGAAATGAATGAGAAAGTATTCATTAATTGCGAATTCGGAATTTGCGAATTCGCAATTAAGGAATATCAAGAAATCGCAAAAAAATTGCGTTCTTTTTGATACATACCAATTAGCGATTCTGAAATAGCGATTTCATAAAAATCGCTATTACAGAATTGCTAATTGGTATCTTAAGTACCTAAAGTGATCTCTTAGGCAGGAATAGAAATGTCTTCTATGGCAGAACAAGCTGGAGCTAGGACTTCAGCAGGATGATTTGTATGCACATTCTCAGCAGTTACAAAGTTAATGGCATAGCTGGAGGGCACATTAGTAGGATCAGATGTTACTGTAGGCAGGGCAAAGCAGTGGGCGTGCACAGGAAGTCTGTGTGTCTTAGTCCATTGAATTTGCTTTAATAATAGTACATTTAACTAATCATTCCCTTCTTGCAATTCTCTTGCAAACATTGACTCAGGCTGAGAATTATATACTGAAGCTATAGGTATCATAGACGGGTCAGAGATAAACCGAGCACTATAATCCTCATGGGGATATTTATTTTGTATCAGGAGGCTTTCTTTAAAGCCATACGTTTTGTGAGATGTTCGCTTGGAAGCCATAGGTTTAGACACAGTCCTTTTCTTTTTATCTCCATTTATGTTGCTTCTAACAAGTGGCGGCTCCTCCACTAAGGCAGAGCATCGCCTTACTGTTTTTCAGGAGTGTAAAAAAAGGAAAAATAAAATGATAATAACTCAATGTTATTATCATTTCTTTCCCCGCTGAGGCAGTTTCGCGGGGCAGGGCGAGGCTGCTCTGCTCACAGAGGAGCAAGGGGAGGAGTGGTGAGAACTCGGCTAAGTACGCATGACAGTTTGGCTGGCTGTCTTGTGCCGGCCAAACAGTCATGCGCAGTAAGCATATGCTCCACCAGACTGTATTATGGTCTGGGTGGAGAACATGCAGATGCCTATAGTCCCCGTCTGAGCACCGAATCACGGCGCTCAGAACAATCACGCTGCTACTGTCAGCAGTGTCATGATTAGTTAGGGGAGTCTGTGATCTTCCTGCTTTCATTTCGGCTGCGGAGAGACGACAGAGGAGAGATGTGATCAAGAGGTACGTTTATTTATTTTTTCTACACACCCAACACCTCCCATACCCTCCTCCCTCTCCTTCACCCCTGATCCATGCCACCCGCTACTGGTTCTAACTAAGCAAAGCATTACCCCAGGAACCAGATAAATGTGTGGTGCTTCAATCTGTCAGGGAGCGAAGTCAAAGCCCAGTGATTCCAGGGATAACATGAAGAAGAAAACACAAGAAGGATTTATCAACAGGACTTTAGAAATCAACAACAGAAATAGAGGGATCAAGAGCAGGCTATGTCAACTGGCACGGGAACAAGCAATGCCCTTTTGATACAGGGAAACTTGAACTAGGATTCAGAGCAAGGAGCTCGAGGCTGTACCTAACAGGCACTGCAACAAGTAATGCCCTGATTGGACGTGGGATAAACACTAGAATTCATAACAAGGTCAGAACAGAAATTCAGAACAAGGAAATAAAAGGAAGCGCTGACAACTCGGCAAATACGTAGTCAGAAAGCCAACAGGGAAAACACAGAAATCAGGATATCACGCTATAAAAGAAGGTGAGACTGAGAACCAAGGGAAACACATAAGCACCAGGCTGTTCAGGGCAGCCACAAGAAAACACGAAACTGCAAAAAGCAGCAGTAAGAATCAGGAACTCCTGTCAAGGATCCAGCAGTGCAGGCAGGCTTGTATAAGAAAGAAAGAGCAACCAGCAACTGCAATTGAAGCACCAGTTCGGAATGCAGAAGCCAGGCTTAATTCCCTCCTCCTAGCCACACAGGGTGATTAGATTTCACAACAGTTGTGAGCAGATTACAGCACAGTGCAGGTGAGAGCAGTCAACGTCCCTACTCCAGCTCCCGGCCTGAAGGAGTGCACAGACATTCCAGGAAGCAACCAGTAGGCAGAGCGAAAATCAAGAGTGGAACATGGATCAGATCTAGTAAGACCAGAATTCATGCGTGTGAGCACATGATGCAGGGATTCTGCTCCAAAACTAAACTATGCGTATGATTAAAAGATCTTTGTGCATAGGGACTGAGTCATCCTACCACCTTAGTACCTATGAATCCAGGACTTACTAGGTATAGTGTCTCACTTGCTCTCCTACTCATTCACAGAGAAAACAAATGATTAGACAGCCCAGAACACAACAATCCTAAATCTCTCAGGAATCGAGGTTGCAAGACACACCCTTCGCTCATACTCTTGAACTTGTTCGCAATAAGATCTGACAGAGACAGGTTTAAAATGTTTATTTTAACTAACGTGCTCTGTTATGCAGTATACGTGCCAAAACAAGCAGGAAAATGCAGAATACAAATACGGTCAGCATAGCAGTTAGTCCATAAATCATGAAAGGAGATGTCATTATGAAAAGACAGTATAGCCTAACCTCCCTCCCCTTGCATAGAAGTGGTAGCATTATATATTAGAAGATCTGTGGGCTTTGTCTGCAGACCCCATACCTTAGCCTATAGATCGTAGATCTACATCATAGGTGCTACCTCGCTCTTCTCTCTGGAAAGGTCCCTCTCCAAATGTGTGCTACCCAGGTGCTAAGGCCTTGCCAGAACAAAATAACAAGGGGCATTGTTGATCGACCTTGCTCACAAAGTTCAGACTAAATCCCAGGAAACTGCAGAGAGTGAACACAGCAATGAGTTCTCATGTGAAAATGGCAATAGAGACAGTTGCAAAACAAGCATTTGCAATGCAATATGTCTCGCATTAGGAAAGTTTGAGCTATTGGTATTGTAAATTACACATTTTTTATTTATGTGTTGGTTTTGAAAATAGCTAAATTAATAGCTTTGTCATTTACAATGCCAATAGTTATAACTTTCACAAATGTGACACCTATAGCATATGTAATGCAATATATGTTGTATTTACGTGACTTACATGAATTGCTATTACAAAAAAGCAATGGTTTTTAATTTCTTTTAATAATTAATACTTAAGTAAAAGTTATTGTAATTTATAATGGCAATAGCTTAAACTTTTGTAAATAACTTTTGTGAAGATTATGTTCAGTGTATTTTATTTTGACGAAAATCCTAGAACAGAAGTGAAATATTAACATCTTTTTGTGACATTTGTAATAACGCTTGAAACATTGAGAGAACATATTTGAACCAGTGATGCTGTGGTGTTGCTGAGTGATGCTGTGGTTGCGCTGAGTGATGCGGTGGTTGCACTGAGTGATGCTGTGGTTGCGCTGAGTGATGCTTTGGTTGCGCTAAGTGATGCTGTGGTTACGCAGGGTGATCCTGTGGTGTCGCTGGGTGACACTGTGGTGGCGCTGAGTGATGTTGTGGTGGTGCTGAGGGATGCATTCTTGGCCCTGAGTGATGATGTGGTGTTGCTGAGTGATGCTGTGGTGGTGCTGAGTGATGCTGTGGTGGTGCTGAGTAATGCTGTGGTGGTGCAGAGTGATGCTGTGGTGGTGCAGAGTGATGCTGTGGTGGTGCAGAGTGATGCTGTGGTGATGCTAAGTGATGCATTCTTGGCCCCGAGTGATGATGTGGTGTTGCTGAGTGATGCTGTGGTGTTGCTGAGTGATGCTGTGGTGTTGCTGAGTGATGCAGTGGTGGTGCAGAGTGATGCTGTGGTGGTGCAGTATGATGCTGTGGTGATGCTGAGTGATGCATTCTTGGCCCTGAGTGATGATGTGGTGTTGCTGAGTGATGCTGTTGTGTTGCTGAGTGATGCTGTTGTGTTGCTGAGTGATGCTGTGGTGGTGCAGAGTGATGCTGTGGTGGTGCTGAGTGATGCTGTGGGGGTGCTGAGTGATGCTGTGGTGGTGCTGAGTGATCCTGTGGTGGTGCTGAGCTATCCTGTGGAGGTGTTGAGTGATGCATTCTTGGCCCTGAGTAATGATGTGGTGTTGCTGAGTGATGCTGTGGTGGCCCTGAGCGATATTGTTGTGTGCTGAGTAATGCTGTGATGGCGCTGAGTGATGCTGTGGTAGCGCTGAGTGATGCTGTGGTGGCGCTGAGTGACGCTGTGGTGGTGCTGAGTGATGCATTCTTGGCCCTGAGTGATGATGTGGTGTTGCTGAGTGATGCTGTGGTGGTGCTGAGTGATGCATTCTTGGCCCTGAGTGATGCTGTGGTAGTGCTGAGTGAAGCTGTGGTGGTGCTGAGTGATCCTGTGGTGGTGCTGAGTTATCCTGTGGTGGTGTTGAGTGATGCATTCTTGGCCCTGAGTGATGCTGTGGTGTTGCTGAGTGATGCTGTGGTGTTGCTGAGTGATGCAGTGGTGTTGCTGAGTGATGCTGTGGTGGCCCTGAGAGATTGTTGTGTGCTGAGTAATGCTGTGATGGCGCTGAGTGATGCTGTGGTGACGCTGAGTGATGCTGTGGTGGCGCTGAGTGATGCTGTGGTGGCGCTGAGTGACGCTGTGGTGGTGCTGAGTGATGCATTCTTGGCCCTGAGTGATGATGTGGTGTTGCTGAGTGATGCTGTGGTGGTGCTGAGTGACGCTGTGGTGGTGCTGAGTGATGCATTCTTGGCCCTGAGTGATGATGTGGTGTTGCTGAGTGATGCTGTGGTGGTGCTGAGTGATGCATTCTTGGCCCTGAGTGATGATGTGGTGTTGCTGAGTGATGCTGTGGTGGCGCTGAGTGACGCTGTGGTGGTGCTGAGTGATGCATTCTTGGCCCTGAGTGATGATGTGGTGTTGCTGAGTGATGCTGTGGTGGTGCTGAGTGATGCATTCTTGGCCCTGAGTGATGCTGTGGTAGTGCTGAGTGAAGCTGTGGTGGTGCTGAGTGATCCTGTGGTGGTGCTGAGTTATCCTGTGGTGGTGTTGAGTGATGCATTCTTGGCCCTGAGTGATGCTGTGGTGTTGCTGAGTGATGCTGTGGTGTTGCTGAGTGATGCTGTGGTGGCCCTGAGAGATATTGTTGTGTGCTGAGTAATGCTGTGATGGCGCTGAGTGATGCTGTTGTGACGCTGAGTGACGCTGTGGTGGTGCTGAGTGATGCATTCTTGGCCCTGAGTGATGATGTGGTGTTGCTGAGTGATGCTGTGGTGGTGCTGAGTGATGCATTCTTGGCCCTTAGGGATGCTGTACATATGTGTATGTGTGCAGTTAAGCTTATGTAACTCTGTGTGTGTGTTCCAGCCTCTCCATGTAAGACAACGTGTGTTAATGCAGCATGCTAAAAAGAAAGACTACTAACGAAGTATTAAAGACCTGCACATAACTTGTAGTGCAACCTTAGCAGTTATGTTCGTGCAGCTCTCTTTGTGTGTGCCTGTTTATATAATAGAACGAATGTTAATGCGGCATGCTAGAAAGAATAAAACAAGACCTAAAACACGTCTTCACGGCTCGATGCTGTTTGGGAGGTTGGAGGGGAAGTAGGAGAGGGGGGAGTGATAGGGATGAAAGCGCTAGCAGCCGCATGCTGGCAAATGGTGACCTGCAGAGCGTGTGAAAAACAATCACTTCAGAAACAAATGTCAACAGCTAACTTTATTTCTGCCAGTAGTTTGGCAAAGCTGGGCAGTTTGTACTGGAACGGACATTCACAGAGCAATTCTGTTCCTCAGCACATAATGAATTGTTGATCTCCCAGGTGTCAGCTATCAACACAGCACTCCCTTTCTGGCCGCCAGAATAGCAAATAAAGCTACCAGGCCCAAGATGGTTTGTCACGGCGACCACAATGTTCCATCTTCAGGTCAGGACTAAAACACCTTCGCTGCCTCTTACTTTGGCATATTGAGGGTTGAAAATAAATGTGGAATTAAGGTAAAGCAGAGCGTCCAGCAGTTTTAGTAGAATCACAATGTAAACTGTCAAAAGCTTGATATTTTTGCCTGCATGCATCTTTGGATCTGGACGCTTTAGATATTTCAGCAAGGAGTAAGATGATCTTGGCATGTTCATGGCATTGAATAGCGATCTTAAGCATCTATGCTTATTTAGGACTGCTCAGTACGGCTACTGGGCCACGTTGCCAGACAAGACAGTGTTTGATGAGTGCCATAAGACTTTCTGAATACAGCCATAACGACTCTGCCTGCAAAACTGGGACAAAGAAGCACGCTTACAAAAATATCCCAGCAGACAGACTAGCAGCAGGATTTGAGGTGGAAGGAGACACCAGAAGAAAGATGGGATGAAATAAATAAGACAGCTTGGAAGATCCTAAGAGAAGTTGTGAAATAAAAAATAATTTAAGGGTGGGTAAGAAATGTGCGCAAGTTTCTCCAAGGTACTGCGAATTAAAGAAAATACAGCATCCTTTTCACACAACAACATTATTGATGTAAATAATAAATGGCGTAGAATAAATATGTTCCAACATAATTAAATGAAAATGTGCTGTTCAGTGCTTTCACATAAGGGAAGCCCGAAAAACAAAGCACACAAACTACAGTGCAACACCGTGAATGTGCAGCCATTAGGAAGGATGAGTGACTGTAGCTACAACACATTGCGCTTCCCTTTACTTCCATTAACGGAACACTGCAATTAATCTTACGGCTAATGAACCAGCAGTCCGAAGAAAAAAGCAGCATAAGACAGATTTATTTAATGGCTACGGGACATAAATTACACTGAGTATCCGAGAGTTAATGAGGGCCAAGGAGACAAAAAAAACAGCAGAGCAAGGAAAAAAAACCTGAAAAAAACATGCTGAGCACAAACCGCACTGTTAATCGGATAGGTCATGTAGAAAGATGATAGCGTTTATAGAAACGTTGATTAAGTACATGAGTCCTTTTATGTAAATATAAAATATTACAGGTACAAACAAAAATGGAATAAGGACTGTTTTAGGAAGCTAGTTCCTGCGAGAGAAAGGGTGCTTCCAGAGAAACGACGAGCTGCCAGTGGGAGGGAGAAGTCAGATGCCGAAAGGCAGCGGGGACTTGATGAAAGAAACAGGTTCTTGGCGTTGCTGTGGGGGGGGGTCGGGCGGGAGCGCATTGCTTTGAAGGCTGATGGGGGGGCGGTGGAGCAGCTTGGGAGGCATTGCTTTGAAGGCTAATGGCAGGGGCAGGCGAGCAGCTTGGGAGGCATTCCATTGAAGTCTGGTGCGAGGCTGATGGGTTTGACGTGCATGCGCGTCTCACACGACTAGATCACATGAACTGCACGTAATCCGCGCTTGGTCAAGAGTTTGTTTCGCCTACTATATACTCGCTATTAATCCCCGTGAGATAAGGAGATCAAAAAAACCAGCAGAGCAATGAAAAAAACCTGAAAAAAACATGCTGAGCACAAACCGCACTGTTAATCGGATAGGTCATGTAGAAAGATGACAGCGTTTATAGAAACGTTGATTAAGTACATGCATCCTTTTATGTAAACATAAAATATTACAGGTACAAACAAAAATGGAATAAGGACTGCTTTAGGAAGCTATTTCCTGCGAGAGAAAGGGTGCTTCCAGAGAAACGACGAGCTGCCAGTGGGAGGGAAACATCAGATGCCGAAAGGCATCGGGGACTTGATGAAAGAAACAAGCTCTTGGCATTGCTGTGGGTGGTGCGGGCCGGAGCGCATTGTTTTGAAGGCTGATGGCAGGGGCAGGGAGCAGCTTGGGAGGCATTGCTTTGAAGGCTGGTGGCGGGGGGCGGGGAAGCAGCTTGGGAGGCATTCCATTGAAGTCTGGTGCAAGGCTGATGGGTTTGACGTGCACGTGCGTCTCACATGACTAGATCACATGAACTGCACGTAATCCGCGCTTGGTCAAGAGTTTGTTTTGGCTACTATATACTCGCTATTAATCCTTGCGGGATATAATAGTGAGACCTAAAAAGGGGGGAAGATGATGTACAGGAATGGATACCATATACATTTCAGTAGGTAGAACTAATTCCTACTTGTAGGTGCTTAGTCCCTTAGTATTATTAACACTTCTTTCAATTACCACATACCACAACCAAATCTGGATAAGAGTAATTCTTTACACTTCTGAAATAGGAAATCGTACAAAAGGACAAACAAGTCAATCAATACAATACAGTCACATTCCTTTTAACCCATTCTAAATTAAACAGAATTGTTGCTACATGTTTTCGAGCAATCCAACATGCATATAGTACTGGGAAAAACTGAACCACCATGAATCATAGAATCAAAAATGTGAATTACCCTGGGTTATGTTGAAGAAGGGAAAAAGTAAAAGGGAAGCAACAGAGAGTAGGAGCACAAAGTTTACCGAATCCAGAACAGATGGCGTCACCTTTGGACTCTGCCTCTATTCTGCTTCATCTTTTTAATTAAGACTCCAGCCAACACCGCAGTATAACAGAGAAACAAACATTAACCATAATAAATGTTCATGTTCAGCGCAGGTCCATGTTAATTTCTGCTGTTCTCTTGATAGCCGTTTTTAGGTTTCGACCTGGCGAGGGGCACGCAGTGCCCCTCCCAGATCGAAAACTTTTGTCTTCAGTAGGGATGTTTCCATAAATGGAGGCTAGCCATTGGGAGACAGAGGCTGTCAATCACGCTTTCTTGCGAAAACGCGATTCGGGGGCGTTTCTCGTTCTTTTTTTAAGCCCCGCCCCTTTGTCCTGGGCCGCGCTGTGATTGGCAGCCGGCCCGGGACACCCCCGTGACGTCATTCCCGGGCCGCGCTGTGATTGGCTGGCCGGCCCGGGACCTGACTTGTTCTGATTGACTTTAATTGGCTGTCGTTCAGCGCAGAAGCTTGTTTCCCTCCGCGCCAGGCCTGGGATGAGTGGAGCTTTGAAGAACCCTCCCCCACTGCCAGGTGCGTCTCAGTGCTCCGATGTCCTCCATGCCGCCAACAGGTGCGCCTGACTGCTGCGCGTGCCTCTCCGGTCTTCGCCGGGAACAGGTGCACCTCCCACTCGGTACACCCCGCTGAGGTACACCTCACACTCGGGTACACCCCGCCGACGGGGCCACCTCACCACCGTTCCCAGCGCTTTCTCCTGCTGAGGTACACCTCGCTCTCAGCAAGCCTAATCGGGTCGTCTAAGACAACTCACCCAATCGGGTCCTCACTGCCGATACCGGCTGGCTTGTGTCTTCACTCTCTTAACATCGCCATGTCTGCTTACCGCCAACAGGGCTGCGTGACTGTTGTGCTCACCGGCAATGCACTTGACTCATGGGTTTGCCTAATCAGGTCCCTCGCCGCTGACGGGTGCATCTCACTAATGTACTCACTTGTGCTTCTTGCTCACTACCAGTAAGCGGTCCTCCCCGCGACTAATGAGGTCTTCGTCAGACCAGTCTGTGCACCCGTTCAGGTGTTTCCCTTTATCTAGCATGTCCCGTGTCTCTGCCATCCTCACCAGGTCACCCCCGCTAACTAGCGCCAACATACACACCAAGCTTCAGATCGCCTAGTGTCTGGGGGTAATAACGTGTTTTTTTGTTGGGGGGGCGGGAATTGCTTTTTCTAGTGTAACTTTTTGAAGTTTAATGTGACAAAGTTAGACTTTCTGAGCTAAATGAATGGCACATTGACGTAAATTTCACAATTGGCGTTAAAAAAAGTCTCAAGGTAACGGAAGTTGAGTGGCTCGATCACCAAATGGCTGTTGGTGACACTTTTTTCCACGCAAGAGTCTCTTGTAAACCAACATTTTGCAAAATGTTGTGATGAAAAGCAGCGCATAACACGAAATGTAGGAATTTTGCAGATTTCAGTCATTTAAATGTTGTCCAGTCCTAGTTAGGATACTGTTAGGCTCACCTGTCACATCTTTTACTCACCTTCCTTGAATGAATACAAAATGTGTTGCATGGATATAATAAAATACCAATTACAATTAAAAAAACAGCAGAATCTGGATAAATACTAGAAAGATTAAAAAAAACATAGGTTATCTAAAATGACACGCCTAGTGTAAAAATGTCAAACTTCACTAAAAATTGCCTATTAGTAGAGAAACAATGTCTAATTGCTTCATGAATTGGTTCTACCAGTTTTTATAAATTTGGGCTTCAAGTACTTTTTCCTTACGGGTAATAAAAGTTGACCCAAGCAGACTAAATGTTCTAAGAATTCTTCCTTCTAGGCACAGAGTTGCCACTGTCCTGATGAATGACACTTCTTATTCCACACCTCTTCAAATTGGGCAATCTGTACATAAAGAAGGTAGAAGCTCAAGTACTTAACTTACCCGCTGTATTACAACTACGGCAGTGGAGCTGCTGTAACTGCCAGGGACCCTTGATCTCGCGGTGAGGCTGTAATGATGCTGGCGCTGCCGCACCGCCAAGCATTAGACCATTTTTCTTACTGCAGCCCTTTTCATGGCGTGAACCTGCCATAAAAAGGGTGGCAGTGCGAAAACTAAGAGGACCCTACAGGGCCCCCTGTTGCCTCTGTGCATGGGGGTGCGTGCAAGGGGACACATGTGATGCCCCTGTATGTTTTTCACCCTCTGTTTCTGCACGTACAGAAATGCACAAAATAGTTATTTTTCTGTCTGTGCAGGAACGACCTGCAGGCCCACCCGCCAGGATTACAACTCATAATCTGGTGAGCCGAATGACTACAGGTTTGGAGGTCTTGGAGCGGGGTGCTGGCGTGGCGGCCCACTCGAAGACCGCCAATCTCGTAGTCAGGCCCTAAGTCTTAACATCTTTTTTAACCCCTTCGCTGCGGCGGCTATTCCGCCGCAGCGCTAAAGGGGCGGGGCGGCCGCGCAGCGGCCGCATGCTGGTGACAGAACCGCTCCGTCACCAGCCGCGGTTGAGCTATGCTGGTGACGGAGCGGTTCCGTCATGACCCGCCCCGCTCATTAGAACGCCCGCGCAGGCGCGAAATCAGCGCCGCGCAGGTGCGGCGGCTGGGCCATGACAGAACCGCTCGTCATCAGCACAGCTCAACTGTAGCTGATGACGGAGCGGTTCCGTCATCAGCAGGGGAGGGGTTAAATTTGTAGAACAACATAAAGTGCATTGTTGATTGCCTAGTTTTTCCATCACATGGGCACGTAGGTAAGTTTGAAGGTCATGCTTTTGAAATGGGAAATGCAACGGTGTGATGAAGTAACTGGAAGCGTAATCGGGTCAAGTAAAATCTATTCTGGTTATTAATCCCACTTATCATACAACCATGTATCCCTTGTTGTATCTGGCCCTTGCAGTAACTCTCCACTGTGGCCTTAGTTCTTTCACTTCGTTCTCTATAGGCCTCCCTTTTTCCTAGAAGAACGGTACTTGGTTATTGCTTGTTAAATTCCAAAATACTGTCAAGCGCCCAGATATTACAATTTTTCTCCAGTTCTTTCAATAAACCATTCATGTATCAAAACCAGGGGACTGTATCATACTGGTCACGTTCTAAACAGTCCCCTGTACTGTCGCTAGTAAATTTAGTACTTTGCCCCAGATACTGTGCCATTTCTAATACTCGTAAGATTGTATTGATTTTTATTAATCAACAATATTCTTCATTCATTTGATTTCACTACTGAGATTAATAGGTTCTATTTGTGGGATATCAAGTTCTTTGTGTGTTAAATAAGCTCTGGTTGATAAAAAAGACTGCTAAAAGTCTACATAAAAAGGTAGGCTCCTGAATCTGCATCTGTTTTCTGTTTATTATGCCCATATAAAGCAACTGGAAGACAATTGCTCTTATACAAATTTCACCTTTTCTCTAATGGGTTTCAAACTGAATTTGTTTGCAAATCTAAACAGACCATCAAACGCTCAAATTCGAAATTTGCTGTCTTAAGGTTGGGTCCCCGGTATCTGTCCTGTAAGAATAAAATGCCCAAATAGCTAAAGGTCTTTACCTGTTCTGGCTTTTGGCCTGTTGCAAATTCTTTTTCTTCTTCCTCCCCTTACCACAGACCACGGTGTACGTATTGGTTAAGTTTTAGACTTCTTCCCTCCATAAAAATACCAAGTAATCAATTAAAAGCTGGAGGCCATTTGCTGTCCTAGATAACAGAACTGCATCGTCTGCATATCATAAAATCAGGGTGGCATGTAAAACTATTTTAAGTGCATCTGTGTTTAAGATTTGGAGCATAGCGTCTACTCTATTGATATATAATATACATGAGAAAGGGGCCAAGAAGCAGTCCTGCCTACTGCCTTTTATCACCCTGAACATATTTGTAAATTGCCCATTTTTCCCAAAGCATATGCAGGCTGTCATTGAGGCGTACAGCTGTGAAAGATGGCATATGTCGACTGGGGCACCCAGTTCAGCTAAAATCTGCCACAATTTTAAGTGGTTCACTAAATTGAATGTGCTACTAAAGTCGTCAGAGCAAAGGTGGGCGAGCCCTGGCGTGTTAATGTGTATTTACTAATTATCAGATTTAAATGAATACCTTGCTCCACCTTGCCATTTTCTTTCCTGAACCCATATGGGCATTCAGTTAATATATGCTTTTCTTTGGCCCACACTTTTAATCTGGCCAGGAACACCCTAACCATTATTTTCAAATCGTTGCTTTTCATTTTTAGGTTTCCACCTGGCGATCTGCGCAAGCAGTTCGCGCAGGCGAAATCTAATGTTTACAATATTGGCTATAGGAACGTCCTCCGGCTCCCATTGGCTAGCTCCATAAATGGAGGCTAGCCATTGGAAGCCGGATCTGTCCGTCAAGGCCGGACCAGATTCGTGGGCATTCCCGCGATTTTTTCCCTCTCCGCCTCTGCGATGTCGTCATTGCGGCGGTGGGAGTTTCCTTTTTTTTTTTCGCCATGTTTTTCACATTTGGAATTGGCTTTTGCAGGAGTCGGCTGGAGCGCCGGAGGAAGTCCAGGTGAGTGCTTGCTGTTTAGTGTTTTTTACTTTCACGGGGTGCCCCCGTCCCGCTGTTCGTGTTCCCGCCCCCCTCCCGTTGTCCGTTTACCGCCCGCAGCTCTCCTCCGTAGAAGGGTTACGGCAGAATTGTAATGACTGCTCATGTCTAAGGGGGGACACGCAGGTCTCGAACAAGTGCAGAAGGATACTTTTTAGCCCCCGAGTTTTAAATCTAAACATCGGAACGTGGTAAAGACGTGTATCGATTTATGATCGACTTTTACGTGAGAGCATTTCAGGCATGTTGTGGGATCGTGGTCACATCATTCGAGCGGCCTCGTAAAGCGTCTGCATGCACCCAGATCTTAATCCATACATATGCAGAAGCTTCCAGGCGACCTGTTAACTCCAAGGTGTTAATAAGAATGCCAGGGTTGCATGGTTTCAGATGCCTAACCACCGCCAAGCCAACAACGCCCTTCCACTCTGCAAACAAGTATCAAGTATTTACTGTGGCCGTTCTGTGTATGTTTACTGCCCCGTTGTTGCCTGTGTGTGCAAGACACTAGCCTGGCCCACGAACAAGGAGACAGGTGAAGAGGTTGGACCCGGCGAGGCAGTTTGGAAACGTGCACTAGAAAAGCGTGTTCCCGGAGTTCATTAGCTCCCTTTGACTCTTGGCTACTCACCCAGTTAGATTATAGCGTCCTCTGGGCTTAGCCAATATTTAACAGTGGCAAATGCTCCACTTTTGGCTTTCTCAGATGCCGTACTTTACAGTAGTTGCTTTTGTATTTGCATCGTATTATGCTTCCAGGCCTTTGTAGCTGTTATCCGAATGAGAACAAGGTCTCCATTTCCTGGTTCACAAAAAAGAACAAATTAAATGCGTGTACAGCAATCATCTAATTAGGGCGTGTTTGTTACAGTAACACGTGTTAAGGAAGACAAATATGGGCTTCTACAAACAGGCATTCATTATATATGTACATGCATTTAAAAGGAACAGAAAACCGAGGCTAGATGAAGCAATTCAGACTGCGGCGCAGTACTAGGCTTGTTCCCGGTACTCTGGAACGTGGCAAGTGGGCAGGTAGCCCAGTACAGACCGGTTTTTAAATGTGGTGCTTGCTGTTTAGTGCCTCATGTTTTTAACAAGTGAACAAATCACTAAACTATTAAAATGCAACAAACTGGCGTGGCTGAACTCTGACTCCGGGCCAGATCTATTCCCTGTGTGACAAAAGCAGGGGTGCAGATAGTCTGTGCTCTTAAACACACCCGGCAGCACAACATGTTTCCGTCTTATAACTGAGAAGAGGTGCTCTCTGACCCTCTGGTCTCAGCAGCAGAGCAACCCGTGCCCGGTGCAGAGGGAGGGGTGTGAAGCTGGCCGCAGGGTGTACAGTTCCCCTCATCCCGAGTATAGCCACCAAAAATCACGGGGCCCCTGCAGAATGTGACGGGCTCCGGAGTCTCCCAACTCTCAAAGATATTCATGGACATTGGGCAAAGTGGGAGCCCCAAGAAGCGTTGCCTCCATGTCACACCCAGCCCACCGTCGGAAAGGTAGGTAGCGCTCAATTCGCTCGAAGGTGTGCCTACAACTAAACAGACTCAATATAAAGGAGTCCCTCGGCCTGTAACCGATCCTTTTGTAAAGGCGAACCACAATAACCGGCACGTCCGTTTTAATTTTCGTTGTGTCACTTTACCATAACCCACCATACATCTCATTAAAGCGCACTTCGCTTTACTAAGATACATTATTTATTTGGTGGTTATGTTCAAGACGCTATTTACTTTGGGGTTATGTTTAAAACGCTGAGATGCCTACTCTCAAGAGGCAGTATATCTAGTCATTTTAAGCTGAGACCAGAATATACATTCAATCGATGTGCTACGTCATATTTCGCACTTTTGTGGGACTCGTGAGTTATGGCTTATGAACAGATAACGTGGGTACAGATGTTTATATTGCGCATTTCAATAATCATTGCAACTCGGACCACAAGTTTCCAATTTTAAATCACTATAATACATGCCAGACAAATGTTTTCTAACATAACTTTTTATTAACAAGGTTCTATATTGTGACACGTATTTCGATGTACAGTGTATGCAAACACCATCCACGCATTTGTGCTAGGGCCCGCAGCTCTCCTCCGTCCCGCTCCCCCCACCTCCCTCCGCCCGCAGCTCTCCTCTGTCACTGCCTCCTTAGCCAGCACTTCACACTGCCTCCTTGAGTGCTGCGGTGTGGGGCGCTTGTTTTGTGTTGAATGCATTAGAATACAGGCCGGTAAAAAATGTTGGAAATGCACAAAAATCCGATATTGTTTCCCCTTCTCATGCACAAACGTAAACAGCAAAATCACAAAGAAATCTGTTTTAAAAAAAATCGAGCACTGTCTTCATAGTTTCAGAATTATTAGAGGAAACAGAAGGATAAATGCCACGTTATAAAAGAATTCTGATAATTTAACACTAAATCGTTTTCACCCACCAACTCCATTGGCTGTTCCAGAATAGCAAAAAGTAATAAATGACTAGTATTTTTTTTAAGAAAGATGTCAACCCTAGCCAGGAGCCAAAGCTTGATATTTCCGTGAAGGTCGCCTGTTCCTCCGCTAGACTGCTGTGAACGGGTAGCACTATTAATGGAAAGAACTCGCATCACAACCCGATCAACCTTTATTTTAGAATTTGACGAAAAATATGGTATGTGGCGTCCAGATGCTTCAGAGCAAAACCTGCAAACTATTCATGGTAGAAATATTATATTTAGGAATGGGTGTCTGGCTCTGTGTGTGTCTGGCTCTGTGTGTGTGTGTCTGGCTCTGTGTGTGTGTGTCTGGCTCTGTGTGTGTGTGTCTGGCTCTGTGTGTGTGTGTCTGGCTCTGTGTGTGTGTGTGTGTCCGGCTCTGTGTGTGTGTGTATTTGTGTGTGGGGCTCTGTGTGTGAGCAATGCCAATAGCTCTAACTTTTCCAAAGGCGAAACCATTGCATTGTAAATGCTTGTTCATGTTTGCCACAGCATAAACCTTGGTCAGTGTGGTAATTGGGGACCCCTAGACATACGCGCATAGGTACAAGAAGAAAATGAAACCTTCTAGTGCTAAAGTGAAACCAGTGGTATGCATCTTAGTCATGCAGAATATACCACCTATTCGAATGCACATGACGAGGTCAATCCGCGCTCCTCCGCCCCCCCTCCAAGTGTGGGTGTGCACACGGAGGGACCTGCCCTGTCCCCAGCACTGGAACAAAGCCCCCTTGTGCAGGAGCCGAGCGAGCATTCCTGGGCCAGCTGCACATTCCTGTACGAGGAAATCCAATAATGAGGGGCAACCTGGAAGAGCAGAGGTCCGGCCTTGTAAACCGCAGGCCTCGTAGGCAGGACCCACAACCCTCTGCCGAGGGAAAGAAAGGAAACAGCCGATAGAAGCACCTCAAATAAAACGAAGGCCCCTAAAGCTGCGAAGACTTCGCCTCTCCAAGACATACATACTTTAATAATGTGAGGGGCACCTGGAGGCCGGCAGAAGCCGGAAGTGCAACGCAAATCCCACCATCACAACCAGTGCCAAGCGAGTATGTATGCGGATGGGCCTGAGACCGTTCAGAAATACACATATATCTATGGAAGAGGTCAACCCATTAACTGTAGGCCACGGGAGCCCCCCACGCCTCCAGCGTGAGCCATGGGCCAGAGCTGTCGACCTTGGAGTTGGGAAGCCAGGTTCGAACCTCGGCTCAGCTTCCTATGATTGTGGGCAAATTACTTAATCCCCCCCCCCCCGCCTATCAAAAAATGAATGTGTCCTTGTATAATGTAACTGATGCTCATGTAAAGCGCTTCAATACCTTCGGGTCGAGTTCGCACTACATAAATCTTTAAAAAAAACAAGTGATTGCCATGTGCATTTCTAAACTAAAAATGTCTATGCGCGAATTTCGAGTGTGTTAAGAAATAAAACATATTGTCATCTGATTGTTCTTTTATTTGTCTTTTATAAAAAACGCAATCTGAAAACATGAGCCGGGGCAATCAAATGCAGTGCGTGTTTCTAAACTAAAAGTGAAAGCCTGCGTTTGAAAAGTGAAAGCCTGTGCGCTCTGAGCTGGTCCCGGTATTTTAAAACGAGCATGGGCGTCATTGTTAAAAGTGAAAGCCCATGTTTGAAAAGTGAAAGCCTGCGTTTGAAAAGCAGGAGGCAGCTGCAAAACAGAGTGTGATCTGGCAGACAAAAACAGTAGTTAGGCGCTGCTGCTTCTGGACTAAACAAAAGTCAGCATCGCATCAACAGCCAATAAAACAAGCATTTGCAATACAATAGGTTTCGCATTTGCGAGAGTTTAAGGTATTGGCTTTTAAAAACCAAAACATAAATATAATGCTTTATAATTTACAATGCTAATATCTCAAACATGCGTAAATGTGAGAACTATTGCATTGCAAATGTTTGTTTTGTTTGGGGTGGATGTATGTGGTTTGAATTGGATGGCACCTCTATAGGAAAACAAAAGGGATGGATGCACACTAATAGTTCCCGAGAAGGGTGGACAACCAGTTATAGGGGTTCTGCAACACACTAGAGCCCCCTAGCTCTAAACAGAGAAGGGGCCCATGTGAAAGAGCGATACTTGAAAAGGGAAGGAGCAAGTCTAAGGCGGGACGATAGGTGAAACTGGCAAAATAAGAAGTGTTGAAAGTTCACAGCAGAAAAGGGTTGTAGAAAACATTAGAAAGAAGCAGCGCAGAAGAGACTTGATCAAGGCGTGCCGATTAGGGGGGACAGAAAGGCAAGAACTAACCCGCCTCTGAAGCTCGACTGTAGGCCTGGGAACAGGAGTTTGTTCCACACTGGAAGCTGCGTGCCAGACGGACATCGTTAATAAATGTTAATGAGGCGCTAACAGGTGCTGATCAAATTGATTTACTCCGATCTGGTCAAACAACCATTTAAAGAGGGGGTGCGGAAGTGTTTAGCGCCAAAGTAAACAACTGAATCTGTACAAACATCTCTGCAATTATTTAAAGCATTTTTTCTCTCGCCTTACTACCCCGACTTTTCAAATGTGGATCAGGCGGATGTTTCCAAAACATTTACAACGCTTTCAAAAAACGTTTGTCTACAACTTTGTTATCACGCACAGAATATTTAAAACCTGAAAGTCCGAATTCAGAGGGCTACAGGGTGGGGGCAGAGGAAAACAGCTTGCTAATAACAAACTTTATTTTGTCGATCCCTGCGTTAAATGTAAAAATATGTTCAAGGCAATATTTATAGATCGGAAACACCAAAAAGCAATACACAAACACAAGTTTCTGGACATTGGATGCATCGTTCGTAATGGCAGTTTTCTAACTATTGTTGCTACATTTGCAATCGAAAGTCAGACTGTCCTTGACTTGCATTCTTACATATTTATTGTTCCTTATTTATGTAACATTTGAGGAGACCCCCGGGACGAAGGGAGGCGGTCGACCAGAGCAGCAAATACAGCAAAGGGGAAGGTTTGAGTTTGTGCCAAGTGGGGGGAGGGCTCTTAAGGCGAAGCGGGATGGGTAAACTAACAAAAGGCATTCCAATAAGGAGGGAGGCACCTGAGGAGGTTGGCAATCTGGCGGTAAAGAGAAAAATAAGACAGTACTATGCATTTGAAAGATGTTGCTTAGTGAAGTGAATTCAGCAAACGTGTACATTTTGAAATGTTCAAAGGGACGAGGAGCCGGAGTTGTACTCACGGGGAGTGAAAGGAAGGTTTAACTGCCCCTGGCAAGCTGACATATGCGCAAAACTTACACCAGCACAAAGGTCAAATATAAGTCCAACACAGGGACAAACACTCGTTCGCTCTCAAACCTATGGGTCCCTCGCCTGCTCATGATGTGGCGCCTAGGGTGACTGCTCTGCGCGTCAATGACATGGGCCGCAGAGAGCATCTCCGCCCGAGCCTCCTGCTTCCGTTGCCGCTGTAGGGTGACTGCTCAGACCATCGATAGCAGGGGCAGAAGAGAGCAGCTTCGCCCGAGCCTCCTGCTTCCGTTGCTGCTTTCAGGGCCACACCGCCAGCGCAGAACGGAGCAGATCAATGGCGAGCAGAAGCTGCAAGTTATGATGGGCTTTTTTCATCCATGACGTGCCGTGGGACCTGCCGGCTGGCACCGGGGGCTCGGTAAAATGGGTGCCGTGGTTATATTAAAAAGAATAACAATGAAATAAGGGGCTGCACTCAAATATGAAGCGCGACGCCCGTTCATGTTTCCCTTATGTGCATGGCGTCCTGTGAAGCTGGCGCCATGGTGAACAAGTCAGGTCCCGGGCCGGCCAGCCAATCACAGCGCGGCCCGGGGAATGACATCACAGGGGTGTCCCGGGCCGGCAGCCAATCACAGCGCGGCCCAGGACAAAGGGGCGGGACTTAAAAAAAGACAGAGAAACGCCCCCGAATCGCGTTTTCCCGAGAAAGCGTGATTGACAGCCTCTGTCTCCCAATGGCTAGCCTCCATTTATGGAGCTAGCCAATGGGAAACAGAGGCGGTCCGAACATCCATACTGTTGACAAAAGTTTTCGATCTGGGAGGGCCACTGCGTGCCCTCGCCAGGTCGAAACCTAAAAATATCTAACAAAATCACTGACAAACTTTAACTAATGGCAAGCATCAAAAGAAATAAACCGGAGTTTCACCTAACATACTAATACTTAATGCCTCGTAGAGGCAAGGCAGCAAATGCGCTGCCTTATGCGAAATCTAAAAAGCAGCTGGAACGTTGGACACTATGCAGGCTCTGTGGGAGTGGGCACGACCTGGGCAGATTGGAGGGTCGCATCCTATGTCTGACTGCTGTAACTGAGATATACAGATTCCCCTCAAAGTTCTGGTGTTTCACACTTCCATTGCTCCTCTCACTCGCCACTACAGGCGAAGCATACTCTCATTCATTTTACGATAGCTCACTCCCTGCAGGTATCAACAATCTGTGCCGTGGAAGGTGTGAGAAGTACTCATAGTTTTGGGTTTCCCATTGTATTCTGGGATCTGTAATTTTGCCGTCCCTAGTATAAGTGCAGCACCACATTACAGGTGCCAGACAGCAGAAAAATAAGGGACTGAATGAACTAATCCCACTTGAGTAAGGTCTCGTGAGATTTCAGATGTTGCACTTCAACTTGACAGTCCTTCCACTGCCTCTTATGACGACTGACATAAAACTCTCAGCACAAAAAAAGTTGTAAAACTCCAAAGCCTGCCAATTCATGGACAAAAGAAAATTATGAAAATCTTTAAAAATGACTGGGGGTTGAAAACTTGTTTTTGACAAATCGTTCTAAAATTATCCCATGGTGGGCTATCATGTAACCAAAATATAATTAATTTTGGCGGGAGTCTAAGGGCATATCTATCATCAATGCATCAGGTGCAGTGGCACAAAGACCAGGGATATGACTTGCCCTCTGACCCAAGTTCTAACAGGCTCTTGCCACCCTGACCCGGCCGCAAGTATGGGGACATGTCCATTGCCTGTGTTGCGACTCAGCCAACACTAAGTGGCTGGCTTGTTCAAACTGTGTGATCCTGGTCTTCATGTCTCAAAAGTAAAGGGCCTAGAAACATGCAGGTACCACTTACTTATTTATTTCACCATTCTGGCAAGTAATGTGTTCACTTACCATGGTCTGGATGACAAGTGGTAGAGGCAGGAGCAGCAGCGACGTGACAAAGAGAAGGACGAAGCTCTTGAACCGGAGCAAAGGTCTCAGATACAAAGACATCTTCTAAAGAGACACAATACAGGTATCAGCGAAGACTCAGAGGCAGAAAGGCTGCGGGATGGCCATGAGCGCAGACAAGTGCCCGAATCTTGGCTGTACCCGGCTGAGCCTTAAATATGGGCTGCCCTCACCTGGGCCGACTGCACCATGTTGAACTCAGCCAGTGTCCCTGCAGTGTGGTCTGATGGGAAGCACAGAGACACACACCTCATCTAAAAACACCCGCAACTTTTTAAACTTTTAGAAAGTTAATAGTCCAACCTAGGGGCAGGACAGACGCCAGGGGAGGAGTGCTCCAGCGCAAGCCCCACCCTGGGGGAACAGCAGGCCCCGCCGCAGATCAGTTACCAGCCTGCCAGCCACTGCTGAGCAGCAGAAATGCCCAGCCCAGACAAAGGAGAGGCGGGGGAGCATGTCTGGCTGCACCCTGTGCTCATATGCAGTGACGGAGAGTAATGACCGGCTGAGGAACATGTACTGAGTCGAAGCTGGCATCACACCACCCTGCACGTAGTGCTACAAATAGATAAAGCGCCTAACAGGGAACACTTTGTTTCTTGTGTATTCACAAGGTCATTCAAGAGGTCGCTCTCAGTACATTGGATACAAACACATCCTGCGTAAACTCTAACTTAAACCATTTTCAAGGTTCCCTGATATATCAACCATAAATGCAAGTAGACCCGCGTGTCATCCCAAGAGACAGAGAACATACACAAAACACGTCTCCTTACATGCAAGTCACAGAGAAGTCAGCAGGTGGCGCTGTTGCAAAAGTGTAAAGAGGGTGTGCATGTTACTGTGTATGTCTCCTTTGTGATCACCTTCAAAAGACAAGACGTGCGCGTGACGAAAACTGCCGTGGGGCGGGACTTCCGTTTCCTGCTGGAAGCTCGCGCCCACGGAGTGGCTGGCCAGGAGAGGAGCAGTGGTGACGTGGGGCTCCCATGCCTGAGGGAGAGCCCCGCCGTGGCAGCTGAAGTCCGGAGTTGCGCCGATGCGGGAAGTGGGGCTTAGTTGTAGTGGGGGTGGCGGCAGGGGAGTGGGGTGTGTGTGCGCGTGTGTGGGTGTAGCTGTGTATGTGCGCGAGTGTAGCTGTGCGATTGTATGTATATGTGTGACTGTGTGTGTGTGTGTGTGTGCCTGTGTGTGCGTGCCTGTGTGTGTGTGTGTGTGCGCGTGTGTGTGCGTGTGTGCCTGTGTGTGTGTGTGTGCGAACAGCATGCGCGTGGCCATCTCTTGTCTCACTGCAAGCAGTGAAACTGAATGCTGCTTTGCCTGCGGGACAGGAGATGTGCGCGCGCGTGCCTGTACGTGCGCGCCCACAGACCCGAATCGCCACGCGTGCCCCGGTCTGTCTCCCTTGTGAGGCATCTTAGCAACAATAGGTCTTGAGAGCGAGACCTAAAAATAAAGTCTTGTAGTAACATGTGCAAAGGAGCGGGCAATCTGAAGCATGCTGACTCACAGAAAACGACAATGTCTCCATGGGCCATGTGACACGCATGGGCACGCTGGGAAGAAAACTACAGAGTTCCATGTAAAACATGATTCACCAAAAGTCCGCTCTTCAGCTCTCATGGTAAGGTAAAGCACACAAGTACCATAATGCATTAGGGGTTGATAAGTAAACGTTGTAATGAAATCTGAAGTAGATCTGATTTCCAAGAGGGTTTGAATATTGAAGTTCAGCACAGGTTCCAAATTAGTATTCATGATGGCAGCTGACATGCAGAAGTCTTCACTTAGTGTCATCTGATGGCAGGACCATAGAATCCATACATACAGAGAAATTTGAATTCCCTCTCTGTTTGACCTCCCGATAATCAGAGAAGTATGTTGCACCATTGTTCCAAGGTTAGAAGCAAGGGATCAGACTAAGCATTGCCTTTCAGGGTTGCTGTGCTATCTATACCATGCCGAAGGCCAGGTTCCATGACTATTTAAGAACCTGAATATCTCACTAACCCTATGGGTAAAGTTAGGTAGTTGGTAGATCTACTCTGAAAGTAATCTGGACAGACTTTTTAAGGCACTAGCAAGTTAGAAGCTATTAAGGGTGACCAGCATCCCATTGATGTTCAGATTTCAACTGACTATCTTCAAAGCATCATGCTTTATTTTCTGTCTGCAAAACAAGGCAACAAGAAGGGGATGTTGGGAGCACTTTTGTCCCACCATTGGGCTTTCTGTGTAGGGAATAATGTTTCTAGGGTAAAGTGTTGCCTTTACATGCAGGAGAGGCAGGCACAGGCAACATTGGTGCGGCGGGCAGGGGGGAAGTTGAAGGACGACGGGATAGTGAAAGTAAAATAAAAATAAAACAAAGCTACTTACCTTGCGCCCGCCTCATCACCGACTCAGTGATGCGGCGAACGTAAGGTAAGCGGCTTTATGCATTTGTTTATTTTACTTTTCCCTATACGGTTGTCTGGCGACTACCCCTCACCCCACCGGACCCCAGCCCATCGCTGTTACCTGTGCCGGCCGCGCCTCTTTACATGTGACTTATTGGAGAGCTGCATGATGTTGATAGGGTTATGCTAGTAGTGTTTTGTTTAATTAGTGGGGAGAACATCTGGGAGGTTAAAGTCTGTGAAGTAGATGCGGTGTGTTTTATGAAAATAGTTGTGACTAAGGACCTGATTTAGAGTTTAGCTCACAAGATACTCTATCACAAAAGTAACAGAGTACTTAGTTCGCCAAACCTCCAGTCGGCTAGCTCTTTTCTGAGTTGGGTGTACTGTGAGTTTTCCAATGGTGTGCCTGCACTGACTCTGCTGTTAGAAAACCTGCTCTAATGGCTTCACTGAGGATGGCCATTGGAGTAAGTACTTTATACAGCCTGCCCTACTAGACCTAATTGATGATCTGGTCTGAGTTTGTTTTTCCCATCATTGACCATCAGGAAAACCTTGGCAGACACAGACAGAAAAAAAGGTGGCCCTCATCACCTGTGAGGAAACTCCCAAGTTGTGGAGTTCATGGCTTTTATGTTTTGAGATACAAACTTCCACTTTGGGAAGCAGGATTTATCACCACAATTCCAAACATGGCAACACCACTACTTTCAGATAAAAAATGACCACTTAGAAACATGCAAGGGAATTCCCAATGCTTACTTGTGAGAGGAGCAGCACTCACTGTAGTAACAAGCATTTACAATGCAATGGTCTCTGCATTATTAAAGGTAGAGCTATTGGCATTGCTCATTATTTTATTTTTTTAAATCATAAATAAATGGCATTTTCATTTACATTGCCAATAGCTTAATTGTTAAATAAATGGCATTGTCATTTACAATGCCAATAGCTTAATCGCTCGCAAATGCATGACCTATTGTATTTACACCCACACAGAGCCACACACACAAAGCCACCCACCCACTATAGAGCCACCCACACAGAGCCACCCACACAGAGTCATTCACATAGAGACACCTACACAGAGCCACCCTCACACAGACAGAGCCACCCACACATAGAGCCACCTACAAAAAAAGTTATCCACACATAGAGCCACCTACAAAAAAGCTATCCACAGAGCCCCACACACACAGAGCCACACACACAGAACCACACACACAGAGCCACACACAGAGCCACAAAGAGCCACACACACACAGAGCCACACACACACAGAGCCACACACACACCCAGAGCCACATACACACACACACACAGGAGAGCAAGCACAGCGAGGGGGCAGGAGAGCAAGCACAGCCAGGGGGCAGGAGAGCAAGCACAGCCAGGGGGCAGGAGAACAAGCACAGCGAGGGGCAGGAGAACCAGGGGGCAGGGGAGCAAGCACAGCCAGGGGGCAGGAGAACAAGCACAGCGAGGGGGCAGGAGAACCAGGGGGCAGGGGAGCAAGCACATGCAGGGGGCAAGGGAGCAAGCACAGGCAGGGGGCAGGGGAGCAAGCACCGGCAGGGGGCAGGGGACCAAACACAGGCAGGGGGCAGGGGAGCAAGCATAGCCAGGAGGCAGGGGAGCAAGCACAGCCAGGGGGCAGGGGAGCAATACATACCCAGAGCCACATACACACACCAAGAGCCACACACACACACACCGAGAGCCGCACACATCGAGAGCCACACACACCGAAAGCCACACACACACACACCCAGAGCCACACACACACACACACACACCGAGAGCCACACACACACACTGACAGCCACACACACATACACACCGAGAGCCACACACACACACACACACAGAGACACACACACACACCGAGAGCCACACACACACACACCGAGAGCCACACACACAAACACACACCGAGAGCCACACACCGACAGCCACACACACACACCGAGAGAGCCACACACATACCTATCCACGAAGTCGTCTCCAGTTTATCAAAATTGATTGGCTGAGACACTTACCGGTTATTTCTTTCCTTGCCTGACTGCCCAATCCTAGAATATACATTTTTCACTGCTTTCATTTTCTTAGACACTCATCTTTACTTCCTTACAAGCTAGAACGTTTTAGGACTCTATAAATATTCTGCAACAGACTTTTGAGGTTCAATAACCTTAAGCTACGGGCCAATGAGCATTCAGAAGTTAAATGCCACAGGCTAATGTGAGCTGATAAAGCAATCTAGAAAGCATTGCAGAAGAACACACTAGAGTTATGTGACAAGGCTAGGCCATGCATGCATTAGTAAGTAAACAATTTCACAGAAAACAGAAGTATGGTTTTAACTTTAAAGGAAAGTAACACACGAGTAGTATATGCACAACCGGCGTGGAGACGTTTGCACCTGTGACAGCATGATTTCTGACAGAGGTGTTTCAAAACAGAAAGGCTTGGCAAACTGTAAATAAGGAGTATTAGCTACCAAAATGGTTAGGCAAAGCATACGAGTTGAATGAATTACAACTATTTTACAAAACTTCTGTAGAACAGGGCCAGTGTATTTTTTTATGTGTTTATGGGAGGTTCAGAATCACTGCATACTTGGAGTATTGTGAACATCAGACATTTGAATAAATACTTCCATCAAGGAAAGTCAAATCCCACGCTATGAACCTGCAAAGAAAGCTTTAGTGTTTCTAGAATACGAATGGTGCATGAATTGTCATAACTTATTTCATTGCTTTTATGTATCTTGCACATTGTTTGGGCATCCAATAAATTGAAATTTAAGTTCTAAACAGAGATGGCCAAAATGATGGCTTTAAAACATCCTCTGGGCATTATTAGGAGCGTGGACAATTTTTGCATCTGATGAGGGTTTAATTAAGCACATAATCCCCCCGAAAGAATAAAGATGATGGCCCACACTTACAAGCACTTTGCGTCAGGTTTGCATTACTTTTTTAATGTAACCCCAATACAAAGTGCAGTGGTGGAATTTTCAATCCAACACAAATCATGATTTGCAGTGGATTGAAATCAAAAGCAACACAATGCTGCACAATGTGCTGCCTTGTGCTACTTTGAAGCAAGGGGGCGTTCAATGAGCTTTGAATGGGCGTTCCCATGCAACGATCATGGTAGATATGGCGCTGTTCTGCTCTCTCCTGTTCCCATACCTTAGCAACTTTACTTGCTGTGTTGCATGCTTTTTTTTATTAGATCTGGGCCCATCTATTCTCAGAATGATTTGAAGGCAACAGGGGGCTCGGTAAAATGGGTGCCTTGTTATATTAAAAAGAATAACAATGAAATAAGGGGCTGCACTCAAATATGAAGCGCAACGCCCGTTCATGTTTCCCTTATGTGCATGGCGTCCTGTGAAGCTGGCGCCATGGTGAACAAGTCAGGTCCCGGGCCGGCCAGCCAATCACAGCGCGGCCCGGGGAATGACGTCACGGGGGTGTCCCGGGCCGGCAGCCAATCACAGCGCGGCCCAGGACAAAGGGGCGGGACTTAAAAAAAGACAGAGAAACGCCCCCGAATCGCGTTTTCCCGAGAAAGCGTGATTGACAGCCTCTGTCTCCCAATGGCTAGCCTCCATTTATGGAGCTAGCCAATGGGAAACAGAGGCGGTCCGAACATCCATACTGTTGACAAAAGTTTTCGATCTGGGAGGGGCACTGCGTGCCCTCGCCAGGTCGAAACCTAAAAATATCTAACAAAATCACTGACAAACTTTAACTAATGGCAAGCATCAAAAGAAATAAACCGGAGTTTCACCTAACATACTAATACTTAATGCCTCGTAGAGGCAAGGCAGCAAATGCGCTGCCTTATGCGAAATCTAAAAAGCAGCTGGAACGTCAGACACTATGCAGGCTCTGTGGGAGTGGGCACGACCTGGGCAGATTGGAGGGTCGCATCCTATGTCTGACTGCTGTAACTGAGATATACAGATTCCCCTCAAAGTTCTGGTGTTTCACACTTCCATTGCTCCTCTCACTCGCCACTACAGGCGAAGCATACTCTCATTCATTTTACGATAGCTCACTCCCTGCAGGTATCCTCAATCTGTGCCGTGGAAGGTGTGAGAAGTACTCAGAGTTTTGGGTTTCCCATTGTATTCTGGGATCTGTAATTTTGCCGTCCCTAGTATAAGTGCAGCACCACATTACAGGTGCCAGACAGCAGAAAAATAAGGGACTGAATGAACTAATCCCACTTGAGTAAGGTCTCGTGAGATTTCAGATGTTGCACTTCAACTTGACAGTCCTTCCACTGCCTCTTATGACGACTGACATAAAACTCTCAGCACAAAAAAAGTTGTAAAACTCCAAAGCCTGCCAATTCATGGACAAAAGAAAATTATGAAAATCTTTAAAAATGACTGGGGGTTGAAAACTTGTTTTTGACAAATCGTTCTAAAATTATCCCATGGTGGGCTATCATGTAACCAAAATATAATTAATTTTGGCGGGAGTCTAAGGGCATATCTATCATCAATGCATCAGGTGCAGTGGCACAAAGACCAGGGATATGACTTGCCCTCTGACCCAAGTTCTAACAGGCTCTCGCCACCCTGACCCGGCCGCAAGTATGGGGACATGTCCATTGCCTGTGTTGCGACTCAGCCAACACTAAGTGGCTGGCTTGTTCAAACTGTGTGATCCTGGTCTTCATGTCTCAAAAGTAAAGGGCCTAGAAACATGCAGGTACCACTTACTTATTTATTTCACCATTCTGGCAAGTAATGTGTTCACTTACCATGGTCTGGATGACAAGTGGTAGAGGCAGGAGCAGCAGCGACGTGACAAAGAGAAGGACGAAGCTCTTGAACCGGAGCAAAGGTCTCAGATACAAAGCCATCTTCTAAAGAGACACAATACAGGTATCAGCGAAGACTCAGAGGCAGAAAGGCTGCAGGATGGCCATGAGCGCAGACAAGTGCCCGAATCTTGGCTGTACCCGGCTGAGCCTTAAATATGGGCTGCCCTCACCTGGGCCGACTGCACCATGTTGAACTCAGCCAGTGTCCCTGCAGTGTGGTCTGATGGGAAGCACAGAGACACACACCTCATCTAAAAACACCCGCAACTTTTTAAACTTTTAGAAAGTTAATAGTCCAACCTAGGGGCAGGACAGACGCCAGGGGAGGAGTGCTCCAGCGCGAGCCCCACCCTGGGGGAACAGCAGGCCCCGCCGCAGATCAGTTACCAGCCTGCCAGCCACTGCTGAGCAGCAGAAATGCCCAGCCCAGACAAAGGAGAGGCGGGGGAGCATGTCTGGCTGCACCCTGTGCTCATATGCAGTGACGGAGAGTAATGACCGGCTGAGGAACATGTACTGAGTCGAAGCTGGCATCACACCACCCTGCACGTAGTGCTACAAATAGATAAAGCGCCTAACAGGGAACACTTTGTTTCTTGTGTATTCACAAGGTCATTCAAGAGGTCGCTCTCAGTACATTGGATACAAACACATCCTGCGTAAACTCTAACTTAAACCATTTTCAAGGTTCCCTGATATATCAACCATAAATGCAAGTAGACCCGCGTGTCATCCCAAGAGACAGAGAACATACACAAAACACGTCTCCTTACATGCAAGTCACAGAGAAGTCAGCAGGTGGCGCTGTTGCAAAAGTGTAAAGAGGGTGTGCATGTTACTGTGTATGTCTCCTTTGTGATCACCTTCAAAAGACAAGACGTGCGCGTGACGAAAACTGCAGTGGGGCGGGACTTCTGTTTCCTGCTGGAAGCTCGCGCCCACGGAGTGGCTGGCCAGGAGAGGAGCAGTGGTGACGTGGGGCTCCCATGCCTGAGGGAGAGCCCCGCCGTGGCAGCTGAAGTCCGGAGTTGCGCCGATGCGGGAAGTGGGGCTTAGTTGTAGTGGGGGTGGCGGCAGGGGAGTGGGGTGTGTGTGCCCGTGTGTGGGTGTAGCTGTGTGTGTGCGCGAGTGTAGCTGTGCGATTGTATGTATATGTGTGACTGTGTGTGTGTGTGTGTGTGCCTGTGTGTGCGTGCCTGTGTGTGTGTGTGTGTGTGTGTGTGCGCGTGTGTGTGCGTGTGTGCCTGTGTGTGTGTGTGTGCGAACAGCATGCGCGTGGCCATCTCTTGTCTCACTGCAAGCAGTGAAACTGAATGCTGCTTTGCCTGCTGGACAGGAGATGTGCGCGCGCGTGCCTGTACGTGCGCGCCCACAGACCCGAATCGCCACGCGTGCCCCGGTCTGTCTCCCTTGTGAGGCATCTTAGCAACAATAGGTCTTGAGAGCGAGACCTAAAAATAAAGTCTTGTAGTAACATGTGCAAAGGAGCGGGCAATCTGAAGCATGCTGACTCACAGAAAACGACAATGTTTCCATGGGCCATGTGACACGCATGGGCACGCTGGGAAGAAAACTACAGAGTTCCATGTAAAACATGATTCACCAAAAGTCCGCTCTTCAGCTCTCATGGTAAGGTAAAGCACACAAGTACCATAATGCATTAGGGGTTGATAAGTAAACGTTGTAATGAAATCTGAAGTAGATCTGATTTCCAAGAGGGTTTGAATATTGAAGTTCAGCACAGGTTCCAAATTAGTATTCATGATGGCAGCTGACATGCAGAAGTCTTCACTTAGTGTCATCTGATGGCAGGACCATAGAATCCATACATACAGAGAAATTTGAATTCCCTCTCTGTTTGACCTCCCGATAATCAGAGAAGTATGTTGCACCATTGTTCCAAGGTTAGAAGCAAGGGATCAGACTAAGCATTGCCTTCCAGGGTTGCTGTGCTATCTATACCATGCCGAAGGCCAGGTTCCATGACTATTTAAGAACCTGAATATCTCACTAGCCCTATGGGTAAAGTTAGGTAGTTGGTAGATCTACTCTGAAAGTAATCTGGACAGACTTTTTAAGGCACTAGCAAGTTAGAAGCTATTAAGGGTGACCAGCATCCCATTGATGTTCAGATTTCAACTGACTATCTTCAAAGCATCATGCTTTATTTTCTGTCTGCAAAACAAGGCAACAAGAAGGGGATGTTGGGAGCACTTTTGTCCCACCATTGGGCTTTCTGTGTAGGGAATAATGTTTCTAGGGTAAAGTGTTGCCTTTACATGCAGGAGAGGCAGGCACAGGCAACATTGGTGCGGCGGGCAGGGGGGAAGTTGAAGGACGACGGGATAGTGAAAGTAAAATAAAAATAAAACAAAGCTACTTACCTTGCGCCCGCCTCATCACCGACTCAGTGATGCGGCGAACGTAAGGTAAGCGGCTTTATGCATTTGTTTATTTTACTTTCCCCTATACGGTTGTCTGGCGACTACCCCTCACCCCACCGGACCCCAGCCCATCGCTGTTACCTGTGCCGGCCGCGCCTCTTTACATGTGACTTATTGGAGAGCTGCATGATGTTGATAGGGTTATGCTAGTAGTGTTTTGTTTAATTAGTGGGGAGAACATCTGGGAGGTTAAAGTCTGTGAAGTAGATGCGGTGTGTTTTATGAAAATAGTTGTGACTAAGGACCTGATTTAGAGTTTAGCTCACAAGATACTCTATCACAAAAGTAACAGAGTACTTAGTTCGCCAAACCTCCAGTCGGCTAGCTCTTTTCTGAGTTGGGTGTACTGTGAGTTTTCCAATGGTGTGCCTGCACTGACTCTGCTGTTAGAAAACCTGCTCTAATGGCTTCACTGAGGATGGCCATTGGAGTAAGTACTTTATACAGCCTGCCCTACTAGACCTAATTGATGATCTGGTCTGAGTTTGTTTTTCCCATCATTGACCATCAGGAAAACCTTGGCAGACACAGACAGAAAAAAAGGTGGCCCTCATCACCTGTGAGGAAACTCCCAAGTTGTGGAGTTCATGGCTTTTATGTTTTGAGATACAAACTTCCACTTTGGGAAGCAGGATTTATCACCACAATTCCAAACATACCAAACATGGCAACACCACTACTTTCAGATAAAAAATGACCACTTAGAAACATGCAAGTGAATTCCCAATGCTTACTTGTGAGAGGAGCAGCACTCACTGTAGTAACAAGCATTTACAATGCAATGGTCTCTGCATTATTAAAGGTAGAGCTATTGGCATTGCTCATTATTTTATTTTTTTAAATCATAAATAAATGGCATTTTCATTTACATTGCCAATAGCTTAATTGTTAAATAAATGGCATTGTCATTTACAATGCCAATAGCTTAATCGCTCGCAAATGCATGACCTATTGTATTTACACCCACACAGAGCCACACACACAAAGCCACCCACCCACTATAGAGCCACCCACACAGAGCCACCCACACAGAGTCATTCACATAGAGACACCTACACAGAGCCACCCTCACACAGACAGAGCCACCCACACATAGAGCCACCTACAAAAAAAGTTATCCACACATAGAGCCACCTACAAAAAAGCTATCCACAGAGCCCCACACACACAGAGCCACACACACAGAACCACACACACAGAGCCACACACAGAGCCACAAAGAGCCACACACACACAGAGCCACACACACACCCAGAGCCACATACACACACACACACAGGAGAGCAAGCACAGCGAGGGGGCAGGAGAGCAAGCACAGCCAGGGGGCAGGAGAACAAGCACAGCGAGGGGCAGGAGAACCAGGGGGCAGGGGAGCAAGCACAGCCAGGGGGCAGGAGAACAAGCACAGCGAGGGGGCAGGAGAACCAGGGGGCAGGGGAGCAAGCACATGCAGGGGGCAAGGGAGCAAGCACAGGCAGGGGGCAGGGGAGCAAGCACCGGCAGGGGGCAGGGGACCAAACACAGGCAGGGGGCAGGGGAGCAAGCATAGCCAGGAGGCAGGGGAGCAAGCACAGCCAGGGGGCAGGGGAGCAATACATACCCAGAGCCACATACACACACCGAGAGCCACACACACACACACCGAGAGCCGCACACATCGAGAGCCACACACACCGAAAGCCACACACACACACACCGAGAGCCACACACACACACACACACACCGAGAGCCACACACACACACTGACAGCCACACACACATACACACCGAGAGCCACACACACACACACACACAGAGACACACACACACACCGAGAGCCACACACACACACACCGAGAGCCACACACACAAACACACACCGAGAGCCACACACCGACAGCCACACACACACACCGAGAGAGCCACACACATACCTATCCACGAAGTCGTCTCCAGTTTATCAAAATTGATTGGCTGAGACACTTACCGGTTATTTCTTTCCTTGCCTGACTGCCCAATCCTAGAATATACATTTTTCACTGCTTTCATTTTCTTAGACACTCATCTTTACTTCCTTACAAGCTAGAACGTTTTAGGACTCTATAAATATTCTGCAACAGACTTTTGAGGTTCAATAACCTTAAGCTACGGGCCAATGAGCATTCAGAAGTTAAATGCCACAGGCTAATGTGAGCTGATAAAGCAATCTAGAAAGCATTGCAGAAGAACACACTAGAGTTATGTGACAAGGCTAGGCCATGCATGCATTAGTAAGTAAACAATTTCACAGAAAACAGAAGTATGGTTTTAACTTTAAAGGAAAGTAACACACGAGTAGTATATGCACAACCTGCGTGGAGACGTTTGCACCTGTGACAGCATGATTTCTGACAGAGGTGTTTCAAAACAGAAAGGCTTGGCAAACTGTAAATAAGGAGTATTAGCTACCAAAATGGTTAGGCAAAGCATACGAGTTGAATGAATTACAACTATTTTACAAAACTTCTGTAGAACAGGGCCAGTGTATTTTTTTATGTGTTTATGGGAGGTTCAGAATCACTGCATACTTGGAGTATTGTGAACATCAGATATTTGAATCAATACTTCCATCAAGGAAAGTCAAATCCCACGCTATGAACCTGCAAAGAAAGCTTTAGTGTTTCTAGAATACGAATGGTGCATGAATTGTCATAACTTATTTCATTGCTTTTATGTATCTTGCACATTGTTTGGGCATCCAATAAATTGAAATTTAAGTTCTAAACAGAGATGGCCAAAATGATGGCTTTAAAACATCCTCTGGGCATTATTAGGAGCGTGGACAATTTTTGCATCTGATGAGGGTTTAATTAAGCACATAATCCCCCCGAAAGAATAAAGATGATGGCCCACACTTACAAGCACTTTGCGTCAGGTTTGCATTACTTTTTTAATGTAACCCCAATACAAAGTGCAGTGGTGGAATTTTCAATCCAACACAAATCATGATTTGCAGTGGATTGAAATCAAAAGCAACACAATGCTGCACAATGTGCTGCCTTGTGCTACTTTGAAGCAAGGGGGCGTTCAATGAGCTTTGAATGGGCGTTCCCATGCAACGATCATGGTAGATATGGCGCTGTTCTGCTCTCTCCTGTTCCCATACCTTAGCAACTTTACTTGCTGTGTTGCATGCTTTTTTTTATTAGATCTGGGCCCATCTATTCTCAGAATGATTTGAAGGCAACAGGGGGCTCGGTAAAATGGGTGCCTTGTTATATTAAAAAGAATAACAATGAAATAAGGGGCTGCACTCAAATATGAAGCGCGACGCCCGTTCATGTTTCCCTTATGTGCATGGCGTCCTGTGAAGCTGGCGCCATGGTGAACAAGTCAGGTCCCGGGCCGGCCAGCCAATCACAGCGCGGCCCGGGGAATGACGTCACGGGGGTGTCCCGGGCCGGCAGCCAATCACAGCGCGGCCCAGGACAAAGGGGCGGGACTTAAAAAAAGACAGAGAAACGCCCCCGAATCGCGTTTTCCCGAGAAAGCGTGATTGACAGCCTCTGTCTCCCAATGGCTAGCCTCCATTTATGGAGCTAGCCAATGGGAAACAGAGGCGGTCCGAACATCCATACTGTTGACAAAAGTTTTCGATCTGGGAGGGGCACTGCGTGCCCTCGCCAGGTCGAAACCTAAAAATATCTAACAAAATCACTGACAAACTTTAACTAATGGCAAGCATCAAAAGAAATAAACTGGAGTTTCACCTAACATACTAATACTTAATGCCTCGTAGAGGCAAGGCAGCAAATGCGCTGCCTTATGCGAAATCTAAAAAGCAGCTGGAACGTCAGACACTATGCAGGCTCTGTGGGAGTGGGCACGACCTGGGCAGATTGGAGGGTCGCATCCTATGTCTGACTGCTGTAACTGAGATATACAGATTCCCCTCAAAGTTCTGGTGTTTCACACTTCCATTGCTCCTCTCACTCGCCACTACAGGCGAAGCATACTCTCATTCATTTTAAGATAGCTCACTCCCTGCAGGTATCCTCAATCTGTGCCGTGGAAGGTGTGAGAAGTACTCAGAGTTTTGGGTTTCCCATTGTATTCTGGGATCTGTAATTTTGCCGTCCCTAGTATAAGTGCAGCACCACATTACAGGTGCCAGACAGCAGAAAAATAAGGGACTGAATGAACTAATCCCACTTGAGTAAGGTCTCGTGAGATTTCAGATGTTGCACTTCAACTTGACAGTCCTTCCACTGCCTCTTATGACGACTGACATAAAACTCTCAGCACAAAAAAAGTTGTAAAAATCCAAAGCCTGCCAATTCATGGACAAAAGAAAATTATGAAAATCTTTAAAAATGACTGGGGGTTGAAAACTTGTTTTTGACAAATCGTTCTAAAATTATCCCATGGTGGGCTATCATGTAACCAAAATATAATTAATTTTGGCGGGAGTCTAAGGGCATATCTATCATCAATGCATCAGGTGCAGTGGCACAAAGACCAGGATATGACTTGCCCTCTGACCCAAGTTCTAACAGGCTCTCGCCACCCTGACCCGGCCGCAAGTATGGGGACATGTCCATTGCCTGTGTTGCGACTCAGCCAACACTAAGTGGCTGGCTTGTTCAAACTGTGTGATCCTGGTCTTCATGTCTCAAAAGTAAAGGGCCTAGAAACATGCAGGTACCACTTACTTATTTATTTCACCATTCTGGCAAGTAATGTGTTCACTTACCATGGTCTGGATGACAAGTGGTAGAGGCAGGAGCAGCAGCGACGTGACAAAGAGAAGGACGAAGCTCTTGAACCGGAGCAAAGGTCTCAGATACAAAGCCATCTTCTAAAGAGACACAATACAGGTATCAGCGAAGACTCAGAGGCAGAAAGGCTGCAGGATGGCCATGAGCGCAGACAAGTGCCCGAATCTTGGCTGTACCCGGCTGAGCCTTAAATATGGGCTGCCCTCACCTGGGCCGACTGCACCATGTTGAACTCAGCCAGTGTCCCTGCAGTGTGGTCTGATGGGAAGCACAGAGACACACACCTCATCTAAAAACACCCGCAACTTTTTAAACTTTTAGAAAGTTAATAGTCCAACCTAGGGGCAGGACAGACGCCAGGGGAGGAGTGCTCCAGCGCGAGCCCCACCCTGGGGGAACAGCAGGCCCCGCCGCAGATCAGTTACCAGCCTGCCAGCCACTGCTGAGCAGCAGAAATGCCCAGCCCAGACAAAGGAGAGGCGGGGGAGCATGTCTGGCTGCACCCTGTGCTCATATGCAGTGACGGAGAGTAATGACCGGCTGAGGAACATGTACTAAGTCGAAGCTGGCATCACACCACCCTGCACGTAGTGCTACAAATAGATAAAGCGCCTAACAGGGAACACTTTGTTTCTTGTGTATTCACAAGGTCATTCAAGAGGTCGCTCTCAGTACATTGGATACAAACACATCCTGCGTAAACTCTAACTTAAACCATTTTCAAGGTTCCCTGATATATCAACCATAAATGCAAGTAGACCCGCGTGTCATCCCAAGAGACAGAGAACATACACAAAACACGTCTCCTTACATGCAAGTCACAGAGAAGTCAGCAGGTGGCGCTGTTGCAAAAGTGTAAAGAGGGTGTGCATGTTACTGTGTATGTCTCCTTTGTGATCACCTTCAAAAGACAAGACGTGCGCGTGACGAAAACTGCCGTGGGGCGGGACTTCCGTTTCCTGCTGGAAGCTCGCGCCCACGGAGTGGCTGGCCAGGAGAGGAGCAGTGGTGACGTGGGGCTCCCATGCCTGAGGGAGAGCCCCGCCGTGGCAGCTGAAGTCCGGAGTTGCGCCGATGCGGGAAGTGGGGCTTAGTTGTAGTGGGGGTGGCGGCAGGGGAGTGGGGTGTGTGTGCGCGTGTGTGGGTGTAGCTGTGTATGTGCGCGAGTGTAGCTGTGCGATTGTATGTATATGTGTGACTGTGTGTGTGTGTGTGTGTGCCTGTGTGTGCGTGCCTGTGTGTGTGTGTGTGTGTGCGCGTGTGTGTGCGTGTGTGCCTGTGTGTGTGTGTGTGCGAACAGCATGCGCGTGGCCATCTCTTGTTCAGAGACTCTGTCCCTCACCACCCCTTGTTGTAAATATTTTTGTCCACCCTAAGCGTGGAAGGGTATTCTCAGATGTGAGACCCTTGCTCATTGCACCATCAGGATTCAAGCAAACCGGGCCGAAGACGGCTGTAATGCCAGAAACCGGTCCCCGGGAGCTTGTTTCCTTCCCAGTGTAAGAATTGGCTTTTGTAGTTTGGTTTGCCCTGTTCCCATCATGCACTGGGACAGGAACAGACTAATTTGCATACAGCCAGGTTCTGAAACTGGGATGGTGCAGTGAGCTAAAAAACGGTGTTGGATCTAGCCCTGATCTCTTGACTGGGTGAGAGCTTTCTGCTTAATTCAGAGACTCTGTCCCTCACCACCCCTTGTTGTTAATATTTTTGTCCACCCTAAGCGTGGAAGGGTATTCTCAGATGTGAGACCCTTGCTCATTGCACCATCAGGATTCAAGCAAACCGGGCCGAAGACGGCTGTAATGCCAGAAACCGGTCCCCGGGAGCTTGTTTCCTTCCCAGTGTAAGAATTGGCTTTTGTAGTTTGGTTTGCCCTGTTCCCATCATGCACTGGGACAGGAACAGACTAATTTGCATACAGCCAGCTTCTGAAACTGGGATGGTGCAGTGAGCTAAAAAACGGTGTTGGATCTAGCCCTGATCTCTTGACTGGGTGAGAGCTTTCTGCTTAATTCAGAGACTCTGTCCCTCACCACCCCTTGTTGTAAATATTTTTGTCCACCCTAAGCGTGGAAGGGTATTCTCAGATGTGAGACCCTTGCTCATTGCACCATCAGGATTCAAGCAAACCGGGCCGAAGACGGCTGTAATGCCAGAAACCGGTCCCCGGGAGCTTGTTTCCTTCCCAGTGTAAGAATTGGCTTTTGTAGTTTGGTTTGCCCTGTTCCCATCATGCACTGGGACAGGAACAGACTAATTTGCATACAGCCAGGTTCTGAAACTGGGATGGTGCAGTGAGCTAAAAAACGGTGTTGGATCTAGCCCTGATCTCTTGACTGGGTGAGAGCTTTCTGCTTAATTCAGAGACTCTGTCCCTCACCACCCCTTGTTGTAAACATCTCTTGTCTCACTGCAAGCAGTGAAACTGAATGCTGCTTTGCCTGCGGGACAGGAGATGTGCGCGCGCGTGCCTGTACGTGCGCGCCCACAGACCCGAATCGCCACGCGTGCCCCGGTCTGTCTCCCTTGTGAGGCATCTTAGCAACAATAGGTCTTGAGAGCGAGACCTAAAAATAAAGTCTTGTAGTAACATGTGCAAAGGAGCGGGCAATCTGAAGCATGCTGACTCACAGAAAACGACAATGTCTCCATGGGCCATGTGACACGCATGGGCACGCTGGGAAGAAAACTACAGAGTTCCATGTAAAACATGATTCACCAAAAGTCCGCTCTTCAGCTCTCATGGTAAGGTAAAGCACACAAGTACCATAATGCATTAGGGGTTGATAAGTAAACGTTGTAATGAAATCTGAAGTAGATCTGATTTCCAAGAGGGTTTGAATATTGAAGTTCAGCACAGGTTCCAAATTAGTATTCATGATGGCAGCTGACATGCAGAAGTCTTCACTTAGTGTCATCTGATGGCAGGACCATAGAATCCATACATACAGAGAAATTTGAATTCCCTCTCTGTTTGACCTCCCGATAATCAGAGAAGTATGTTGCACCATTGTTCCAAGGTTAGAAGCAAGGGATCAGACTAAGCATTGCCTTCCAGGGTTGCTGTGCTATCTATACCATGCCGAAGGCCAGGTTCCATGACTATTTAAGAACCTGAATATCTCACTAGCCCTATGGGTAAAGTTAGGTAGTTGGTAGATCTACTCTGAAAGTAATCTGGACAGACTTTTTAAGGCACTAGCAAGTTAGAAGCTATTAAGGGTGACCAGCATCCCATTGATGTTCAGATTTCAACTGACTATCTTCAAAGCATCATGCTTTATTTTCTGTCTGCAAAACAAGGCAACAAGAAGGGGATGTTGGGAGCACTTTTGTCCCACCATTGGGCTTTCTGTGTAGGGAATAATGTTTCTAGGGTAAAGTGTTGCCTTTACATGCAGGAGAGGCAGGCACAGGCAACATTGGTGCGGCGGGCAGGGGGGAAGTTGAAGGACGACGGGATAGTGAAAGTAAAATAAAAATAAAATAAAGCTACTTACCTTGCGCCCGCCTCATCACCGACTCAGTGATGCGGCGAACGTAAGGTAAGCGGCTTTATGCATTTGTTTATTTTACTTTCCCCTATACGGTTGTCTGGCGACTACCCCTCACCCCACCGGACCCCAGCCCATCGCTGTTACCTGTGCCGGCCGCGCCTCTTTACATGTGACTTATTGGAGAGCTGCATGATGTTGATAGGGTTATGCTAGTAGTGTTTTGTTTAATTAGTGGGGAGAACATCTGGGAGGTTAAAGTCTGTGAAGTAGATGCGGTGTGTTTTATGAAAATAGTTGTGACTAAGGACCTGATTTAGAGTTTAGCTCACAAGATACTCTATCACAAAAGTAACAGAGTACTTAGTTCGCCAAACCTCCAGTCGGCTAGCTCTTTTCTGAGTTGGGTGTACTGTGAGTTTTCCAATGGTGTGCCTGCACTGACTCTGCTGTTAGAAAACCTGCTCTAATGGCTTCACTGAGGATGGCCATTGGAGTAAGTACTTTATACAGCCTGCCCTACTAGACCTAATTGATGATCTGGTCTGAGTTTGTTTTTCCCATCATTGACCATCAGGAAAACCTTGGCAGACACAGACAGAAAAAAAGGTGGCCCTCATCACCTGTGAGGAAACTCCCAAGTTGTGGAGTTCATGGCTTTTATGTTTTGAGATACAAACTTCCACTTTGGGAAGCAGGATTTATCACCACAATTCCAAACATACCAAACATGGCAACACCACTACTTTCAGATAAAAAATGACCACTTAGAAACATGCAAGTGAATTCCCAATGCTTACTTGTGAGAGGAGCAGCACTCACTGTAGTAACAAGCATTTACAATGCAATGGTCTCTGCATTATTAAAGGTAGAGCTATTGGCATTGCTCATTATTTTATTTTTTTAAATCATAAATAAATGGCATTTTCATTTACATTGCCAATAGCTTAATTGTTAAATAAATGGCATTGTCATTTACAATGCCAATAGCTTAATCGCTCGCAAATGCATGACCTATTGTATTTACACCCACACAGAGCCACACACACAAAGCCACCCACCCACTATAGAGCCACCCACACAGAGCCACCCACACAGAGTCATTCACATAGAGACACCTACACAGAGCCACCCTCACACAGACAGAGCCACCCACACATAGAGCCACCTACAAAAAAAGTTATCCACACATAGAGCCACCTACAAAAAAGCTATCCACAGAGCCCCACACACACAGAGCCACACACACAGAACCACACACACAGAGCCACACACAGAGCCACAAAGAGCCACACACACACAGAGCCACACACACACCCAGAGCCACATACACACACACACACAGGAGAGCAAGCACAGCGAGGGGGCAGGAGAGCAAGCACAGCCAGGGGGCAGGAGAACAAGCACAGCGAGGGGCAGGAGAACCAGGGGGCAGGGGAGCAAGCACAGCCAGGGGGCAGGAGAACAAGCACAGCGAGGGGGCAGGAGAACCAGGGGGCAGGGGAGCAAGCACATGCAGGGGGCAAGGGAGCAAGCACAGGCAGGGGGCAGGGGAGCAAGCACCGGCAGGGGGCAGGGGACCAAACACAGGCAGGGGGCAGGGGAGCAAGCATAGCCAGGAGGCAGGGGAGCAAGCACAGCCAGGGGGCAGGGGAGCAATACATACCCAGAGCCACATACACACACCGAGAGCCACACACACACACACCGAGAGCCGCACACATCGAGAGCCACACACACCGAAAGCCACACACACACACACCGAGAGCCACACACACACACACACACACACACCGAGAGCCACACACACACACTGAGAGCCACACACACATACACACCGAGAGCCACACACACACACACACACACAGAGACACACACACACACCGAGAGCCACACACACACACACCGAGAGCCACACACACAAACACACACCGAGAGCCACACACCGACAGCCACACACACACACCGAGAGAGCCACACACATACCTATCCACGAAGTCGTCTCCAGTTTATCAAAATTGATTGGCTGAGACACTTACCGGTTATTTCTTTCCTTGCCTGACTGCCCAATCCTAGAATATACATTTTTCACTGCTTTCATTTTCTTAGACACTCATCTTTACTTCCTTACAAGCTAGAACGTTTTAGGACTCTATAAATATTCTGCAACAGACTTTTGAGGTTCAATAACCTTAAGCTACGGGCCAATGAGCATTCAGAAGTTAAATGCCACAGGCTTATGTGAGCTGATAAAGCAATCTAGAAAGCATTGCAGAAGAACACACTAGAGTTATGTGACAAGGCTAGGCCATGCATGCATTAGTAAGTAAACAATTTCACAGAAAACAGAAGTATGGTTTTAACTTTAAAGGAAAGTAACACACGAGTAGTATATGCACAACCTGCGTGGAGACGTTTGCACCTGTGACAGCATGATTTCTGACAGAGGTGTTTCAAAACAGAAAGGCTTGGCAAACTGTAAATAAGGAGTATTAGCTACCAAAATGGTTAGGCAAAGCATACGAGTTGAATGAATTACAACTATTTTACAAAACTTCTGTAGAACAGGGCCAGTGTATTTTTTTATGTGTTTATGGGAGGTTCAGAATCACTGCATACTTGGAGTATTGTGAACATCAGACCTTTGAATAAATACTTCCATCAAGGAAAGTCAAATCCCACGCTATGAACCTGCAAAGAAAGCTTTAGTGTTTCTAGAATACGAATGGTGCATGAATTGTCATAACTTATTTCATTGCTTTTATGTATCTTGCACATTGTTTGGGCATCCAATAAATTGAAATTTAAGTTCTAAACAGAGATGGCCAAAATGATGGCTTTAAAACATCCTCTGGGCATTATTAGGAGCGTGGACAATTTTTGCATCTGATGAGGGTTTAATTAAGCACATAATCCCCCCGAAAGAATAAAGATGATGGCCCACACTTACAAGCACTTTGCGTCAGGTTTGCATTACTTTTTTAATGTAACCCCAATACAAAGTGCAGTGGTGGAATTTTCAATCCAACACAAATCATGATTTGCAGTGGATTGAAATCAAAAGCAACACAATGCTGCACAATGTGCTGCCTTGTGCTACTTTGAAGCAAGGGGGCGTTCAATGAGCTTTGAATGGGCGTTCCCATGCAACGATCATGGTAGATATGGCGCTGTTCTGCTCTCTCCTGTTCCCATACCTTAGCAACTTTACTTGCTGTGTTGCATGCTTTTTTTTATTAGATCTGGGCCCATCTATTCTCAGAATGATTTGAAGGCAACAGAACAGATAAAGCAGCAGAACTGTGAGGTCGTTTGTTAGATTAGTGGCACAACATTCTGCTGCATCAAAAGCTGTCAAATTATTAGGATGGGGCGCATCTGTGCAGCGAATACCAGAAGGCAGCATGTGTTTGTTGCACAGCTGGATTGCACTAAAGATTGCACAGCTGGATTGCACTAAAGAGTGAAGAGCACAATCCGGAAGCTATTGTTAGCAAGGAGAGCTAATGCAATCTCAGTCACAATCAACCAGATCATGGTTACCACCTTAAATACAGCAGCAGTAACACATTGGTCAGAGTAAAACTAGTTTCTGCATTACTCCAAACAGACTGCATTTCATTCCCGAGACTAATGTACAGCTACATTGAAATAAATGTTATGCAAGCAGCGTAAACCCTCAACTTTCAGTGAAGAATTCTAATTACCTATTTAAAATGTGAAGCGTGGGCTTTGATAAAAGTCTTGGCACATGTGAAACCACAGAAAACTGCTGACACTGTATTTACAACAGGGAAGCCGCCCTTGCAAAACGACTTGCAAGATCAATAGAATTCATCACAAGAGCCACTAAACACGAGAGCGAAACCATAAAATCACTTTGAACAACTAAACCACTGCTTTAAATGAGTTAGCCTGGGTAAGTCATGATTTGCTTTTAATGCCTAGGCCTCAAAGAGCTTTGGGATGTACTGGAGTCAGAAGGTTCTCGGGTTAACGCAAGGGGAGAAGCATAAGTGACCTTTCCAGTCATCGACACCCCACCACCTAAGATTATTACATTCTTACACTCCATTTTTGTCGGTTCGACTTTAAGTTAACACCTTGCCCACCCGGAGCACACACTCACCAGCAACATACAAATATTACCCTACTTGTTCAAGAAAATATAGCGGGAACTCGCTGACCACTGCATCCATCAAACAGCCAGTCATATGACTCAGTCTCTTGCGGATTGGAGTTTACAAACACAGTGGAGTTGTTTAACAGAATTTCAGAAGACTGTCAGACACGGCTTGTAAAGAGCCAAATTCAAAAGTAGGCATAAGTCAAGGTGTGGTTCAGCTCACATATTAATAGTGGAAATAGTTCTATTCACCCACGGCTATGCATTACGACATACATCATGGGAAATGTTTGATAAAATCACCATCCAAACCAATTACATACGACTTAAGCCAATAGGATGTCTTGGCAGCCAATTTAGCCTATTTAATTATGTAGAAACGGGATAAGAAAACTTGCATTGGCGATGTCTAATGGTCTGGCCTTGGCAAGCAAGCAACATTTTATTTTGTTTATGCATTTAACTGTATAGCAAACATTGGCACTTTATTTTGCATATTGCATAGCATTAAAAAAAAGGAGGGACCTGAAGTGCACTACTTTAAGGGAGCTCTGCCATGTGATCAAGCAAAATGCTGCCACTCGCAGTGCAAGAAAGCAAATGGGTGAAATGTACTGACCCACTGCAACATGGGTACGATGAGGCGGGCAAAGTGAAATATGAAAGACACCTGAACAGACCAATGATTGAGAGCGCTGAACCCCCTGTATTCATTCATATTAGTAGGTAATGGCAAAAAAGCTTTCAGGTCAAAAGGTTGAACGCTGCATGCAAGGCAAATATTGCACTATTCTAACAGGGAAGCCATACTGCACCTTTTAAATGCCTCTGATGCATTCCTCTCACATTCCCCAGGTTGCAGGAGACTTTGAATGGCTGGGTCTTTTAGCTTCTCCTCATACCCAGACATGAGCCCGCTTTTGCTGATCTGAGCCACCAGTCCCCGAATGAAGCCTCCAAGGCACAGTGTATCAGAGTCTTAGGCCCTGCAGAAATGGAAGCCAGCTGGTGAGCTAGTAAAACAGTGGTTCGGAGTAGGCCTTATGCGGTCCTTAAAGGAAACAGAGGGTATTAGCGAGTATTTAATAAGTCGCTAGGGAGCATTGGTAGTAGGAAAAGTTTGGAGTTTTATTATTTTTACTCTTTTCTCATAGCAATATACAAAAATATATATATACACTGTATTGCAGGTGCTCAGGTGAATAGTACGGTGCAGGACGTGACATAGGTGATCAAAGTGAACGAACTGTCACACACAACAAGGATAAAGACACACAACAATTATATACAATGGTACAAGTGAAATTCCTTGGGTAGGTCGACGGCGTTTCGATCTATATTGTTTTAGATCTTCATCAGGACAGTTGAGCCTCCTGAAACTACAGAAAATTCAATTATACTCTCTTTCTTATATGTACTTTACTGGTGTTCCTACATGTTTGGATCTAACATTGTTAGGTGCTCCCGGAGAAAGTTAAAATTAAAAGGAAGAAATGGATTCCCAAACATGCACATGTTCAATTTACTATGCATGCATATTTTTTGTGTGAGAAGGAATAGTTCGGGGGCAGATGATTTACTCTCACCCAGGTGCGCGGCGTTTTTGCAGGCTTTAGTTATTCGCGCATGCATCCAAGCGAATGGACTGTAACAATTTAAAAGAACATTATATACCTTGCCAGTGGGGAGGGCAAGGATGATCATTCGTGCAATACAGCTGGGCGGATGTCACAGCTTTTCAAGGAATCTGTAGATAATTTAATAAGCATAGGTTGGGCTCAGTTACTGTAATCATTTAGTAGATCCTAGTGAATATGGCAGAAGTTGAGGGACTAAGGGATAACAATAATTGCTTGTTAATCCATAGACTCACGTTAAATTGGTTAGATTCCAGGCTTGGATTGGGGATTCAAGTGGCGATTGTTCACTTCTATGTAGGCAATGGTCCTACTTGAGCTTATCAAATAAAATAAAAGAAAGAAATAACATATATTTAGGACTCTAGGAGTATTGCTAGCCGTAATTAGAGGGCAGTGGGGGTATTTACTTACAGAAAAGTGATCAGGTTAAAGCATAATCAGTATTGCTGCCAAAAGCGCATTCGTCGCTATGGTAGGGAAAATTGCCTGAAACTAAAGAACATTATCGGTCAGTGCATGGTTAAATTTAGTTAAAAACCGTGGTGGTTAAGACCACGGTATCGGTGGTAAACTTACGCAGATAATGTGGGTTCACACAGCGCATTCGTCGCTATAGTTGAACGGGGGGCCTGAAACTGAAAGAACATTGCCGGTCAGAGCGCGGCGAATATAGTTCAATTAAAGCCAGCATGGCGAAAGAGTGGCCGGGGGGTGAGCGATACACTTACTTAATTGTAGCAGGTCGGTGCGGCAGAATAAAAATATATTTTATTCTTGTAAAAAATTGGCTCTTTCCAAGCAATTTTTTCCGCTCAGAAATGCCTAAAGCGTTGCGCGATCAGCCTTCCCACGCATGTACCCAGTCGCAACACTAATCAAGTACGCATGCGCCGAGTGAGCCCTACCGCGCATGCTCAGCTCAGACACGCTTCCCTGACTGCGCGCGCACTATCCCCGACACGCTCTTAATGGAGTCAGGGAGGCTGACTCAGTTGTGAGCTGCTGTAAAGAGGTACTCGGACCCCCTTCCTGCCGCACCGACCTGCTACAATTAAGTAAGTGTATCGCTCACCCCCCGGCCACTCTTTCGCCATGCTGGCTTTAATTGAACTATATTCGCCGCGCTCTGACCGGCAATGTTCTTTCAGTTTCAGGCGCCCCGTTCAACTATAGCGACGAATGCGCTGTGTGAACCCACATTATCTGCGTAAGTGTACCACCGATACCGTGGTCTTAACCACCACGGTTTTTAACTAAATTTAACCATGCACTGACCGATAATGTTCTTTAGTTTCAGGCAATTTTCCCTACCATAGCGACGAATGCGCTTTTGGCAGCAATACTGATTATGCTTTAACCTGATCACTTTTCTGTAAGTAAATACCCCCACTGCCCTCTAATTACGGCTAGCAATACTCCTAGAGTCCTAAATATATGTTATTTCTTTCTTTTATTTTATTTGATAAGCTCAAGTAGGACCATTGCCTACATAGAAGTGAACAATCGCCACTTGAATCCCCAATCCAAGCCTGGAATCTAACCAATTTAACGTGAGTCTATGGATTAACAAGCAATTATTGTTATCCCTTAGTCCCTCAACTTCTGCCATATTCACTAGGATCTACTAAATGATTACAGTAACTGAGCCCAACCTATGCTTATTAAATTATCTACAGATTCCTTGAAAAGCTGTGACATCCGCCCAGCTGTATTGCACGAATGATCATCCTTGCCCTCCCCACTGGCAAGGTATATAATGTTCTTTTAAATTGTTACAGTCCATTCGCTTGGATGCATGCGCGAATAACTAAAGCCTGCAAAAACGCCGCGCACCTGGGTGAGAGTAAATCATCTGCCCCCGAACTATTCCTTCTCACACAAAAAATATGCATGCATAGTAAATTGAACATGTGCATGTTTGGGAATCCATTTCTTCCTTTTAATTTTAACTTTCTCCGGGAGCACCTAACAATGTTAGATCCAAACATGTAGGAACACCAGTAAAGTACATATAAGAAAGAGAGTATAATTGAATTTTCTGTAGTTTCAGGAGGCTCAACTGTCCTGATGAAGATCTAAAACAATATAGATCGAAACGCCGTCGACCTACCCAAGGAATTTCACTTGTACCATTGTATATAATTGTTGTGTGTCTTTATCCTTGTTGTGTGTGACAGTTCGTTCACTTTGATCACCTATGTCACGTCCTGCACCGTACTATTCACCTGAGCATCTGCAATACAGTGTATATATATATTTTTGTATATTGCTATGAGAAAAGAGTAAAAATAATAAAACTCTAAACTTTTCCTACTACCAATGCTCCCTAGCGACTTATTAAATATTCGCTAATACCCTCTGTTTCCTTTAAGGACCGCATAAGGCCTACTCCGAACCACTGTTCTACAAAATTATCATTCTACCCCAGGTTCTAATGTATGGGGTTCCCTTGTATATAACAAACACAGCTGGTGAGCTAGGCCACAACAACTCCGTGACGAGCGCCGTCTTACCACTCTCAGGTCCCCCAACCAAAAGCACCCTCCAACCCGCCCCTTTCCCAGAAGGGGCGGTAGTAGCATTGTTCCCAGAAAGAGACCCAGGAGATGGATCCACACCCGAGCTGCTACAGCAGATGTTTTTTTCCTGGAGGCAGTGCTGAAGTTTGTGGAACACCCACTCTCTACAGTAAAAATGTTTTCCATGCAGCAAACTTGTTTGAGCCATTTTACCGCACTCTTTCATTCCTGAGCTTCTTCATCAGTAGCTGAAAGCACGGTCAGAACCTTTGATCAAAGCAGCTCCAACTGCAGGTCTCAAGGCCAGCCTCGATTTATCTCAGCGTGGAATCCGCCAAGTAAGCATCACTTTCGAGCAATCTGACATGAATGTCAATTTTCCAGCTCCTTTCCATGACTGGATTGTGTTTCCACTCACAGGCTGCTGGCTTAACTGGTTAACCAGTTTGGCAAGGCGGGCTCAACTGTCTCCTCTGGCAAAGACAATACGGCTACCATGTGATGCAGATTGCTACACAAGAAGTTAGGAACAGTTGAAACATATTCTAGATTACATTATCGGTAACTTCCAAAATCTGATTGTTCCACATGTATAGTTATACATATGACCACGTTTAAAACAATGACTAGATAGGGAATGTTCTTTTAATTTACGGGATGCATTGTAAATGTAACATGCCAATATATATTATCAAAGTAGCCCTTGGCTGTTGTCTGTAGTGTTACACCTGGTCTGTAATGTTTCACTGGCGCACAGGCAACATAAACAATATGATTTAAATGCATGTGGTCCAGGTTTCAGGACATGCAACGTATCAGAACAAAGCTGAGCACTGGATGAAACAAGTCCTGACCACCCCCTTTAACACTTGCTTCCCATACTGGCCCCGGCTTGCATTTCATTTTAAGAACAAACAATGACATATGGATTTACTATGGTTGCCCATTTAAGACAGATCAAACTCAGTACATTATGTTTAAATAACATTCTAGAAAACCATAACGCTAAACGGACTCGCTGTCCGCTCTCACTTCATTATTACATGCTGAAATAGCTGACCATAATCATGCAGAACACGAGACGCAGATCTAAACACGCACTTTGATTTTCACGCTTTTCTTTAAAAGTGACAGTAACCGTATTCAGTTACAGAGCTGAACAAGTCGTCACAGGGGCGACTCTGATAGACTGCAGGTTTGTCGGAGCGGAGTCATTTCACATAGGAGTGACCACATGCACGGAAGGCCAGGAGGCTGGCAAAGTCTGTCAGTGATGTTTTGCACTGTCATTCAATCGGGACGACTCCGTTTTTTTTTTTCATTGTCAGATGTTGGACTTGGAATTCAATGACAAACCGTGAGTGGTCAATGCGCCCCCTGCGGCTGCAACCACACAGCACAGTGGCACGGCAAGCCGACCTTGTCCTTACACCCTCTCTAGAGCAAACAGGCGTGACAAGGAGGGGGGGGCGACGTAGCAAGGGGGGGCGAAGTAGCAAGGGGAGGAGCTCTCTGCTACTGAGAAGAGTGTTGCGGGCTGTGTGGGTGTGAAAGGCTAGTAGTTTTTGTTTTTGGCCATTGCGTGATGCCCCAGCGTGCATTGTCAATGATTCCCCACCCCTAACTGCCACAGCATTTGGGGTTCTGTGCCAGCGATCCTGCTAGAGGCTGAACGTTAGAATGCAGAAGGGGTAAAAACATGGGTACAAATCCCACACTAGCTAGAAGGGCAGCTTTCACACATTCTGAGCCAATACATAGCTCGGTCTGTTAACATACTTGCTGCCGAAGTCAAGCACCGATTGTGAGACGCGAGTACATCCTTCCTTCACCCTCCCTGCGGCCCCCATCGGCCCCCGTACCTTCCAGCATCCTGACGTGCATGGCGTCGTTGGCTTTCTTCGGGACGCTCAGCATGAGGCAGAGCCTCAACAGGCAGAGCGCAACAACAGCAGACACGCAGTAACCGGGATTTAACCAAAATGGCGGCTGCAAAGCTCCGAAAATTTTCGGATTCGGGGGCATGTTCTTGGCTTCTGAGTGACGGATGACGTCACAGGTGGAAAGAACGCCAAAAACACGCCCCCGAATCCGAAAGAGACGGGGCTTGATTGAAGTGATGCCCCTCTCCTCCAATGGCTGGCCTCCGTTTAGGAAGCCAGCCAATGGAGGAGAGATGGAGGAGAGAGGCGGGTTCAAGCCCCGTACTCAAAAACATTAAATCTCCAACCAAAGACTGCGCAAGCGCAGCCTTTTTGGTCCTCGCCTTAAAAAACGAAATATTGTGTTTGTCACTACCAGGACATGCCACACAATAAAGGCCCATAGGGGTGTCTAGGGTGAGTCTTAAACATGTTAGACTTCTATGTAATTTGTGTTTTCTTTCACAATAAATTATGGACGTCTATTTTGATTAGCACTGTGCCTTCATTTGTACTACACATGGTTAATCTCATGTAAAACTTGGTTTATTTGGCATGTTTTTGATGTCATTTTCTGTTGTTCCTATGATTATGCTGCCTGCACAGCTTTGCTACTGCAAGACTTGGTTGCAGCAGAAATGTAGTCGAAACCTTACAACCAGACGATGATGAATGCCCTGCATTGAGCTAACAACGTTCTCCTTGATACTTAAAGAAAGTGTGAAGTTTTATTTATCGGGATAATATGCAAACAAATGGAGAGTGAAGATAGTAATATCATGATGAAAAGCAGTGTGAGAATCCTTTTTTTCACAGCAGCCCAATTTTGCATAAAAAAGTAATACCCATAGTTCTCAGGAAGTTAGGTGTACTGCTTGAAGAACAAAACTAGCTGCTTCGCACACATATAATTATAATACACTACATTAGCAACAATCAGTGGGTGACGGGGTATACAATGTACATCTGCTCAGCACCAAATATGGTCAGGCTCTCTCCACTAATATTTGAAAGTGTGTTGTAGCTAGAGCGTTGTCTGTCACACACTTGGTATGAGAGTGTAAAAGATGAGATTTGACTCTGGGACATTCTTTCTGCTGAAACTGTCAGCTACTGTCTCTTCCATACCATGACATTAATAGCGGCTCTACTGCAAAGTTATTTTACTATCACTATGAAAATATATCAGTTTTAGTGTGATATGTGTTCTATTTTATGTTCACATTTCTACCATATGGCTCTGTTTATTTTAATAGGAAAGTGTATGTTTTGCTGCAGGTGATACGCATATGGCCAGAGAGTAGGGGAGCAGCTACGTTGCTAATGACCATGAAGCAACCTTATGAAAGTGCTCTGATTTTGGCATGTAGCAACCTCGGTTCAGTGAATGAGTTAAAGGTATAGCAACCCTGTTGAGAAATGCTGGCACTTCCCCATTGTAAGTGCAGTAATCCGGCTGGCATTGTTCCAGTAAGTTTAATCAACTTGCTGAGAAGTTATGGTACCCTGCCACTAAATATACAGGGGCACATTTACAAGCCCCTTGCAACACCTTCGTGCCACTGTTGCGTCACTTATTATGACGCAGCGGTGACGTAAATAATGCGCCACATTGCGGCCCATTTACAATGTGACGCATCTAAAGATATGCGTCACGTTGTAAATCCCTGCGTCACAATATACCTGCGTCAGCTATAATGTATGCAGGGTGGGCGTTCCCACAAAGGAAAGCCTTGTAAAAGTGACACAGTGAAATCGTCAAGATTTCACTGCGCCACTTCTAGGATGCCATTGCGTCAAAACCTTATGCCTGCTTAAAGCAGGTGTAAGGAGTGACGCAGTACAATAAGGATAGGCCTCCCCATACATTGATGGGGTTGCATCATAACCCCAGCAATGCGTGACTTTTGCGGCAACATATGCATCAGAATTTCTGACGAATCTGTTAATCCTTGCGCCATGGTGTGCCGTACGGCATATCCATGGTGGTGCAAGGATATCGCAGGCTGGCGCAGGGAATCTGATGCTTCCCTACAGATGCGTCAGTTTCTTGTAAATCTGCCCCACAGTACATCTACTGGGAAGTGATAGCACTGCGCCACTAAACATATTACAGTCCCTTCGAAGCCCGCAGTATTTGTAAAGCATAGGCCCGTTGACGACCGTGCTAGCCGCCGGGTATTATACTACCAGTGGAGTTTTGGCCAGGCTAGAACAAGCCTGAGTGTGCTCTTTTGATAGAATTCTTCATGAGATCTTTACAAAGAAAATTAGGCAGCTTTGTCTGATTGGTCATTGATACTTATGAATTTAGTACAATTTTGTTATAATACTATGTAAGAGCCAGGCAAAAAATATGTGACGGGTTGTTTGGAAAAGTGACTTTATTTATATTACTCTTTCCATCACTTCTACAATAAAATGGTTATACAGTATTGAAGTTGATTTCAATAATCTTTCTGTGGCAGCAGATGACACACACTCAGCTCTTCTGCTATGCAGATGCCAATATTTTCATAATACTGAAGCAGTGTAATTTTGACCCCATCCTTACTTGTCACAGAAGTGCAATTATATAAGTGCACCTGACATCACTTTCATTGTGTGCCTTAATTTTTATTAATGTGAGTTAAGCATTTGAATGTATTACTGAAATGTATTCACTGTAGAAACTAGAAATGTAAATAGTTATGTGCAATAATTTTTAGTTTCAACATGAATCATGTATTCTTTATTACATATTTACGCTTACACTTAAAATTATATTCCATATGTAGAAATGCATTATTTTCTCACGTTTTGCAGTTCATTTAAAGTTACATGTGTGCATGTATAACCATGTATTGGAAGTGCATATTAAATGGTCATATAAGTTAGCCTAACTACAGGCCTCTGATGAAGTGTATTTTGCTTTGCCAGAATGCTTTCCCTTGCAGGTTTAGTTTCATGATTTTCTTAGGGAGTGAAAGTTGTATTGCCTGTATTAGATGACTGATAGACCTGGGAGAGACATGGGAGTGAACAGTGGAGGAACAATTGTGGAAAGAAGCATTCTGTTCACCATGCACCAGAATGGCAATTTGTTCAAGGCTGAGAATGGCAGCTTTGGTCTCTTGTGTTGGGAACACAGAGAAATGTTGCATTAACATGTGAATAGAGTTCTGATTGGTTATTGGTGGTGTCAACAGAGATAACACGTGCTTGAATCTTCTGTCATTTTATATTGGTGTTCCCATACTTTGAGTTAGATAGAGCTTAGATAGACTTGGAGAGGTACAGTCCTCTCTGCTTGCCCTATTCTTGCAAATGTGAAGCTTTATGCTAAATACTTATTTCATTCTATTTTGGACTTCTACTAAATTCCGAGAAGGCTGACACCTACCTAGTGTATTGCTTCCAAATTAGAAACCCTTGATAGATGATTCTATATTTGACCCATGCTAGAGTAGAAAGGGCAGTTTCTTTATGGAACACCTGTTCACATTTTATTTGCTATTACATGCTTGTGCCAGTCACAATTATGTATCTCATTTTATTGTATACTAACCAACTCAGATATTTTACTTTGCCTGCTGTACTAATGTACTTATTCAATTCGCATATGGTTTGCGTATTGACTGGATTTTTTTGTAATCCAAATAAAACCTTTTAATCATATTCATTGATTCCAGGTTCTCATTGTGGAGTCACATGGGCTTCACAAGTTACATTTTATTGTTAATGTTTTCTCCCTTTCAATGTGTCATGTCAGCTCCAGAGGTCCCAAACAGTTGCGTGTAAAATCTTCTATGACTTGGCTGAGAGATCACGGTTTGTAAGGCCCGGGACGCTCCAGCATTTTCATCCGCGTAATGTTATTGGTCAAAGATTATAGATGCATTATTGATGGCAGGCATTCTTCAAGAAGTAAACACAAGGAGATGACGGACAGAGTGTTGAAACTTTTCAGACCCTCAACCCCACTCACAGATCTGGGTTGAATCCATCCTCGTTCTTTAGCTCACTTCGCCACCCCAGTTCAGACCCAGCTATATGCAAATCAGTCTTGACCGTGCCCCTCATAGGAACGGTCCAGCCTGAACTGTCAAGGCAGGTCTTCCCTGGACTGGAAACAAGCATCCTGGGACGGTTTCGGGGTAACACCCCTCATCAGCTTGGCTATCTTGAATCCAGTGGCAAAGTGAGCAAGAGACCCACATTTGGGCATACCCTGCCCAACTTACGGCAAAAAGGCAAACCCTGCTTGGCTGTTCAGGCTGGACAGTTCCCATGAGTCACAGGGTAAGACTGATTTGCATATAGCTGGGTCTGACCTCGGGTGGAGAAGTGAGCTAAGGATTGATGATGGATTCAACCCAGATCTGTGACTGGGGCTGAGTGTCTGAAAAGTTTTGGTGCTACGCTCATCATCTCCTTGTGTTTGCTTTATTCTACAAGAAGTGTCAGATTAGACTTTCAAGATTTAAAGAGATGAAGCTCTCCAGATAGTTGCCAAAGAATGTCTCAAATGGTTTCTGTTTCCTGTTGGGGAACACCGGACGATCAATGTGGAAATGGCTCAGGATAAAGTGGGGCTGTTTTTTCAGAGACTAGGGGGCAGATTTATGTTAACTGGCGCATCCCCAGGGATGCGCCAGTTAACATGCGCCACAGTGCGCCACAGCTCCACCAGCCATGGTGCGTCGCATTTATAATGCGGCGCACCATGGTGCAAAAACGGCACAGATGCGTGACGCATCTGTGCCGGAAATGTGTCGCATTGCTGGAGTTGCGTCGCAAGCGCGACGCAGCTCCAGCAAGGCTCGGTGGTGCCCCATTTTAACAATGCTGCGTCAAGACCTACGCCTGCTTCAAGCAGGCGCAGGCTTTTGACTCAGCATTGGCTTAAAAGTGACTGAGTGAAATCTCATAGATTTCACTCAGCCACTTTTGCGAGGCGTTCCTGCGCAGGAACGCCCCCCCCTGCGCAGGAACGCCCACAAGCGGCGCAGGGCTTTACAACGTGACGCATCTGCCTAGATGCGTCACGTTGTAAATCGTTCGTAGGGATGCGCCACATTTACGCCGCCTTGCGTGACGCAACAGCGGCGTAAACGTGGCGCAAGGGCCTCATAAATCTGCCCCTAGAGGTTTAGGTACTAGTTAGGAATGTAGTTCTTGAGGAAGGAATCCCAGTTTGTGAGTATGTTCTACTTGGTTTAGAGCAGTTTGGGCTCTATAAACAGTGCACGTGGGGGACCAGACGCTAGGCACTGAGCCATTAATGATGAATCTTTATGTGAAACAGGCTCTTTGACTAATCTACGCTTTTTACTTCTGAGTACACCAAGGTAATAGGTAGCAAGGGGGTCTTCACATCTAACATGGGCTTCGATTGGAATTCATAGAGCATATTATCAAGCCCATTATTGCTGCTTTATCAGCAGTTTGCTGCCAATAAAAGCGGCGATAATGTAACGCCCATTCTTGATAATATGCCCCTATGTTTTCCTCCCTCTCTGAGGATATTAGAAAGGGTTTCACAGTATCAGCAACGAATCAGTGTGAGAAACGAAACTTTTGTGAGGCTATTGGGAAAAAAAAAATTCTCCGACTGTAAAGACAGAAAAAAATCTAAATAATAGTAAAATGGAAATTCAAGCACTACATCAGGGTGAGCAAGAACTACAGGAGAAACTGGAACAGCTTAAAATAACTCTAGAAGAAATAACCGGAGAATATTGAATGTCCCAAACCGGGAGAGAAGGCGATGGTCTGAAATCCTTTGTGGTCTCCCCGATAAAGGCAACGGTCCAGATTGATGAGAGGGAGGTAGACATTGCAAAAGATATTCAACCGGCACATAGACGACTCATAGGGGAGAGGATGTGGTCCGTCGGCTAGATTTCAAACTTTGGTGCTGAAAACCAGGGTTCGAGCCTCGGGGTCGTGTCCACATCCTGTGATTCTGGGCAAATCACTTAATCTCCCCGTGCCTGAATATGTAATGTAACCGGTGCTCATGTACAGCGCTCCAATACCTTCGGGTCGAGTTCGCGCTATATAAAATTTACATTACAAAAAGAAAAATTTAGATCCCCTTAGAAAAAACTCAAACAGGGTGGAGCTGCAGAAGATTCTTCTTAATTTCCAGACATATGATCCGAAAGTAAAAATCCTTTTATGTGCATTAAAATTGAAGACTCAAATAAGGAAGGATTTCTCATTTGAGATCAGATCGGACTTAGCCCGGGTCTCCTTAGACAGACAGTGGGAACTGGAAAAGCACCTAGACTAATTAAAAAAGTAGGGGCGACAGCACATCTTAAATTCATGGTGTCACTGACAGTTATGCACAATAATAAAATGTGTATGTTAGGAGGTGCAAGAGAGGCAGATAGCCTATTAGAGGCTATCAAGAAAGGAGGAGGAGGAAACTAGGAAATGATGGGGCATATTCTCACGGATTTATCGGTAAGTTATCAGCATTTTATTGCAGCCAAAGTGGCAATAAATTTATCGCCCCATTCACAGGCTGGTGCTCACAGTCTATATCACCAGTTTACCTGCGATAGCAGCCGCAAAAAAAATCGCTACAGGTGACCCAGGCAACTAACGCTAAAGAGATGCAGAGTAGGCGTTCCCGTGTAAAAAGCAGCAAAAACACCACTCCGCAACATTCTCAACAACCAGCCAGATTTGTGATAACATCCCAAAACATGCAATAAAGCGCGTTAGCAGCAAGGATTTAAGACCTGATCCTGCCTGGTGTAAAGTCGGACGACAACCTGCACCATAAAAGGGAGCCCAGCTCAGAGCCACACCTGAAGAACAACAGATGCCATGGAGCTACTGATCATGCAGCTCGGAGCCCCAAGAAGGCCACAACACCCACCACCACCACCCCCAGGCTGGCCACCCTACCTGGACACCCCTGCCCTCCCCACCCCCCAGGATTACCACAGAGGCATCGCAGACAAAGACAGCGGACCTTCAGAAAATTCACCAGCCTCACAGACCTAACACCAGAGGATGTCATTGCCCACTATAGGCTCAAAAGGACAACCATCCTCCGCATCCTGAACATCATTGCCTACTGGCTGACGGTACAAACACAGCGGACAACCAACATCCCACCGTAGACAAAGCTGCTAGCTGTGCTGCATATTTTGGCCTCTGGTACCTTTCAACCAACAACTGCCAGAGTCAGAGGAGTCTCACAGCCAGCCCTATCAAAGTTCCTCACACATGTCCTGGATGCCATCATCAGCTAGGTACCCCAGTACTTTTACTTCCCCACACTGCACTGGAACAGCTGGAGACCAAGCAAGGCTTCTACACCATAGCTGGCTTTCCGCAAATGTTTGGGGCAGTTCACTGCACACATGTCCTACTTGTGCCCCCTGCCGACACTGCACACAATTACCGCAACAGAAAGCACACTCATTCCATCAATGTGCAAGCAGTAGTGGACCACCGGGGACTCTTTACCAATGTCGTCGCCAACTACCCAGGCAGTATGCATGATTCCTACATCTTCTGACAGTCCATCATCAACCAGTGCCTCCAGGATGGCACCTATGGGAATGCATTGCTCATTGGTAAGTACCAAATGGACACACCACACACCCCAACTCCACAACCATGCAACTCACATTTCTGGTAATGCACACGTTACAAACTCACATACAACATGCCAAACAACATGCCCACCCACCAGACACAACAGAACAACTTACTGTGGTAACCTGGGCTAGCCATGTACACAAGCCATCAACGGCATGGCACCTCAGCCACACAATAGCAGAATGTGGGGAGAGGTGGGAACCAGGCATGTGCGAAGGAGGCAAGTGACCCATGAATGAGAATGTACACAATACCAAGTGTGGCGTGGATGTGCTGGACACAATGCAGTATGCAAACCAGAGGCATATCCATGTCGACATACACTGCTGATGTTTGGAGTGTAGTAGACAGCGGACGCAACCATGTCACCCCTGTGGGGAAATTCGTGGAAATGTAGCTTGTTACGTCACCCCTGTAAGAGTGAGCAGGGTGGGCTGGCTTGCCGTACATGAGGCCAGCATAGCGGTGTGAATAAAAAGCACGTAGCCCTGGGTGTGGTTCTCTTCCGGAATGGCCAGGATGTCTGCCAGGGGGGGGCGCTCTCACCCCACCACGAAGCCAACGCCATCACCGTGGGCGGTGTTGTCTGTGATCCTGTGCTCCTGCTGCACCCCAGGCCGCGGGTCTCCGAACCTGTCTTGCCCGCCCCTCCGCACCCAGGCCTTACTGTTCACCTGCCGACACCAGCGTGTGTCAAAGTGGACCCACCACGTGCCGGCGCAAGCTCCAAGCCGGAGGCCCGTGACCTTGGCAGTCTCCACCGTTGACCATCACTGCCTCTGCGACACAGGCCCGCAGTACTCCTTTCTTATTGACGTACTCCATCACTTCCTCCGGCCTACACTACGGTCATGTAGGTCACAAATTTGGAACTAAGTCCTGATTTCTCAATGGCAGGGTTCATATCATTGCAGGCAAGGAGAGGTGTAAGAGGAAGACTCGTTTCAGTCCGGAGGAAAAAAGTATCATCGTTACGGAGATGATCGTACACTACCAATAACTCCCCTGGTGTAAATAACTCTGTGCATCACGAGCCAACGACATGTGGCTGTGTGCCCCTGTTGTCCGCTGCCTCCGGAGTACACTGCGGTCGAGTAGGTCACACATTTGGAACTGAGTCTTGATTTATTTGTGGCATAGTTTATATAATTGTACAGGCCTCATCGCAGACTGCATCCCCTTTCAGCTCTGGTGCCACTAACTCTGTTCCCCGACACTCATGGACACTCTCTGGTTGAACTTTGGTGGCATCTGAGTCTATGGCCTGGGAATTGTCTTCCTCATCATGTAGGTGATACTGACTTGGTGGCAAAAACGAGGCTGTAGCAGTCCACTCCTCCATTTGCCTGTTTTTGCCGGATTCTGCCTTCTGCATCACCCCGTCCACTGTCCCCCGAAACACTCCGCAATATTCTCCTTGGACATCAACCAGGACCCTCTCAGCTCGCGTGGCCCTACCTCAGTGCAACACAAGTCACCATCCCATGGTGGTGTGTCTGTGCCTCCCGCAGTGCATCCGGGCCACTGCTTCTGTGCTGCTCCAGAAATGGACTCTTGCTGTTTGAACTTTGAACTTCTGATAGTCTTATCACTGTTGTAGTTGTTGTCAGCACCAGCCAGCCCCTGAGGGGTGGCTTACACTCACCCCACACCCATTCAGAACAGGTGTCACTGGACATGTGACCCTGGCAATAAAAGGGGCTGGGTGCACATGCCAGTAGCCAGTTCCACAAACTATCTAAGTGTGTCCGTGTGGTCAGTATGTATGCATGAGGGCCACGGGCCCTGCCACATTACATTGTGCTGTGTACAGCGGACGCAAAAATGTCACCTCAGGCGGTGGGGTAGACCTGGGCCATGTAGCTGTGTCGTACCCCTCTGTGAGAATAAGCAGAGTGGACTTGCGGACAACAGTACAGCGTAGGGGTGTGGTTGATCAACCCAGGGCTCTGGGCGTGGTTAAGTTTAGGCCTTGCCAAGGAAGTAACTAATGCGTGTGTCTCTATTGTAGTGTCGGCGCCAACCGTCACACAATGTACAATGTTGCTATGTAACATGCCCCCGGAGTGCGAGCTCAGCCGAAGAGGTAAATGAGGGAGCGCAAGCCCGCTCGGGGTCAGGGATCATACATGCCAACTGTTGTGTGTGTTGCTATTACCATAGCATAAGCCAAAGGTCTACCCTCAACTGCATCGTGAGTTCAGCCAGCAATGAACTCTACAACTGTGTCCGCCCTATTCTTACATAGGCCTACACACACATGTTCGCCCACCTTTAGCACGCAACATCACTGTGTCGTTGTCAGGCTTGTGGAAATGCGCAGACAGCCATGACAATGGTGTGCCATGGGAGTACAAGTGATGCGACTGTGCTACGCACAATTCTAAATCGGCCCGGGAGGATGGAGGAGCAGCAATGAGGCTACGTAATACACATTGATGCTGCACATTTTGTTTGCTGTAACACTTTTCGCCCTAAGTGGGATGGGTATGCCCAGACGTGGGTCCCTTGCTCACTGTGCAGCTGGATTCAAGCTAGCCTGGCTGAAGAAGGGTGACATACCCTGACATTGGTCCCAGGAGGCTTGTTTCCTGTCCAGAGAGGACCTGGCCTGGCAGTTCGGTCTGGACTGTTCCTATGGGGAACAGGGTCAAGACTAATTTGCATATGGCTGGGTCCAAACTGAGGTGGCGTAGTGGGCAAAAGAACAATGGATTTAACCCAAATCTTTCGACTGGGGGAGAATGTTTGCATTGTCAGCATTCCATCCATCATTTGTTTGCTGTAGCACATTTGCTACAAGCAGTACATGTCAAACAGGAATTACAAAGTCATACATATCACACACCAATGTACCAGTGAGCCTGCCAACACATCATTCAGAACGTACTATTGACTCATGTCTCTCTGAACTGTCACAGGTGGTGATCAATTATATGCACTCTGCGCTTGGATGATGACACCCTTCGAGCCCTGAACACACAGGCCCAGAGGCAGTACAATGCGGCCCACAAACGCACCAGGGACATTGTGGAACGCACATTTGGCATGCTGAAGTCACGTTTCAGGTGCCTAGACTTCACAGGTGGTAGGCTCATGTACTGCCCAGGAATCGTGTGCAAGATGATCGTTGCATGTTGTGTGTTTCACAACATATGTGTATGCACCAATGCCCCATGGATACAAGTGCCAGATGCAACGGACGATGATCAGGAGGATTAGGCAGGTGGATCACACTCCACTGCAGCTGCAGCAGGAATAGCCTGTAGGAACACCATCATTGACAATTTCTTCCATGAGCACGTCACATTGTGACAGTCCTTAGCAATCATGGCACAGTACAAAATGACCACAGGCACAGCAAATAAATGCATTCCAAGACACATTCCCTGAGTGCATGTCACTCATCTGTACAAGCACATCACTCAGACAAGTGTAAGTGCGACATCTAGTGCTAACGATTTCATAATTTGATGATTGATGGTGGGCGTGTCACCTCTGTACGGAGAGGCTGTTTAGGGTGTCACATACTCGAAATGCCAGTTCTGTGTGTCACAGATAGTACGGATTACCAATCTTCGGCATTTCACATGTATCCCAAATCATTACATATAGGCTGTCATTTGTAACCTACAAGTGGCAACAGGGCTTCTTTTGGGGTCAAATATGTACCACCATGATGCAAGGATGCACCCTGTGACTCATGTCCCACAACATGAGCAACATGTACGTAAGGGGGAGTCACTACCCCTGTAATCGTCCATGCTTTCACACTTGGTTGATCATGAGCATGACACGTCTGTGTGCAGGAGGTGTTGATTGTCCCTCTGCAATGTGAAGGGGAGAGGAGATGCGATTTCACAGTGTGCTCCATGTATGTTTCCGCATTGGCGCAGTTTACATGGAGACTGCATGTCAATGTACATTGTGACTGTTTGTGAGGAGATGCCTATTTGATGCAGGACAATGGACATTTGTTCTACATCACTGATGTGGGGTTATACTCGTGTATTGTCATCTCACCATTTTTTTCACTGCTTTTCTGGTGCATTTTCCCGCATGAGGCGTGGGAATTGCAGGCCTGTCGCTGATTTTTGTATCATGGGTTGGGACATCGCCGCTTTTTTCCGAGTTGGTATTTCGCAATTTTTGCTGTGTTGCTTTGATTTTAATACAATCATTTGACGAGGTATCGTGTGATTATCGCATGGTACCGTAGTGTTTAGAATACAACGTTAACACAGCGTTATTTTCTCACGATGGACTTCGATGTGAAGAGTTACATTAAGCTAATTTTGCGATGATTATCACGCGTACTTGAGAATATCCCCCCAATGTGTGAAAGAAATCAGGTATAGAGAAGATAAGGAGGTATATCTGGGGCAATACATAACATGAATTGATTTATGTTTATGGCTTGGTGGTGGTGGGTGCTGGTGGGCTGAGAAGAGAATATTGGACTAACATCGGGTCGAGAAGGAAGTATGGGTGTGTTTTCCAAAGGGAGGTGGGGGTAATGTAGGGTGCACTGGGTGGAGAGCATGTGGAAAATGTTTTATAACATATTCCCCCAACACCTCAGAGAGACATAAGACAGCTAATAGAGACATTGGAGCTCAAATGATGGGCTAGGAGAGCACAGCAGGAGGATGTTGACTCAGATATTAACATGGATTTTCAGTGGGTTACACACAAAGGGGACGAAGGATTAGATATTATAGTACATTATAGATTCTCCTGCGCAAATTCTGATTTTACAGGAAACGCATCTGGTAAAAGAAGAGTGTGTGAAGTTGTTTAAAAAGCAAAGATGGGAGGGCGTGGCTACCGGCTGAGGGAAATGGCCGCCTAGTCCCGGAGCTCCGAGGCCGTTCCAGCCCGAACATTGAAATCCATGCACTAATCCGAATAACTGGAGTCCACTGAAAGGCTCCCTCGGCGTCGGAACACAAGCAGCATATATCGGATGCACTCCGATCAAAATCCGTCACCGTCACCTGTAGCTATAGCCGCCTGAATGCACGTGGCCTAGCGGGGCCTACAAGACCGGGGTTACAGTGATTGAGGCAGCCGGCGGCGAACATCCGGAGGCGTGGAACTCAACACCGCCAAACGCCCGGGGCATATAAACGCCGAGTCCGCCCCCGTCGCTGTCTCCTACAGTGCCTGCCCTAATCCTGGAGGTGGAGACCTTGCTGTGTGTGCCAGACCCCCGACCCCCCCCCCCCGGGATGCTGCTGCTCTGACCGGCTCCAGTCTCCGGCTCCGGCGCGAGCCTGACGATACCAGGGCAGATAGACCCGGGTGAGAGACGGCGACACCTTGGAGTCTCCCGCATCCTCCCTATCCCCTCACTCTGCCAGGGGAAGCTCCGGGCGGTCTCTCAGGGACTCGTTTCTGCTGCTTTGGACTGCGCTGACCCTGGTTCCCAAAACACACCGGCTCCACGATTGGGACCCACAACGTCCGCTTACATACGGCGGTACAGGCCCTGAGATACAGCCCCTGAGTCACATTGGGCCCCATGCTGGACTAATGGGGGTGCTGAAGTATGGGGGTGCACCTACCACGTATTGCTGACGCAGCCAGACATGCTTCTCCTCCGGAGGGTGCGGGACTGAATACTGGCCCGGAGTGTGACAGCCTGCAGGACCCTTGGTGTTACGACGGGACGCCCACACAGTTGCCAAGGGGGTAATTACTTCAACACTTGACCAGTCCCCCCCCCCCCCTCCACCGCGCAGTGACTCTCGCCATCCCGGACCTCATTGCACCAAATATAGTACCCTTATACTAGCGGTTCAACTTGTAGGTCACCTCCATTTACATCTGTTGCGCGTCCTACAATCCACGTTAGCATGGCGGGCAGAGGGCCCAGAAACCACACGCTGTCCAGGCTAAGCTGGAGAAATACGCTTACGAAAAAGGGCCAAGCACGACGCCACCTCACGGCAAAACGCAGGAGGGCGATGGAGAGAAAAAAGTCACGCTGGATGATATCATGAAGGCCCTAGCAAATGTACAGACGACAGTCTGAACAATCTCCACGGACGTCTCTCTGCTGCGGGCGGACCTCCACCAAATGGCGTATAGGGTGAAAGAAGTGGAGATAGTGGCAAAATCCCTGGTTCAGGACACGTCAGAAATCCAAATATCGATGACCCGCCTGGAAAAGGAAAACAAGACGCTAGCGGAAAAGCTGGATGAGCAAGAAGGGCGCGCTAGACGCAACAACGTAAGGATTATAGGTATTCCGGAGACGGAGGGGACCCAGGCAATGGATCTGTATGTGGAGGAACTGATAAAAACCAGGCCACAGCCTAAGGGACTTTCGCATTTCTTCTCGGTCGGACGCGCTCATAGAGTGCCTGGTGGAAGGTCGAAGCCGGGGGGCCCTCCCGAGACCGGTCCTGGCCCGTCTCTTTAACTTCAGGGATATAGATGCAATTCTACAGGTGGCGAGGATCTCCCCCCCTATCCGGATACTGAATTTGGTCCTTTCCTTTTTCCCGGATAACACGGCGGCCTTTTCAAGGAGACGTTGCAGCTTCTTCGAAGTTAAGAAACTACTCCGGGCTCAGGAGTTACGGTATTTCATGCTCTTCCCCGCAAGACTACAGGTGGTAGCTGAAGGGCAGACCTGGTTCTTCGACTCACCAGAGGCGACACACGACTGGCTCGAGGGATGGCGTCCAGTGAACAGAACGGGCCAAAGACCAAGATCACACCGCAGCCGAGAGGGAGAAGATACCCCAGATGACCTGGGCTCTGGTAGCCAAGAGGCCCACCGCGAATTGCCCCTTGAAGAGGAATGACATCAGCCGTGCTGCGGACAATTCCTTGTACCTGATACGGAAATATGGACATTTACGTTCGAGCTGACTTGTGGTCTTGGACGGGGGCGAGCCTGGGGGACTCCAAAAGGCTGATGCCTCGTTGGACTCTCTCCCCCAACACAGAAGTATTGCAGCTATGGGAGGGAAGGAGCACTTTGCTAAGTTGGGGTGGCGGGTAGTTGTAGGTTCGCTAAGCAGGGAAGCAGGGAGGGTGGGTGGGACTTGGGTTGGGAAGGTAACTGATACGCTCACTTATGTTGATTTCATTACATATGTGGTTCTCTTTTTTGGTTTTGAAGAATGCAATCTGGATAGGACAGCAATGTGGTATGCTATTTTAGCTTTACGGTACAAATGTAATTCTAGATGTTTGACACACCTCACCTTTGCTAATGGCTGACACCTCTTCGCAAGAGCTGCAGGCTCCACTGACAACCCTTACTCTTCTTACCTGGAATGTCCGTGGGCTAGGGGACAAGGTGAAGAGAGGTCTGGTACTGCAATATTTGAAACGCTGCGGTCCCGCGGTGGTCTTCTTGCAGGAAACACACCTGGTGGGATCCGCAATCCGGGCTATCGATAGATGGGTATATAAGATGATTGCCCATGCAGAATTCTCCTCAGGCTCCAGGGGCACAGGGATACTTATATGGAAAAACTTCTCACTAGTGGTGCAGCAAACACATGTCGACGATAAGGGCCGCTTCGTGGCCCTGACCTGTCAATGGGAAGGACGGTTATTTAATCTTGTGTCTGTCTATATACCGCCTGCACTCCACACGCAAGCCCATACAGCTCTCACGGCATTTTTGTTGACACCACCGGTAGCGACACTTCTGATAGGGGGCGACTTCAATGATATACTTGATGGCACACAGGATGGATTCCCTGTTAGACTGGACACACAGGGTGAGCGCCGTCTGCTTGGTCTGGTAGACGCCCTGGGACTTACAGATAGCTGGAGATTCAAGCAGCCGAATGAGACATGTTTCACTTTTTACTCCGCAGTACACAACTGTCTCACGTGCATTGATTATTTCTTGATATCCGCAGACGCCCTACAGGGTGTAGAGGAGGTCACTATATTCCCTAGGGGCATATCAGACCACTCCCCAATAATGTTAAAATATACCCACCACCAGACCTGTAGGAAACGCATGTTCCCGATTCACGCTGGCTTCCTACAGGTGGCACCTATCATGTCGACACTCACACTTACTACTAACCAATTGTTTCAGAAAATCAGGACTCGGTGGACTCACCCAGTTTGCTCTGGGAGGCATATAAAGCGGTCCTTCTGGGACAAGCAATCGCTTCCATCACAGGTCATAAACGGGAGCGGCGGGCGGACTTGGACAGACTTGAGGCTGAACTGACCATGGCCATTGCGGAGCAGGAGGCCCACCCTTCTCGAGGAACCGCCTGTGCGGTTCGTCTTAAACAAACTGAAGTTCTGACCCTCCAAAGAGAAATGGCACACACTCAGATCCAAGCCACTCGGCATAGGGTGTAGGTGTTGGGAGACAAGGCGGGGAAAATGCAGGCCTGGTTAGATAGAAAAGAAAGAGCGAATAAAGTCATTGCGCAACTAAAATCACCTGAAGGCTCCATGGTCTCTGACCCTGATGATATAGTCAATGTCTTAGCTGACCACTTTCAACAAATTTACGCTCCCCGGGCATCCTATACAATCGCAGAGGCATATGACTATATTAAGGATCTCACGATACCTAAACTCTCCCCAGAGGCAGCGCTTATGTTGGAGGCGGACATTACCACTGACGAGGTACAGGCAGCTACCTACGCACTCGCGTCTGGCAAGGCGGTGGGACCAAACGGGCTCCCAGTTGAACTGCATAAGAGAACAGTGCAAACGACGGCTCCCTTTTTCCTGAGTATGTTATCCGACAGCCTTGAGATAGGGGAGCTGCCAAGGGATCAGCGACTAGCCACGATTGTCACAATTCACAAGCCTGGTAGATCAAAGACAGACTGTGCCTCCTACTGTCCAATTTCTCTCATAAGCGCGGAAACTAAGATACTGGCCAAATTGCTGGCGTCATGACTGACTCCACACCTCGCGACACTGGTCCACCCGGACCAGTCGGGGTTCATGCCACATTGGAGCACGGCCCTTAACCTCCGCCGGCTCCACGCGGTCCTGGCGCGCGCAACACATATCAAGGAACCTGCAGTTGTCCTCTCACTGGATGCTACCATGGCGTTCGATACAGTAGAATGGCCTTACTTATTCGCAGTGCTCCAACACATGGGGTTTGGCCCCAAATTTTGCGCCTGGATTCGTTTGTTATATACTAAACCCCTGGTGCATGTCGCCGCCAATGGACACATTTCACGAGACTTTCCTCTTGGCGGAGGCACGAGACAGGGATGCCCACTGCCTCTGTTGCTATTTGCACTGATCTTGGAACCACTTGCGATCTGGATTAGATGGGAGCCCTCTATCAAAGGGCTCCACTGGACCGATGTATGAGAGGATCGTATATCCCTATACGCCGATGATATCCTTCTATATCTCACCTCCCCCAAAAAATCTATTCTCGAGTTACTAAACATCTGTGAGAAGTTCGGTAGAGTGTCTGGTTACCTGATCAACTGGACTAAGTCCATCCTTTATGTTCTCGCGGGCCCCCCACTTGTCTTGCCCCTGGAATGCCCCCTGAGGACCTCAACGACAGCATTCAAATATCTGGGTATCTTCATTACACCAGACCCCGACGAACTTTACAATCTAAATCTCCGCCCCCTCCTGGAGAGGTTTAAACGCGACGTTAAAGTATGGCAGACTCTCCCTCTCACACTTTTGGACAAGGCGGCGCTGTATAAAATGATGGCGCTTCAGCGCTTTCTGTATGTGCTTGAAAACACCCCATCAATGGTCCCTGTAACGTATTTTAAAGCTATAGCTGCAACAGTATCCCATCTGCTGTGGGGCGGGAGTCCACCCGAATTGCGCAAGATAAGTTAACTAGAAGCTGGTATGATGGGGGGATAGCGCTTCCAAATATTGAACTATATTATTGGGCGGCACATCTTAAGCAGAAAACTTCTGGCTGCACGCCCCACAAACCGAACCGGCATACCTCGCTGATAGACACTCTTTGGAGGGCAGGGGACTGTTTCGTAATCTTTACTACCGCCAAGCCCCCCCAGATTTGAAGGGTCCGACACAGCATTCCGTGCAGTTATGGTACAAAGCCAACAGACGTCTTAAATGCCTGGGAACCATCACCCAAATTACACCACTGTGGGACTCCTACCAATTGGACTTCCTCCGTAATAGTTAGGGGTTCCAGGCCTGGGACGCCATAGATATATCGATGGTGAGTGATCTCTGGAAGGAGGGTAAAGTGGTGGAATTTGCCCACCTGCAAACACAGTATGAGATGCGCAGACGGAGAGGTTTAGAAACTTACAAATTAAGCATGCACTGCAGTCAACAATACCGACAGGCACCGTCTTGCAGGAGTCATCTCCTCTCGAAGATAGACTCCTGACAGAACACATGCAGGACAAGGCCACTTCCTTCACTTACAGGAAACTCATTAATAACCTCCCGGACGTGACGTCCACATTGAAACAGAACTGGTCTGTGGAGGTGGGCTCCTTTGAAGACTCTGAATGGCAGGAGGCCCTCTCCTCACCACGGGAAACTGCTATTCCCTCCAGGTTGAAGCTGGTCCAACTTAAAGTACTACATTGTACGTATTATACTAGAACGACCCTATAAAAAATAGGGAAAGCTACGCATAAATTCTGCCTACATAACTGTTGGGAGGAGGGAACATTCTTCCACACCATCTGGGACTGCAGGCACATGACATCATACTGGACAGCAGTAATGCACACGATTTCCCAAGCAATAGACATCTCCTTACTGCCGGAGCCTCATCGCTGTTTGCTGAATGTGTGGGAACCCAATTACCTTAACCACCGGCAACAAGACTGGGTGATGTTAGGCATTTTGATAGCGAAGCACAACATCGCTGTGCTGTGGGGTTCGGCAGTATCGCCGACGCTTAGTAAATGGTGTAGAGACATGGATGAGGCGATGGTAGAAGAGAGAGCTGTCTACATCCCCCATGGCTGCCCAGGGAAGTGGGATAAAATCTGGGGGGCTTGGATCAAGTTTCGGGGTAACATTTGTGAGCTACCATGTGCCGTTGGGGTGGAGGAGTTATTCTACTAATCGAATACGGTCATGATGCGGGGGTGAGGCACTGTTATGTTAAAGTATTATGTTTAATATTTATAGCTCAAAATTCAATGCAACTGCGATATGCCCGCTGAAGCATGATTATGTGATGTAAACAAATATGGGCAAAACTGTCCAAATTGCTCTATTTATATAAAAATAAAAATATCTTTAAAAAAAAAAAGCAAAGATGGGTACAACAGATGGTATGTACAGATCAGATTGCAAACATGAGAGAAGTGGCAATAGTGGTGAAAAAACGGGGCAGAAAAATATATATATTGGATATGAGGGTTGACAAGGGTGGTCGATGGATCATATCAAAAATTAAAATAGGGGATAGACCACTAACTTTAGTAGGATATTGTGGTCCAAACTACGATGATTGTGAATCACTAAAAGCAGTGTTTACCAATTTGTTAGATCTCCCAGGTCCTGTTATTGTGGCAGTATATTTTAATGTCATTATGGATTTGAATTTAGACAAATCAAGTAAAAGTAGAGCTATACCTACTCCCATTTCACGTGCCATTTTGAAGTCCATGTTAAAGCAATACGCCCTGCGCGATATCTGGAGAGGGAATTTCATAATAAGAAATACGGGCATAGATCAAGGATAGATTACTTTCTGGTAGAGTGGAGCCTTAGAGAAGATATTCTGGATTTTGGCTATTTGACAGCCCATTTGCCAGACCATTCAGCAGTAACTATGACAATCATGACTAATAGCCGGCCTACAGCTATGAGGAGGACACTAGATCGTACTATTCTAGCAGATATAGCGGTAAAGGAAGCCTTGAAAGTAGAAGTAAGAGAATTTGTTAAAATTCCTTTAAAATGAATAGTGGCTACACTCACACAGGGGTAAAATGGGATACACTCAAACCCTTTGGTAGGGGTAAGATTACGAGTGCACCTAGTTGTAGAAATAAACAATATAGGCAGGATTTAAACTGGTTAAAAGAAGAAATGAAAGATATAGACACAGAAATAAGGATAAATATAGCCAATGACAATAGGATTTTGGCAGAAGAGAAACTGTGTCTATTGAAAACTCAAATGGAAGAAATTCTTTAAGGACGGATTAAACAAGATAGTATGCAAGTAAGTTGGCCCACTTTCATTATGGGGAGAGAGGAGGGAGGTTATTAGCATGGAAGATCAAAACAGACCAAAATAGAAACCGGATTAATGAAATTAAGCTAGGGCAGTCAGGTGCCATGCTGGCCAGTGAGATGGAGTTTGCAGAGTACTTTAGAGATCTCTCTTCTAGACCGTAGCTGGCGGGTGGGCGTGTAGAAGGTCAGGCGGTCGTTGAGGTACTTGGGGCCCAGGTCGTGGAGAGACTTGTGTGCGTGGGTGAGGAGCCTGAACGTGATCCTCTTGCTGACGGGGAGCCAGTGCAGGTCCTTCAGGTGGCCGGAGATGTGGCTGCGTCGGGGGATGTCCAGGATGAGTCGGGCGGAGGCGTTCTGGAGGCTTCCATAAGCTGAATTCTATGTGCGTACAGCCGTTCTTCATACATGAGAAGTGCAGGGTAAGTGCGTGGGTGATGTTTGCATATTTTTTGACAAGGGTCTTGCAGTTTTCCTCCTGTGAACATGTGTTTGCGTCTCGCAGCGGGAGCCGGGGCTGTCGGAGGCTGTCCCCAACTGCCTGACCGCCATGAGCCATCCGAGGAGCCCCTTGCAGATGGCGCTGCTGCTCTGCATGCTGACGGCTGGAGGCTGCAAAGAGAGAACTGAGCCGGTCGAGCTCTGAGACAGCGCCGTCCTCAACCTCATTATGGACATCATACAGGACTTGAGAAACTACCACTTGGCCAAGGAAAACAGGGTGCAGTTTTACACCAAATTCTGAGACTACAAACTGGAGGACAAGGAAGCGCCGAGTACGGGCACTATCAGGATGAGCAGAGAGTCGGCGAGTCTCCCGTTTTCACTCCTCTCGTTAGTTAGCACCCGCACTATTCTGTTAGTAAGAAGGTGAAACCGGGCAGAGCCCGAGCACACTGTTATGGCTGGGCTTGTTGTGCTGAGAGGTAGGCAGGGCTTGGGTCAGGTGAGTGGTCTCTTTGGACTGGGATGAAGTAAGATTGGGGCAAATCTGTAGCATTATATGCTAAAATAGAATTGTATCGAATTTACATATCCTCTAAGGAGATCTGTTGCTACCACCTAAAAATTAATATATTGTGCGGCACAGTTAGTGCAGTAAATTATATCAGAAACCAAGTGTTTGGCTACAGATATTGCACAATAAATTCTAAACTATCTATTCGTGTCCATTAGTGCCACTGAGGGTGCTCTGGTCAAAGTATTTATAAGTCACAAGGCAAAACAAGCACCACACGGCCATAAAAGTAACAGCGCGAGTATTTTCATTCCACTCAAAGCCCTGGTCTACACGCGCGGTCAGGTTTATGGCGCACATAGCCTTGGCTACAGCGCACAGAGACCTTACTCTGCCGCACACAGAGGAAAATAATTAGAGGGAAGATTGCTTCTGAAGAGGGAAGAGTATCAGAAGAAGAGGTGAATGTTTGGTTAGAAGATTCCATCAAACCCCTTGATCTAAGGCAGAAGGATATTCTTAACCAATATATCACAAAAGACGAAGTTTGGATGGTCCTACAGGCAAATAAGGGAGGAAAAGCCGCAGGACCTGATGGGATACCAGCAGAGTAAAGTTTTAGGGGAGGTGTTAACCCCTTTTTTCACAGCAATGATTAGGGAGATTTTAGCTCAAGGGATTCAGCTACCAAAATCGTGGGATGAAGCTATAATCACGCTTATTTTGAAGCCAGTCAAGTACCCCAAAAGCTGTGATGTGTTTAGACCAAAATCAATCTTGAACATCGATTATAAAATCTTCACAAAAATCCTTGCAGGGAGGTAAAGTAAGGTAGCCGAAGAGGTGATTAATAAGGACCAGAAGGGGTTCATTAAAGGGGATATCTACACGAGTTAATTTACGGGCACATAGGAGCGATTGACGTGGCAACTGCTTATTATCCCCCCTAGCAGTTATAATGTTAAATGCCCCAAAAGCCTTTGATAGGGTTAGGCAGTCTTACCTGCTTGCTATTTTGAAATGGTACGAGCTTGGGGATGCATTTTGGAGAACAATTCAATTGATATACCAGGATCCCTCAACAAGAGTTTTCGTGAATGGAAATCTATCTTCACCTTTTAAAATGTTTGGGGGCACAAGGCAGGGGTATCCTTTGCCCTCCTCTTATTTAACACCTTGAAGGAAGGAAAGAAAGAAGGAATTTCCCCATATCAGGAGGATTTTTCCCGGCACAGAGGGTATATTTACAGCCGTGCAGCCAATCATTAGTCTATCGGTAGCACAGGCGGTGAGAAGGCCAAGCCAGTTTCATCTTTTATACCAGACCCGGTTCTATTTTAAACAGAAACCACAGATTTATATGTAACCTGGTGTACACATCAGACACCACGCCATGTTTTGAGACCTGATATGCTGTCCACCATTTGGATATTTTCTAATCAGAGGATAACTAAGAAGAAAGAAATATTTTGAACCATTCATGCTCCTATCTTAAACATATCGTCTCTGTCTAAAACACGTGGCTCCTCCAGAAGAAGGCACTGGTCGCCGAAACGAGCGTCGAGAATTATTGTGCCACTTCTTATACATGAATTATTTTTATGATAAATCAATAATTGTGTGTTGTATTTAGTTTTTTATGTACAGTGATTAATTGATCTGGTTATGATTCCTTTATGTATATGAAATTAATGTCTTTTTAATATAAATGTTAATAAATATCAGAATCTGATTCCATTGGTAGCTCTCTTTCCTTTAATATTTCCTTTTTTAATATCAAGTTCTAGATATGATTGCCTAGGTTGTTTATTGTCGATTGTTTAGCTATCCCTGACCTAGGAATCACAAACTCTATGTAATCAGGGGGCCCTTGATAACTATACGTCAATAAAGACAGTAGCATTACATGCGGAGGATCTGGTGATTTTCTCCTCTGACCTTGAGGGGTCTTAACGGCCACTATACAGATAGACTTAGACTTTGATAAAATGTCTTATTATCTGGTTAATGACGGGAAAACAGAGATTATGGTATGGAACCAGAGAAAGGATAACCTGTTGATTAAGAAGGAGAGGAGATATACAGGCCTAAAAATTGTGGAAGATATAAACAAAATCCCGGAAATTAATCTTGATAAGATATCTAGAGAAATTGGGCAGTTAATGAAGGGTTGGGTACATCTCCCCCTAACGATCTTCGGGTGGATTCATTTGATTAAAATGGTCATACTACCAAAACTCACGTTTCTATTTAATACAATCCCCCTGTATCTCAAGAAAGAGGAGATAGATAAAAACTAGTAGGCTATAAAAGCCTTTATTTGGGCTTACAAGTGGGTTCGGTTCTCTTGGAAATATCTGCAGAGACGAAGAGAGAAAGAGAGATTATATATACCAAACATCCAATATTATGCTTGGGCCTTCCAGATGACAAACTTCAGAATGCTTTTTAATTCACCGGATGGTTCAGATGCAGTAACTATGTTTTCGGTAAGACGGGTGTGGACAGATTTGTTGTTAAAATTGGGGACCCAAAATAGCTAGATTGTGGTACATTATAAGACAACGATCAAAACTAGATTATTACTTCTTCTCAGCCCTAATTTGGGAATCTACAGGGACACCGGATTGTCTCAAAGATAAAATAGCACTACCAATAAGAAATGCTGGGGTAATTGTTTGGGAGAGATTACTCAAGGTGAACAGTTAATATCATGGGACGAGTTAAAAGACCTCTTGGGGGCAAAATGTCAAGATTCAAATATATGCAACTGAAGAGTTGGGATTGGGAACAGAGTTGTAAGCTGCCCATGGGTATTGGAAATGGGTTGGAAGAGCAACTTTTTGGAAACCAGCCAAGGAAAGAAGGCAGCCTCTTTCTGGTACTGTGAACTACAAGACACCATGGATGGAGACTTCACCCTAGCAGAGGATTTGTGGGGAAGATGCTTCCAGACGGGCGATTTACAATTTACGTGACAAGTTTCGCTGTGCACATTAAATTCCATTGTCAAGCCTGTTTTTTTAAAAAAAAGAAACCACCTCTTTTCACTCCATAGGGCATATATAACACCTGAGAAGTTGTCAAAGATGGGGAAGGGAAGACCGACGGCGTGTGCATAGTGTGGTCTTGAAAAGGCTCAGAAATCAGGAGGTTTTGGGATAAAGTGGAAATGACAGTTTCAGGTCTTTTGGGGGTACACATGAAAGTAAGCCTTTCATTGATCAATTTTTGAGTAATGGAAGGAGTGGTAGGAATTGCTAGAGACTTGTTGTTTTATGCAATTCTATTGGCTAAAAGGGAAATCTATTGTAACTGGGTGAGAGCAACCCTGCCTCAACATTCGGAGTGGCTATATTTTATGCTTTATGTGTTTAAAATGTACTTATTAGGGAAAGGGTACAAGGAGAAAAGATTTTGGATTATGTTACAAAATTGGGCAGGAGGTAGGGGAAAGTAAGGGTTATGGAGGAGATAGGTGATGTACATTTCTGCCCAATGATCACATCTACATAACTCTCTATTTTTTCTGCAAGGTCTCCCACCCCTACTGGTTTAACCGATGCAGCAGTCGGGCATTCTGAGAGAGATGTACCTGCAGGGGGAAAATGCCTAGCTCTGATGCCTTTTTGGGGTTGGTCTATCTCTCGCACTTGAAGGCTAAGGTGCTAAACCTAAGAACCTGAGGTGAATGAGAAAATAAAAAAAAAATCCTTCCCTGCTTCCTTTTACCCTCTACCTGGTGAGCTCCGACACAAAGTCTTCAGATGTCTTTTACTTATGATACTGTGAGTGAGTGAGAACAACAAAGATTGTACAGAGTTCCCCAGAAAGGATTAGACTAAATTAACCCATTGAACCTCTCTCTTAGATGTGTGATCGAGCAGGGAAGGTGGAGATCCCTTATCGGAATCAAGGATGCCTCACACAAGTCAAGGGCTGGATGACGACTGTCACCCCACCCGATGATTGTTCAGTGTCATCATTGGCTATCCTGCTCCTTCGGCAGGCTGGCGATGCAATGCCCGTCGGGCAGCACAAGAGTGCCGCACTTTAGCGGAGATCTTTTATTCCTTTAGCCAATGAGTGCATGTGTGTGAGGGACCTAGGGAGTGCAAAGAGTGAGCGTGAGTGAGGTTAAAAAAGGTCAGTTGAGTCCAATAGGGAAACCTTTAATAGCATGGCTCACTGCCTTGTTAAAAACCGTGAAAAGTTGAGGGGTATTAAGGCGTGACGATTAGGGTAATCAGGCCTTATTCAACCCTCAGTCCGGATATGGTCGACATGTTTCTTGCCTCTAAGGCAATTCATCAGGACCAATTGCTCATAGGATTGCTCATGAATTCCTCAAAAATTAAGGAAGTATACGACCTGTAAGGTGTCGCAGAAATCAACCCTTCATTGAAGCCCTCCCCGGGACTAGAGAAGGAGACAAACAAAGGGTACAGTCAATCATAGGTTTGTTGACCCGAGACATTGTTGCATGTGAAGATAGCATGCAAGTTATGGTGTATTGTGAGGGGTCCCCACCCCTGTGGAATTATCACACTAGTGTCAGAGAGGGTATAAGGGAGTGTGAACTAAACTACTAAAAAAGGTGAAAAAATGTCCTCCCAATATGCGCCATTAGTAATTCGCATTCTGGCAGGCATTAAATCTGATCACAGCCAAAAAACGTGCCAAACCCGACTGGGTGACACATGTGTGTCATGCAGGTATTCATGGTGTGTTCTTATACATCAACACTAGGAATTAAAATTAAAATTACAAGGCACCACTTAAACAGCGAGTTATGTGCAGGAAGGCATCAATAATAGTACTACAATAATAACTTTTTGAAGTGGAGATTCACCGGGTGAACAATAAGTAAAAATGCATGAGGGTTGTAATGGAAAAGCGGCGCTTACCCGCAGTCCCTGGTTGGATTTCGAACCGGCTGACCTGGTGGGGCCAGTGCTGTGAGGTCGGTACCTAGGACAAGAAGCAAGCGTCTCGCTCGTCAGAAACGAGTAGAATGGTGGCGCTTACCCATAAAACGGACCTCAGTTCGAGTGGACTCGGGGCGATCGTGTAGGACAAGCCTACCTTACCTGGCAAGCTACTGGCAAGGCGTGTGTCACCTACCCCGCCCACAACGGTGCTGCTGCAGGATCGCCGGTAGAAGCGGATTGCTTCACAGCCGCTATACATAGCCGGTCGCGCGGGCGCCGTGGGGGGCGTGTCCCGTCAGGGTTGCTAGGAGACGAGAAACGCTGGGGCTCAGAAAGACATGATGTTCCCAATCGTGTCGTCTCGTAGCAGTGGGCGCCATCTTAGAACAGGTTAGATACAACGTGTATCAAGTCAGATACCGAGTGTGTCAATGATACTGTTAATTCAATGTTCTTAATTGGGCTGTGGGAAACACAGAAGGAAATGTAATATATTGGCTTTTAATGTGGGACACCAGTCTTAGAACGGGTCATGGAGCAGGGTCCCTCCAAATTATCAATTATACAGGATGCCTTCCAGGAGAGAGTCAGTCAGAGACTCATGGGATATATACTATCTGGCCAGCATAGTCCAGGGCACCGCATCATTAAGGCCAGATTCATCAGTCTTTAGACGGTGGACCCATCTTTGTTCCATTTTGAAGAGGGCCTGTTGGTTTATTGAGGGATGGCATTCCAGTACAGTCCACTTCAAGGTCTCAGCCACATGATTTTGTTGTCTGCAGTGCTCATATAGTTTGGTATGAGTCTTATGACAGCGAATATTGCTATTGTGCTCCATGATTCGTAGTTTCACCGGGCGCATCGTCATCCCAATGTAGATCAATTTGCAGGTGCATATGAGTACATAAATGCAACGTGGGCTATTGCAGTTCGTGTGTCTGTTAATGGTCCAAGTGAAATTCCTGGGCAGCTCAATGGTTTTGCCTTGGATTGTTTGGGGGCAGACTACACATGATCCACAGCGGTAGTGTCCAGTGACCGGTGGGAGGTCCCATAGGGTATTGATTGGTCGTGTGCTGGACTTCTTAGGGCGAGTGTGAATCAGGGTGTCTTTGAGATTCGCCGTCCTCCTGAAGGCGAACCGCGGGCGAGGTAGTTCCAAGCCCGCTGTATTGAGAATCCCCCAATGTGAGTTCACAACCTTTTTGATAAATGTCGAATGCTTGGTGTAGGACGTGACACATGTGATTACATCCTCTTTCTCCTTGGCGTGGACTTCAAGTAAGGACTCTCTGTTGTTGTTAAGCGCTCGTTTACATGATGTCTTAAGTAGCCGAGTGGGGTAGCCTCTATCTTTTGGAGCTTATGTTGGAGGATACTGGCTTCATGTTTATAGTCCTCGATAGAACTGCAATTTCTCCGTATACGGAGAAATTGCCCGAAGGGTAAGTTCTCCCTCAGTGCTCTCGTATGGTGACTATTGTAAAGGAGCAGACTGTTTCTGTCCGTCTTCTTTTTGTACAAGGTGGTCGTGATTGTGGATGGACCCAAATGGATTGTAAGGTCTAGGAACGGTAAGGACTTCTCAGAGATAGTGCCCGTAAATTTTAGGAAGGGATTCTGTTGGTTGATCCAGAGACAGAAAGCCACACAACTGGCCCGATCACCTTTCCAGAAAATCAAAATGTCATTGATGTATCGACGCCAGAGTGTAAGGTTATCTCGGAAGGGGTTTTGTTCTGGAGGATAGATGTGATGGTTTTCAAAGGATGCCATATAGATACACGCCAGACTGGGGGCAAATGTCGAACCCATAGAAGTCCCGCTGACCTGATGGTACAGTTGAGATTCATACCGGAAAAAGTTCTCGGTCAGGGCTATGTGTGCCAGTTCCATGATAAAGGCGACGGGGGTGGGAGAGGTCCACTCTTCTTGTCGCATCAAAGAGTCCACAGCTTCTAGAGTGGCTTGCTGCGGAATGTTGGTGTACAACGCCTCTACATCCAAAGTTAGGAGTAGATCAACGTCTTCCCTCCCATCGATGTCATTGATCACACGTAGGACGTCTCTGGTATCTTGTAGATACAACGGAATTTGCTTCACCAATGGTTGGAAAAAGGCGTCACAAAATTGGGACAAAGGTTCCAACAAGGATCCGATACCCGAGACAATGGATCTCCCCGGCACTGGAGTGGTGCCCTTGTGAATCTTGGGCAGGGTGTAAAAGTATGGAGTGATCGGGTCCGTAGTCACTAAGAACTCAGCTTCTTTCTTGCTGATCCATTCATTGGTTTCGGCTTCAATGACAAGGCTGGTGATGGTAGCCATTATCCGTTTCGTGGGATCTTCCATCAACGGTCTATAATGGGTGGTGTTAGATAGCTGTCGTCTACATTCACAGTCATAATCTTCATAATTTTGTATGACTGTGGCACCCCCTTTGTCAGCTTGTTTGATGACTATAGACTCATCTCTACCCAAGTCTATGGACGTCTGTCGTTCTGCAGTTGTTAAATTGTGGAATGGTTTCAACTCAGGTTTGTTTTGCATGCTGGTGAGAACTGCCCGTTCGAAGGTGAGCACCTCTGGTGGGACCATTCCATCGTTAGGGGTGAAGGTAGATGGTTTTTTCAGACCAGTGTCTAGGGTGGGACGTTCTGGTTGATTGTCAAAAAATGCCCGTAGTCGTATTTTTCTGAAGAATTGTTTCAGTTTGATGGTTTCTTGGAAAGAATCCGGAGTGGGGGTGCGAACAAACCCAAGACCTTTCTCTAGCACTCTTTTCTCGATGGGTGAAAGGATTTTCTTTGACAGGTTAACGATTAGGCTCGTTTCCCCCTGGCCGCTACGCTCCTCGTCTCCATTGAGGTTGACGTTGGTGGCTGATTCTGCCACTGTACTCCTTTTTGCCCGCCTCGCTTTCGCCCTCTTCCTCTGCCCCAACCTCTGCCATGAAAAGGTGGCGGATTGAGGGGGTAAAATTGTGGCGGGCCTTGTGGGAAGAAGGGGTATTGCCAAGGTGGTGTCATATGAGGAGGACCATGGAAGACTGGGCCTTGTTGGTACCCCTGTTGCCAAGCGCGCTGGGGAGCTCGTGAGTTCCTAGCAGGATATCCCCCGCTCGAGTCACTGCTAGTAGATCCCCGTCTCTGATCGCTGCCTGAGTTGTCATCGGACGAGTAAGTATTCTTCTTCCCTTTGTAACCGTCCTTGAGATAGGGATAGACTTTTTCTTTTTCAAACTTGGCAATGTCCTTTTCGAGTTTGGTGGTTTTCTGTTTTAATAAGTACTCATGGTGGTCAGACATTTCCTGGTTAATCTCACTCAGCTTGGTGGTAAATGCCGTCTTGTTGTTTTTGGAAGTTGCGTTTTTCATGGTGGCCTCCAGGGCTGAGATCTTTTCCAACAAAGCATTGGAAAGGCGTTTTGCTGTCTGACTGATCAAGAATAATAGATCCTTTGTACATTTCCACGATACCTGGCACCAATCCACTCTAAAGCGTTTGTCTTCCAAAAATAATCTTGGGACTATGTTAACAATCAGGCCCTGTGGGGCTATGTTACTCCTCAGGTATTCCGTCATCATGACCCCGTGGATCGTGATTCTGATAAGTTCTTTTTTCATTTCAGTCAGGGTCGTCCATTCATCTGAAGATGTACCAGAATTGGAGACTGGAGGGTTGGTTAGTATAGATGGTGTTGTTCTCAAAGCCTCGGCTATGGTGTCCTCATTAAAACTTAGACCCGGAACATCCTCCATGATGGTGTCTGGAGTCTCTGTGTGTTATCAACAATGTAGTACGAAGGACTATGCCGACCAGAGCCGTGCGTGCCCAAGTTGTACCTAGCTAGGCAGTAAATACTGACTAGGGATGGGCCAGGCGAGGAGAGGATTCTTCTCCGCTGGTAACCTGAATGGGTTCCCGTGCAGAACGCACGCTAGGAATTATAACAAAAAGGGGGAACAAGGTTGGACAATTTTTAACGGGGTCCAATGTACGTGTCCTGTAACGTAGAGAACAACAAAGATTGTACAGAGTTCCCCAGAAAGGATTAGACTAAATTAACCCATTGAACCTCTCTCTTAGATGTGTGATCGAGCAGGGAAGGTGGAGATCCCTTATCGGAATCAAGGATGCCTCACACAGGTCAAGGGCTGGATGACGACTGTCACCCCACCCGATGATTGTTCAGTGTCATCATTGGCTATCCTGCTCCTTCGGCAGGCTGGCGATGCAATGCCCGTCGGGCAGCACAAGAGTGCCGCACTTTAGCGGAGATCTTTTATTCCTTTAGCCAATGAGTGCATGTGTGTGAGGGACCTAGGGAGTGCAATAAGTGAGCGTGAGTGAGGTTAAAAAAGGTCAGTTGAGTCCAATAGGGAAACCTTTAATAGCATGGCTCACTGCCTTGTTAAAAACCGTGAAAAGTTGAGGGGTATTAAGGCGTGACGATTAGGGTAATCAGGCCTTATTCAACCCTCAGTCCGGATATGGTCGACATGTTTCTTGCCTCTAAGGCAATTCATCAGGACCAATTGCTCATAGGATTGCTCATGAATTCCTCAAAAATTAAGGAAGTATACAACCTGTAAGGTGTCGCAGCACAACTGCAGAACGACAGGCGTCCATAGACTTGGGTAGAGATGAGTCTATAGTCATCAAACAAGCTGACAAAGGGGGTGCCACAGTCATACAAAATTATGAAGATTATGACTGTGAATGTAGACGACAGCTATCTAACACCACCCATTATAGACCGTTGATGGAAGATCCCACGAAACGGATAATGGCTACCATCACCAGCCTTGTCATTGAAGCCGAAACCAATGAATGGATCAGCAAGAAAGAAGCTGAGTTCTTAGTGACTACGGACCCGATCACTCCATACTTTTACACCCTGCCCAAGATTCACAAGGGCACCACTCCAGTGCCGGGGAGACCCATTGTCTTGGGTATCGGATCCTTGTTGGAACCTTTGTCCCAATTTTGTGATGCCTTTTTCCAACCATTGGTGAAGCAAATTCCGTCGTATCTACAAGATACCAGAGACGTCCTACGTGTGATCAATGACATCGATGGGAGGGAAGACGTTGATCTACTCCTAACTTTGGATGTAGAGGCGTTGTACACCAACATTCCGCAGCAAGCCACTCTAGAAGCTGTGGACTCTTTGATGCGACAAGAAGAGTGGACCTCTCCCACCCCCGTCGCCTTTATCATGGAACTGGCACACATAGCCCTGACCGAGAACTTTTTCCGGTATGAATCTCAACTGTACCATCAGGTCAGCGGGACTTCTATGGGTTCGACATTTGCCCCCAGTCTGGCGTGTATCTATATGGCATCCTTTGAAAACCATCACATCTTTCCTCCAGAACAAAACCCCTTCCGAGATAACCTTACACTCTGGCGTCGATACATCGATGACATTTTGATTTTCTGGAAAGGTGATCGGGCCAGTTGTGAGGCTTTCTGTCTATGGATCAACCAACAGAATCCCTTCCTAAAATTTACGGGCACTATCTCTGAGAAGTCCATACCGTTCCTAGACCTTACAATCCATTTGGGTCCATCCACAATCACGACCACCTTGTACAAAAAGAAGACGGACAGAAACAGTCTGCTCCTTTACAATAGTCACCATACAAGAGCACTGAGGGAGAACTTACCCTTCGGGCAATTTCTCCGTATATGGAGAAATTGCAGTTCTATCGAGGACTACAAACATGAAGCCAGTATCCTCCAACATAAGCTCCAAGATAGGGGCTACCCCACTCGGCTACTTAAGACATCATGTAAACGAGCGCTTAACAACAACAGAGAGTCCTTACTTGAAGTCCACGCCAAGGAGAAAGAGGATGTAATCACATGCGTCACGTCCTACACCAAGCATTCGACATTTATCAAAAAGGTTGTGAACTCACATTGGGGGATTCTCAATACAGCGGGCTTGGAACTACCTCGCCCGCGGTTCGCCTTCAGGAGGACGGCGAATCTCAAAGACACCCTGATTCACACTCGCCCTAAGAAGTCCAGCACACGACCAATCAATACCCTATGGGACCTCCCACCGGTCACTGGACACTACCGCTGTGGATCATGTGTAGTCTGCCCCCAAACAATCCAAGGCAAAACCATTGAGCTGCCCAGGAATTTCACTTGGACCATTAACAGACACACGAACTGCAATAGCCCACGTTGCATTTATGTACTCACATGCCCCTGCAAATTGATCTACATTGGGATGACGATGCGCCCGGTGAAACTACGAATCATGGAGCACAATAGCAATATTCGCTGTCATAAGACTCATACCAAACTATATGAGCACTGCAGACAACAAAATCATGTGGCTGAGACCTTGAAGTGGACTGTACTGGAATGCCATCCCTCAATAAACCAACAGGCCCTCTTCAAAATGGAACAAAGATGGGTCCACCGTCTAAAGACTGATGAATCTGGCCTTAATGATGCGGTGCCCTGGACTATGCTGGCCAGATAGTATATATCCCATGAGTCTCTGACTGACTCTCTCCTGGAAGGCATCCTGTATAATTGATAATTTGGAGGGACCCTGCTCCATGACCCGTTCTAAGACTGGTGTCCCACATTAAAAGCCAATATATTACATTTCCTTCTGTGTTTCCCACAGCCCAATTAAGAACATTGAATTAACAGTATCATTGACACACTCGGTATCTGACTTGATACACGTTGTATCTAACCTGTTCTAAGATGGCGCCCACTGCTACGAGACGACACGATTGGGAACATCATCTCTTTCTGAGCCCCAGCGTTTCTCGTCTCCTAGCAACCCTGACGGGACACGCCCCCCACGGCGCCCGCCGACCGGCTATGTATAGCGGCTGTGAAGCAATCCGCTTCTACCGGCGATCCAGCGGCAGCACCGTTGTGGGCGGGGTAGGTGACACACGCCTTGCCAGTAGCTTGCCAGGTAAGGTAGGCTTGTCCTACATGATCGCCCCCGAGTCCACTCGAACTGAGGTCCGTTTTATAAGTAAGCGCCACCATTCTACTCGTTTCTGACGAGCGAGACGCTTGCTTCTTGTCCTAGGTACCGACCTCACAGCACTGGCCCCACCAGGTCAGCCGGTTCGAAATCCAACCAGGGACTGCGGGTAAGCGCCGCTTTTCCATTACAACCCTCATGCATTTTTACTTATTGTTCACCCGGTGAATCTCCACTTCAAAACGTTATTATTGTAGTACTATTATTGATGCCTTCCTGCACATAACTCGCTGTTTAAGTGGTGCCTTGTAATTTTAATTTTAATTCCTATTGTTGATGTATAAGAACACACCATGAATACCTGCATGACACACATGTGTCACCCAGTCGGGTTTGGCACGTTTTTTGGCTGTGATCAGATTTAATGCCTGCCAGAATGCGAATTACTAATGGCGCATATTGGGAGGACATTTTTTCACCTTTTTTAGTAGTTTAGTTCACACTCCCTTATACCCTCTCTGACACTAGTGTGATAATTCCACAGGGGTGGGGACCCCTCACAATACACCATAACTTGCATGCTATCTTCACATGCAACAATGTCTCGGGTCAACAAACCTATGATTGACTGTACCCTTTGTTTGTCTCCTTCTCTAGTCCCGGGGAGGGCTTCAATGAAGGGTTGATTTCTGCGACACCTTACAGGTCGTATACTTCCTTAATTTTGAGGAATTCATGAGCAATCCTATGAGCAATTGGTCCTGATGAATTGCCTTAGAGGCAAGAAACATGTCGACCATATCCGGACTGAGGGTTGAATAAGGCCTGATTACCCTAATCGTCACGCCTTAATACCCCTCAACTTTTCACGGTTTTTAACAAGGCAGTGAGCCATGCTATTAAAGGTTTCCCTATTGGACTCAACTGACCTTTTTTAACCTCACTCACGCTCACTTATTGCACTCCCTAGGTCCCTCACACACATGCACTCATTGGCTAAAGGAATAAAAGATCTCCGCTAAAGTGCGGCACTCTTGTGCTGCCCGACGGGCATTGCATCGCCAGCCTGCCGAAGGAGCAGGATAGCCAATGATGACACTGAACAATCATCGGGTGGGGTGACAGTCGTCATCCAGCCCTTGACTTGTGTGAGGCATCCTTGATTCCGATAAGGGATCTCCACCTTCCCTGCTCGATCACACATCTAAGAGAGAGGTTCAATGGGTTAATTTAGTCTAATCCTTTCTGGGGAACTCTGTACAATCTTTGTTGTTCTCTACGTTACAGGACACGTACATTGGACCCCGTTAAAAATTGTCCAACCTTGTTCCCCCTTTTTGTTATAATTCCTAGCGTGCGTTCTGCACGGGAACCCATTCAGGTTACCAGCGGAGAAGAATCCTCTCCTCGCCTGGCCCATCCCTAGTCAGTATTTACTGCCTAGCTAGGTACCACTTGGGCACGCACGGCTCTGGTCGACATAGTCCTTCGTACTACATTGTTGATAACGCACAGAGACTCCAGACACCATCATGGAGGATGTTCCGGGTCTAAGTTTTAATGAGGACACCATAGCCGAGGCTTTGAGAACAACACCATCTATACTAACCAACCCTCCAGTCTCCAATTCTGGTACATCTTCAGATGAATGGACGACCCTGACTGAAATGAAAAAAGAACTTATCAGAATCACGATCCACGGGGTCATGATGACGGAATACCTGAGGAGTAACATAGCCCCACAGGGCCTGATTGTTAACATAGTCCCAAGATTATTTTTGGAAGACAAACGCTTTAGAGTGGATTGGTGCCAGGTATCGTGGAAATGTACAAAGGATCTATTATTCTTGATCAGTCAGACAGCAAAACGCCTTTCCGATGCTTTGTTGGAAAAGATCTCAGCCCTGGAGGCCACCATGAAAAACGCAACTTCCAAAAACAACAAGACGGCATTTACCACCAAGCTGAGTGAGATTAACCCGGAAATGTCTGACCACCATGAGTACTTATTAAAACAGAAAACCACCAAACTCAAAAAGGACATTGCCAAGTTTGAAAAAGAAAAAGTCTATCCCTATCTCAAGGACGGTTACAAAGGGAAGAAGAATACTTACTCGTCCGATGACAACTCAGGCAGCGATCAGAGACGGGGATCTACTAGCAGTGACTCGAGCGGGGGATATCCTGCTAGGAACTCACGAGCTCCCTAGCGCGCTTGGCAACAGGGGTACCAACAAGGCCCAGTCTTCCATGGTCCTCCTCATATGACACCACCTTGGCAATACCCCTTCTTCCCACAAGGCCCGCCACAATTTTACCCCCTCAATCCGCCACCTTTTCACGGCAGAGGTTGGGGCAGAGGAAGAGGGCGAAAGCGAGGTGGGCAAAAAGGAGTACAGTGGCAGGATCAGCCACCAACGTCAACCTCAATGGAGACGAGGAGCGTAGCGGCCAGGGGGAAACGAGCCTAATCGTTAACCTGTCAAAGAAAATTCTTTCACCCATCGAGAAAAGAGTGCTAGAGAAAGGTCTTGGGTTTGTTCCCACCCCCACTCCGGATTCTTTCCAAGAAACCATCGAACTGAAACAATTCTTCAGAAAAATACGACTACGGGCATTTTTTGACAATCAACCAGAACGTCCCACCCTAGACACTGGTCTGAAAAAACCATCTACCTTCACCCCTAACGATGGAATGGTCCCACCGGAGGTGCTCACCTTCGAACGGGCAGTTCTCACCAGCATGCAAAACAAACCTGAGTTGAAACCATTCCACAATTTAACAACTGCAGAACGACAGGCGTCCATAGACTTGGGTAGAGATGAGTCTATAGTCATCAAACAAGCTGACAAAGGGGGTGCCACAGTCATACAAAATTATGAAGATTATGACTGTGAATGTAGACGACAGCTATCTAACACCACCCATTATAGACCGTTGACGGAAGATCCCACGAAACGGATAATGGCTACCATCACCAGCCTTGTCATTGAAGCCGAAACCAATGAATGGATCAGCAAGAAAGAAGCTGAGTTCTTAGTGACTACGGACCCGATCATTCCATACTTTTACACCCTGCCCAAGATTCACAAGGGCACCACTCCAGTGCCGGGGAGACCCATTGTCTCGGGTATCGGATCCTTGTTGGAACCTTTGTCCCAATTTTGTGACGCCTTTTTCCAACCATTGGTGAAGCAAATTCCGTCGTATCTACAAGATACCAGAGACGTCCTACGTGTGATCAATGACATCGATGGGAGGGAAGACGTTGATCTACTCCTAACTTTGGATGTAGAGGCGTTGTACACCAACATTCCGCAGCAAGCCACTCTAGAAGCTGTGGACTCTTTGATGCGACAAGAAGAGTGGACCTCTCCCACCCCCGTCGCCTTTATCATGGAACTGGCACACATAGCCCTGACCGAGAACTTTTTCCGGTATGAATCTCAACTGTACCATCAGGTCAGCGGGACTTCTATGGGTTCGACATTTGCCCCCAGTCTGGCGTGTATCTATATGGCATCCTTTGAAAACCATCACATCTATCCTCCAGAACAAAACCCCTTCCGAGATAACCTTACACTCTGGCGTCGATACATCGATGACATTTTGATTTTCTGGAAAGGTGATCGGGCCAGTTGTGAGGCTTTCTGTCTATGGATCAACCAACAGAATCCCTTCCTAAAATTTACGGGCACTATCTCTGAGAAGTCCATACCGTTCCTAGACCTTACAATCCATTTGGGTCCATCCACAATCACGACCACCTTGTACAAAAAGAAGACGGACAGAAACAGTCTGCTCCTTTACAATAGTCACCATACAAGAGCACTGAGGGAGAACTTACCCTTCGGGCAATTTCTCCGTATATGGAGAAATTGCAGTTCTATCGAGGACTACAAACATGAAGCCAGTATCCTCCAACATAAGCTCCAAGATAGGGGCTACCCCACTCGGCTACTTAAGACATCATGTAAACGAGCGCTTAACAACAACAGAGAGTCCTTACTTGAAGTCCACGCCAAGGAGAAAGAGGATGTAATCACATGCGTCACGTCCTACACCAAGCATTCGACATTTATCAAAAAGGTTGTGAACTCACATTGGGGGATTCTCAATACAGCGGGCTTGGAACTACCTCGCCCGCGGTTCGCCTTCAGGAGGACGGCGAATCTCAAAGACACCCTGATTCACACTCGCCCTAAGAAGTCCAGCACACGACCAATCAATACCCTATGGGACCTCCCACCGGTCACTGGACACTACCGCTGTGGATCATGTGTAGTCTGCCCCCAAACAATCCAAGGCAAAACCATTGAGCTGCCCAGGAATTTCACTTGGACCATTAACAGACACACGAACTGCAATAGCCCACGTTGCATTTATGTACTCACATGCCCCTGCAAATTGATCTACATTGGGATGACGATGCGCCCGGTGAAACTACGAATCATGGAGCACAATAGCAATATTCGCTGTCATAAGACTCATACCAAACTATATGAGCACTGCAGACAACAAAATCATGTGGCTGAGACCTTGAAGTGGACTGTACTGGAATGCCATCCCTCAATAAACCAACAGGCCCTCTTCAAAATGGAACAAAGATGGGTCCACCGTCTAAAGACTGATGAATCTGGCCTTAATGATGCGGTGCCCTGGACTATGCTGGCCAGATAGTATATATCCCATGAGTCTCTGACTGACTCTCTCCTGGAAGGCATCCTGTATAATTGATAATTTGGAGGGACCCTGCTCCATGACCCGTTCTAAGACTGGTGTCCCACATTAAAAGCCAATATATTACATTTCCTTCTGTGTTTCCCACAGCCCAATTAAGAACATTGAATTAACAGTATCATTGACACACTCGGTATCTGACTTGATACACGTTGTATCTAACCTGTTCTAAGATGGCGCCCACTGCTACGAGACGACACGATTGGGAACATCATCTCTTTCTGAGCCCCAGCGTTTCTCGTCTCCTAGCAACCCTGACGGGACACGCCCCCCACGGCGCCCGCCGACCGGCTATGTATAGCGGCTGTGAAGCAATCCGCTTCTACCGGCGATCCTGCGGCAGCACCGTTGTGGGCGGGGTAGGTGACACACGCCTTGCCAGTAGCTTGCCAGGTAAGGTAGGCTTGTCCTACATGATCGCCCCCGAGTCCACTCGAACTGAGGTCCGTTTTATAAGTAAGCGCCACCATTCTACTCGTTTCTGACGAGCGAGACGCTTGCTTCTTGTCCTAGGTACCGACCTCACAGCACTGGCCCCACCAGGTCAGCCGGTTCGAAATCCAACCAGGGACTGCGGGTAAGCGCCGCTTTTCCATTACAACCCTCATGCATTTTTACTTATTGTTCACCCGGTGAATCTCCACTTCAAAACGTTATTATTGTAGTACTATTATTGATGCCTTCCTGCACATAACTCGCTGTTTAAGTGGTGCCTTGTAATTTTAATTTTAATTCCTATTGTTGATGTATAAGAACACACCATGAATACCTGCATGACACACATGTGTCACCCAGTCGGGTTTGGCACGTTTTTTGGCTGTGATCAGATTTAATGCCTGCCAGAATGCGAATTACTAATGGCGCATATTGGGAGGACATTTTTTCACCTTTTTTAGTAGTTTAGTTCACACTCCCTTATACCCTCTCTGACACTAGTGTGATAATTCCACAGGGGTGGGGACCCCTCACAATACACCATAACTTGCATGCTATCTTCACATGCAACAATGTCTCGGGTCAACAAACCTATGATTGACTGTACCCTTTGTTTGTCTCCTTCTCTAGTCCCGGGGAGGGCTTCAATGAAGGGTTGATTTCTGCGACACCTTACAGGTCGTATACTTCCTTAATTTTGAGGAATTCATGAGCAATCCTATGAGCAATTGGTCCTGATGAATTGCCTTAGAGGCAAGAAACATGTCGACCATATCCGGACTGAGGGTTGAATAAGGCCTGATTACCCTAATCGTCACGCCTTAATACCCCTCAACTTTTCACGGTTTTTAACAAGGCAGTGAGCCATGCTATTAAAGGTTTCCCTATTGGACTCAACTGACCTTTTTTAACCTCACTCACGCTCACTTATTGCACTCCCTAGGTCCCTCACACACATGCACTCATTGGCTAAAGGAATAAAAGATCTCCGCTAAAGTGCGGCACTCTTGTGCTGCCCGACGGGCATTGCATCGCCAGCCTGCCGAAGGAGCAGGATAGCCAATGATGACACTGAACAATCATCGGGTGGGGTGACAGTCGTCATCCAGCCCTTGACTTGTGTGAGGCATCCTTGATTCCGATAAGGGATCTCCACCTTCCCTGCTCGATCACACATCTAAGAGAGAGGTTCAATGGGTTAATTTAGTCTAATCCTTTCTGGGGAACTCTGTACAATCTTTGTTGTTCTCTACGTTACAGGACACGTACATTGGACCCCGTTAAAAATTGTCCAACCTTGTTCCCCCTTTTTGTTATAATTCCTAGCGTGCGTTCTGCACGGGAACCCATTCAGGTTACCAGCGGAGAAGAATCCTCTCCTCGCCTGGCCCATCCCTAGTCAGTATTTACTGCCTAGCTAGGTACCACTTGGGCACGCACGGCTCTGGTCGGCATAGTCCTTCGTACTACATTGTTGATAACGCACAGAGACTCCAGACACCATCATGGAGGATGTTCCGGGTCTAAGTTTTAATGAGGACACCATAGCCGAGGCTTTGAGAACAACACCATCTATACTAACCAACCCTCCAGTCTCCAATTCTGGTACATCTTCAGATGAATGGACGACCCTGACTGAAATGAAAAAAGAACTTATCAGAATCACGATCCACGGGGTCATGATGACGGAATACCTGAGGAGTAACATAGCCCCACAGGGCCTGATTGTTAACATAGTCCCAAGATTATTTTTGGAAGACAAACGCTTTAGAGTGGATTGGTGCCAGGTATCGTGGAAATGTACAAAGGATCTATTATTCTTGATCAGTCAGACAGCAAAACGCCTTTCCGATGCTTTGTTGGAAAAGATCTCAGCCCTGGAGGCCACCATGAAAAACGCAACTTCCAAAAACAACAAGACGGCATTTACCACCAAGCTGAGTGAGATTAACCCGGAAATGTCTGACCACCATGAGTACTTATTAAAACAGAAAACCACCAAACTCAAAAAGGACATTGCCAAGTTTGAAAAAGAAAAAGTCTATCCCTATCTCAAGGACGGTTACAAAGGGAAGAAGAATACTTACTCGTCCGATGACAACTCAGGCAGCGATCAGAGACGGGGATCTACTAGCAGTGACTCGAGCGGGGGATATCCTGCTAGGAACTCACGAGCTCCCTAGCGCGCTTGGCAACAGGGGTACCAACAAGGCCCAGTCTTCCATGGTCCTCCTCATATGACACCACCTTGGCAATACCCCTTCTTCCCACAAGGCCCGCCACAATTTTACCCCCTCAATCCGCCACCTTTTCACGGCAGAGGTTGGGGCAGAGGAAGAGGGCGAAAGCGAGGCGGGCAAAAAGGAGTACAGTGGCAGGATCAGCCACCAACGTCAACCTCAATGGAGACGAGGAGCGTAGCGGCCAGGGGGAAACGAGCCTAATCGTTAACCTGTCAAAGAAAATTCTTTCACCCATCGAGAAAAGAGTGCTAGAGAAAGGTCTTGGGTTTGTTCCCACCCCCACTCCGGATTCTTTCCAAGAAACCATCGAACTGAAACAATTCTTCAGAAAAATACGACTACGGGCATTTTTTGACAATCAACCAGAACGTCCCACCCTAGACACTGGTCTGAAAAAACCATCTACCTTCACCCCTGACGATGGAATGGTCCCACCGGAGGTGCTCACCTTCGAACGGGCAGTTCTCACCAGCATGCAAAACAAACCTGAGTTGAAACCATTCCACAATTTAACAACTGCAGAACGACAGGCGTCCATAGACTTGGGTAGAGATGAGTCTATAGTCATCAAACAAGCTGACAAAGGGGGTGCCACAGTCATACAAAATTATGAAGATTATGACTGTGAATGTAGACGACAGCTATCTAACACCACCCATTATAGACCGTTGACGGAAGATCCCACGAAACGGATAATGGCTACCATCACCAGCCTTGTCATTGAAGCCGAAACCAATGAATGGATCAGCAAGAAAGAAGCTGAGTTCTTAGTGACTACGGACCCGATCATTCCATACTTTTACACCCTGCCCAAGATTCACAAGGGCACCACTCCAGTGCCGGGGAGACCCATTGTCTCGGGTATCGGATTTTTGTTGGAACCTTTGTCCCAATTTTGTGACGCCTTTTTCCAACCATTGGTGAAGCAAATTCCGTCGTATCTACAAGATACCAGAGACGTCCTACGTGTGATCAATGACATCGATGGGACGGAAGACGTTGATCTACTCCTAACTTTGGATGTAGAGGCGTTGTACACCAACATTCTGCAGCAAGCCACTCTAGAAGCTGTGGACTCTTTGATGCGACAAGAAGAGTGGACCTCTCCCACCCCCGTCGCCTTTATCATGGAACTGGCACACATAACCCTGACCGAGAACTTTTTCCGGTATGAATCTCAACTGTACCATCAGGTCAGCGGGACTCCTATGGGTTCGACATTTGCCCCCAGTCTGGCGTGTATCTATATGGCATCCTTTGAAAACCATCACATCTATCCTCCAGAACAAAACCCCTTCCGAGATAACCTTACACTCTGCGTCGATACATCGATGACATTTTGATTTTCTGGAAAGGTGATCGGGCCAGTTGTGAGGCTTTCTGTCTATGGATCAACCAACAGAATCCCTTCCTAAAATTTACGGGCACTATCTCTGAGAAGTCCATACCGTTCCTAGACCTTACAATCCATTTGGGTCCATCCACAATCACGACCACCTTGTACAAAAAGAAGACGGACAGAAACAGTCTGCTCCTTTACAATAGTCACCATACGAGAGCACTGAGGGAGAACTTACCCTTCGGGCAATTTCTCCGTATACGGAGAAATTGCAGTTCTATCGAGGACTACAAACATGAAGCCAGTATCCTCCAACATAAGCTCCAAGATAGGGGCTACCCCACTCGGCTACTTAAGACATCATGTAAACGAGCGCTTAACAACAACAGAGAGTCCTTACTTGAAGTCCACGCCAAGGAGAAAGAGGATGTAATCACATGCGTCACGTCCTACACCAAGCATTCGACATTTATCAAAAAGGTTGTGAACTCACATTGGGGGATTCTCAATACAGCGGGCTTGGAACTACCTCACCCGCGGTTCGCCTTCAGGAGGACGGCGAATCTCAAAGACACCCTGATTCACACTCGCCCTAAGAAGTCCAGCACACGACCAATCAATACCCTATGGGACCTCCCACCGGTCACTGGACACTACCGCTGTGGATCATGTGTAGTCTGCCCCCAAACAATCCAAGGCAAAACCATTGAGCTGCCCAGGAATTTCACTTGGACCATTAACAGACACACGAACTGCAATAGCCCACGTTGCATTTATGTACTCACATGCCCCTGCAAATTGATCTACATTGGGATGACGATGCGCCCGGTGAAACTACGAATCATGGAGCACAATAGCAATATTCGCTGTCATAAGACTCATACCAAACTATATGAGCACTGCAGACAACAAAATCATGTGGCTGAGACCTTGAAGTGGACTGTACTGGAATGCCATCCCTCAATAAACCAACAGGCCCTCTTCAAAATGGAACAAAGATGGGTCCACCGTCTAAAGACTGATGAATCTGGCCTTAATGATGCGGTGCCCTGGACTATGCTGGCCAGATAGTATATATCCCATGAGTCTCTGACTGACTCTCTCCTGGAAGGCATCCTGTATAATTGATAATTTGGAGGGACCCTGCTCCATGACCCGTTCTAAGACTGGTGTCCCACATTAAAAGCCAATATATTACATTTCCTTCTGTGTTTCCCACAGCCCAATTAAGAACATTGAATTAACAGTATCATTGACACACTCGGTATCTGACTTGATACACGTTGTATCTAACCTGTTCTAAGATGGCGCCCACTGCTACGAGACGACACGATTGGGAACATCATCTCTTTCTGAGCCCCAGCGTTTCTCGTCTCCTAGCAACCCTGACGGGACACGCCCCCCACGGCGCCCGCGCGACCGGCTATGTATAGCGGCTGTGAAGCAATCCGCTTCTACCGGCGATCCTGCGGCAGCACCGTTGTGGGCGGGGTAGGTGACACACGCCTTGCCAGTAGCTTGCCAGGTAAGGTAGGCTTGTCCTACACGATCGCCCCCGAGTCCACTCGAACTGAGGTCCGTTTTATGGGTAAGCGCCACCATTCTACTCGTTTCTGACGAGCGAGACGCTTGCTTCTTGTCCTAGGTACCGACCTCACAGCACTGGCCCCACCAGGTCAGCCGGTTCGAAATCCAACCAGGGACTGCGGGTAAGCGCCGCTTTTCCATTACAACCCTCATGCATTTTTACTTATTGTTCACCCGGTGAATCTCCACTTCAAAACGTTATTATTGTAGTACTATTATTGATGCCTTCCTGCACATAACTCGCTGTTTAAGTGGTGCCTTGTAATTTTAATTGTAATTCCTATTGTTGATGTATAAGAACACACCATGAATACCTGCATGACACACATGTGTCACCCAGTCGGGTTTGGCACGTTTTTTGGCTGTGATCAGATTTAATGCCTGCCAGAATGCGAATTACTAATGGCGCATATTGGGAGGACATTTTTTCACCTTTTTTAGTAGTTTAGTTCACACTCCCTTATACCCTCTCTGACACTAGTGTGATAATTCCACAGGGGTGGGGACCCCTCACAATACACCATAACTTGCATGCTATCTTCACATGCAACAATGTCTCGGGTCAACAAACCTATGATTGACTGTACCCTTTGTTTGTCTCCTTCTCTAGTCCCGGGGAGGGCTTCAATGAAGGGTTGATTTCTGCGACACCTTACAGGTCGTATACTTCCTTAATTTTTGAGGAATTCATGAGCAATCCTATGAGCAATTGGTCCTGATGAATTGCCTTAGAGGCAAGAAACATGTCGACCATATCCGGACTGAGGGTTGAATAAGGCCTGATTACCCTAATCGTCACGCCTTAATACCCCTCAACTTTTCACGGTTTTTAACAAGGCAGTGAGCCATGCTATTAAAGGTTTCCCTATTGGACTCAACTGACCTTTTTTAACCTCACTCACGCTCACTTATTGCACTCCCTGGGTCCCTCACACACATGCACTCATTGGCTAAAGGAATAAAAGATCTCCGCTAAAGTGCGGCACTCTTGTGCTGCCCGACGGGCATTGCATCGCCAGCCTGCCGAAGGAGCAGGATAGCCAATGATGACACTGAACAATCATCGGGTGGGGTGACAGTCGTCATCCAGCCCTTGACTTGTGTGAGGCATCCCTGATTCCGATAAGGGATCTCCACCTTCCCTGCTCGATCACACATCTAAGAGAGAGGTTCAATGGGTTAATTTAGTCTAATCCTTTCTGGGGAACTCTGTACAATCTTTGTTCTTCTCTACGTTACAGGACACGTACATTGGACCCTGTTAAAAATTGTCCAACCTTGTTCCCCCTTTTTGTTATAACTGTGAGTGAGTGACTCAGAGATTAGTTGGGGGCCAAAAAGTCTAAATCTTAAGGGCCTCCAACAAAAGGAACTCCTGCCCATGCTATATATCAACAGTACAGTAATGTTCTTGCAACAGTGGGTTGGGCTCACAAGTGATGATGGTTCTTTTCACCTAGAGCACTTGATCAATGTAAGGAAGATATTTAAGGATACTAAAAGGCAAAAATGAGGTTGAGAAGTGGCAAGCCTATTTACGCTGGTTTGAAGAAGTTAATAAGAGGAAACATGAATCTCATACATGCATCATGTGAGAGACTCAGCAGATATTGTAGTATCAGATTAGTCACTTGAGGGACATAGTAAGGACTTGCGCTCCTGCTGGTTGGTCTCCTCTTAATTTGTTCCTCCATTTTGAAGAGCCACGCAAAGATTAGGGGATTGAGAAAATCCAGCAAAAGGATTTTTCTGATGTACTTCCTTTCCCCATGCCAGCAAGCATGCCTGGAAACGGACCAGTGCCAGTGGTCCCATAAGGGACAAATCCGCAAGTTAATGCAAGGCCCAGGTGGGAGAACAACTGGCACCAGGAGACAGGACAGTGCGTGTACAACTGCAAAAGAAGCTGGCTCCCCTCTTGCTGTGAACACATAGCCCAGCCAGAGGGGGTCTCTCTTAAGGTGGGGAAAGTGCAGCCCCACCACAAACATAAGAAGCATTTGAATGACTCCTAGCCACCTTGCAATAAAAGCAATCCACAGCAATCACAATGAGGTGAACTCACCTCTCAGTGGGGAGGAGAGGGAGTAGGACAACTGATCAGATCAGAAGGTCCCATCCTCATCCCAAATGCTATTACCATTAAGAGAATGGCCCGGCCCCTGGGATAGAACTATGGTGTGCATTCCCTGCCCCCGGACTAAATGAATATAAAGACAAAAAATCTTCAGATATTCAAAAGAACCCCGCTAAGTTATATGAAGAACTTCAAATTATCTTTAATGTGTATAGAACAAATTGGGCTGATGTAAATCAATTGTTGAAGCTTGTTGTAGCGAATGAAGATATTGATTAAAATAAAAAATAGTCTGGACGTGTGATAACCTGTGCTATGATGATATATTAGGAAATGCAAAGGAAAGTTACTTGTATGTGATTGTGGAAGTGAACCATTTTCAAAAAGCAGATTAGGCAAAGTCCCAAAAATATCTCTAGAAAAATATCAAATTGTAAACAGAATAGAGGTGACGAAGCAGTTGATTATTTAGACATGTTGAAGGGTGTGTTTGAACGTTACTTAGATATCTCTTGGTCTATGGAATTCGCTCAAGAGAGTGTGTGTGCTGTTTTTTTAGAAGGTCTGCTATCAAATATCAAAAACCAACTCATTACTTTTTCCTTTGGGTGGCAGACCAAGAATTTAGCTGAACTTTTCACCACTACAAATCACTGTGTCTCCACACAAGAATACAAGAAGGAGACAAATAAGCAGATGCTGATATTTCTGAAGATGCAGACAATGAAATAAAATGTAAATGGGAGGTGACCAAGGAACATGCACCAGGTAGAGGGTAGAGGTGGCCATGGATGGGTAAAGGTGGTGAATTCTTTGGCAAAGGGAGAAGTGATTAGCAAAAATTTCAGGGTTTGTGTTTTTGTAGACAGTTGGACTCAGGAATTTCCAAATGTTAAACAGCATGCTCCTAATCTAGATCTAACACTACAAAACACATATCCTGACTACTACGATAGCCCGAGAGAAGCTGTCTTAAACACTCTAATTACCGAAAAACAGACACATGTGTACATACATTGTATGAAATGGTACGCCCACCACTTGTTTAATTGACATTAGGGCTAGCTGTTATACTTTAAGAACTTCTGAGTTTCCCAATTTTCCTCTCTCTGGCATGTCCATTAATTCAGTCACCAGTTCTAACCAAAGATTCCACATCATGGGCTAGATGTAGGTAGAAAAGATTTACCAAATTTAAATTACCGAATTTTACCGATTCAGTAATTTAAAATCGGTAAATCCAAGGGTCCGACATGTAGGTATTCCAGATGTGCTGGAATACCGAATCGGATGAAATCGGTATTTACCGATTCGGTAAATACCGAATCGGTAATGCCCATTCATTCCTATGGGCTTTGAAGCCCATAGGAATGAATGGGCATTACCGATTCGGTATTTACCGAATCGGTAAATACCGAATTCACAAGGGTGCAGGGGGTGTCACTTTGACACCCCCGGGCACCCCCAAAACAGGCTTGGGTGCCATGTGGCAGGCATACATGCCCTAAGGGCAGGTCTGCCTGTCACATGGCTAGGTGTGCATGCACACATGTGCATGCACACCTGAAATCGGTATTTTACCATCAAATAGGATTTGATGGTAAAATACCGATTCGTTAAGGCTCCTGGGACTCTGAAGAGTCCCACCTACATATGGGTGGCTCCGAATCGGTAGAATTACCGATTCGGTATTTTACAGAATCGATAACTTTACCGAATCGGTAAAGTTACCGATTCTGTCAAATTTAGCACCTACATGCCAAATCATGTATACCGGTCGGTAACGGCCGAAGATACCGATTTTCGGCCGTTACCGACCGACCTACATCTGGCCCCTAATCACTGATCCTGTTTTGTCACATTAAATCCCATTATTGATCATCAGAGTTATACCTCCCCCTTGGAGAGATATTTTGTGTAAGCTCTGCTGTACACCAGACAGGGTCTATCTAAACATCCCATAGTCCAAAGAAAATGAGGTTCTCACATTGTTGTGTGAGGCGGAAGTACTATATGCCCAAATGAATTATGACGTCAGCTGAATTGACAGCTTTATTCTCCCAGGTTCCAGAGAATTTATAGTCCACAGGCCCTAAATAATGTGAGGTTTATACATTCTAAGTAACTGGTCAAAATGAAGGCTGCCCCAACTAAAAGGTTTCCCTGTAATCCCACAGAACCTCTTAAAAAATACATGCCCTATTAAAACAGATATGCTTAAGCAGACAGTTCGTGTGCCCATCTTAAGCCAATATAACTGCCTGATTTTGACTGTTCTAACAACTAGGGAGAACAATATTGATCATTTTGTGTAGGACCTGCTTGGGGTGAAGAAATGTATCATCCCCAGTTTTTTAGTGGTACCCAACCAGCACCATCTTAACTTGCATTGTCATCTCTGCCTAGTGGTTTAGGGTAATTGACCTATATTCATCTTTCCTCTCAGTCCAAATTGCTGAAGAAATTCATTTTCTTTTTGCACTCTCTTTCTTGGGGGTGGGTGTTAATTTTCATGAAGCTGACTTCCACAAGACTTCGCAGTATCCCTCTCAAGTTTCAGTCCAGCCCTAAAAAACATCTTGGTTTCATTGTTTGGTCCACTTTGTTGCCATATGTTAATGAACTTCTTCTTGCTTCTGTCGCCTTAGACACATGCAAGGTTAACTCAATTTACTTACTCACACAGAAGGGCTACAACACCTCACAAGAAAAACTTGAGTTTTGCCAACCCTGCATGCTGTACCTTGATCATGCAGGTGAGAGTCATGCATCTAAAGAACAGATTATTAGTTACTTTGACCTATAACCATCTCTTGCGTAAGCACCTTCTTGGGTATGGTTTGGTACCGTTGGCAGTGGATATTGGGGTATGCTGCCATTGTGTGTCCATTACAGGATTATGTGCACAAAGATACTCCAGAGCCCTTGCAGTGACCAGAGGAAGCAGAAGAAGCCTTAGTAAAATCAAACCAGCCTTTTCTAACACACTAGCCTTGCTTGATTAAAAAGAGGCATTTACACTGTATTGTCCTGAACTAGACAGGTTTGTTTTGGGTTTCCTGGTGCAAGGTCACAGAGATCAGAAGAATCTCACTGCTTATCATTCGGGTATCTTATCCCCCTTCGCACAGAAGGATGCAACTGCAGCCCATTTGGTTGTGTACTCTGCAAATAAAGTGTTGGGTTCTTTACTGTACCCCACTTTGTTGTAGCACTTCTCCTCACCACCAAGACCCAACCCACATGTCTGTCCACTACAAAATCCTGTTGCTGTCTGCAGAGCACATTATCCTTGTTCCCTCTTGCCCACTGCCCAGGAAAAGAAACCTTACAATTACCTTATGGTCGCCAACCAGTTAATTAAGCTCTGGATAGATCTGACCAACATACCCATTGCAAATACTGATGGATCATGTTTTTGGAATGATATGGGAAAATTTGTGGCTGGATGTTCGGTATACACTGTATCTCAGATCACTGAGAGCCATAAACTAGCCTAGGTACACTCTGCTCAAATTGCTGAACTTGCTCCTACTCGTGCTTACTTTTGACAGGCAGAGAAATTCTGACCGTTAATACTGATTCAAAGTATGCCTTTGGAGTTGTACATTACTTCTGGCCTATGAGAATGCAACTGAGTTTCTCTACATTAGCAGTGACCCCAATTAAATATGTGCCACGTTGCTTGATGCCTTGATGCTACCAAAGAAGATCGCAGTGGTCAAATGTACAGCATGCTAGGCAGTTGTTGATAGCATCACTAGCTGATCAAGTCAATAAAGGAGCTGCTTTGTCTCGTATCAGTGAAGTTGCAATGTATATGATGTAAACTGATGTATTTCCTGTACCTACTCTTAATGATTTGTCTCTTCTGCAGCTGAAAGCCACTGAATTTAAAAACCAGAATTGGATTAAAGTGAGATGTTTAACGGACTTTGAGGAGATGTGGAGAGAAGGCAAAGGGTATGTGGTCAAACTAAAATATTTGCTCCTGAAACTCTCCAGATTTTAGCAGAGAGTAGGGTCGGCATGTAATTTGTTTCTCCAACCCATTGATATGCACCCTTCTTTTCTTTTATAGCCCAGAATTATTGCCATTATTGTGCTATCTGTCAATCCAATCATGTAGGTAAGGGTATTAAGCCTACCCTGTTGCCCATCCACCCCCATGGAGTACAATCATTTCCCGGTCGATTACTTTTATCTAGCTGACTCCTAGTTCCTCTTATTGTGAGCGTGTTCTCAGGTTGAGTGGAAGCCTATCTCTGTGCTAGAGCAGATTAAATCACAGCAGCTAAGTGGGCCTTTTGGGATTTATCACTAGATTTGGAATTCCATTTTGTATAGGAAGTGATTGAGGAACATACTTCATTTCAGAAGCAGTGCAGTAGATATGCATAGCTTTAGGGATCACTCATAATTTTGATTGTGCTTACACCCAGAATCATCAGGAAAGGTATAGGGCTATGGTGCTACACCTACAAATAAGAAAGCCAAAATTTGCTCTGAAACTCAATTTAAGTGGGCTGATGCTATGCTTCAGATTTAGAGTCAATTAATGCTGTACCATTCCAAAAAGCTCAATTAAGCCCACATGAAAACATCATGGACCGACCTATGTTACTACTTTTAGACTCACCTGTGTCGTCTTCCAAACGGAACTTTCTAAAAAATGGTGATGTTATTCTACAGGACTGCAGACAGTTTGTTAGACCTTACACCCTTGGCGTGGTTTCCCCTATCTTTTTTGCCTCTGCCTCCTGTATTTTTGATGCTATGCTGGATTTCGTTTTTGCTGGTTTAGGTGCTTTGGACACTCTGCCACTGCTGATCAGTGCCAGAGTGTAAGTGCTCCTTATGGAAATTATCATATTGATTGGATGTACCTGATTGGCATATTTGTATCACCACAAAGTCCCTAGTAAAGTGCACTGGGTGTGCCAGAGCTGGTAATGACAGATGCTACTAGTGGGCCTGCAGCGCTGATTGTGCCACCCACATGAGTAGCCCTAAAATGGTGTCTCAGGCCTGCCACCGCAGTGCCTGTGTGCAGTCAGTGAACTGCCATGTCCTCCTGGTCAGTGTCCCCACTGGCTAGGCCTAACCATTCCCTTTTTGTGCACATTGGTCACCCCTATGGAAGGCTCAAGGTACCCCCTTGGGCAGGGGGCAGTGTGTATGAAAGGTAGAGCATGTACTAGTGCAGGTAACATGCTCTGGTAGTGAACAGCAGCCATTTTGTGTGATCACTGCTGCAAGGTTATCTTGTTCCATAGACTAACATGGGGAAGGCTGGTCCCAATGGCTACCAGCCTATCTTCCCATAGGAACAAGATAGGACATAAGTGATTGATCTCCCTGAACTCAGAATTTAATAACACATCTTTTAGGAAAGGTTGTTTTTAAATTCTGTGTTTTGTCGTAAATATTTAATTTACCATCCTAATTTCTATGCTGGTAAGTACTTAATCAATAATAACTCAATCGGAAAGAAAGAAAACAGAGTCCGTGGTGTTAGAGTTCTTAGGGGTTTTATTCCTTAAAAAGGAATCATTCCGGAATTGGATATCATGTTCCTGCAACCACGCAGGGTTCAGGAAGGGATAGAGCCATGTTTTATTGACAGTACATAGCTTATATACTTAATTTACATCATAGAAAACAGTGTAGTAGGCGGAACAGCTGAGAGTAGACAAGATAACAGCATCCACGTGTTACTAGTACGTAATCAGAAGGCGTGGACTAGGCGTAGCTGGAGGTGTACTCTAGAAACGTCACAGGTAGGTGTCACATGTGGGTGGCACTTAAACAGAAATGTTGCAATGTCAGCAGAAATCAGAAGCTTGGATGCGCGCGCAGCTGCATGACGTGTGATTGGCGTGAAACTGGAGGGTGCAGGGGGCTTGACATTTACACTGACGGGAAGAGACAGAAGTCTGGCATGTCAGATCAACTTGTGCTTCTATCATATCTGATATCTGATGTTTAGGAACTGAACTATCTGGGCGGAAAGGTCTCTGGGGCAGAAGCTATTCTATACTGACTGTGAATGCGTGTATAAGCGCCTGAGTGTCTGCATGAGAAGCGTGGGGGCATGGGCCTTCCATGGGAGCATGGTAACAGAAGCTATGAATTACTTGCACGGAGACAGGCCGGCCCTTTGGCTCTGCAGCTGGGGAATGTTTACTGAAACTAGTAGGCAGGAATGTATCTTCGAGGAGCGGAACAGATAACTCGAAGGTTGTATTCATTCTTGGCAGGCAGTAGGTTGAGCTAAGCGCGGTGGGCCGCGCTGGAAGTAAGCCAGAGTTCACAGGTACGGGGGCAGCCTGGGCAGCCTGGGCTGAGGCTTTCAGAGTCAGAAGGAAGAAAGAGGCTCGATGGCAGAAATTCAGGGCCTACTTTGCCAGAGCTGAAAAACATGTAGAGTACACTACAAAAAGACATTGGCATAGCATACTTAGGAACGGACTATCCAACCCATTCAGGGTGGGTCTGAAAGAGGACATGTTAACGTTGGACGCAAATGTATTTGCGTCTTCATAGCTGGCACAGGAGAGAAGTTACATGCACTTTAACTCGTACATGGAGACGGTGGGGTACACGATAGGGAACATAACTTGACCAAAAATTTATATTTCCTCATTCCCTCCTTGTTCCCTACGGACCCTTCATGATATATCGATCCTCATGAATTGATCAGTTTGTTCTTGTAACATCATTTGCTCGTCTCTCTTCCGTTGTCTGTTTGAGAAAAAACTGGAATGTTCAATGCACGATGTGGCACACAGTCCACATATCGCCGGCCCACACTGTAGGCACAGGCAGCAACTGAATACTATGACAAGGCCAACGCCTAGGAAGGATAGGATCTTCCATCCCCAAGCGGACAACGTTGTCCAGAACCAACCGGACCAAGTCCAGGTGCCTGGAGTCTGATGTATCAAACTTGCAATTTTGTGAAGACGTGTAATAGCTTTGTATACAGATGGCGCGTTTTCTGGAATGAAAACACAGCAGCTTGACCCGATGACCTTACAGGCTCCACCTCTATCTGCCAAGATGACGTCAATAACAAGTCGATTCTGAAGGACAACAACCCGCATGGCAGATTGCTCCTCTGTTAGGTTACCTAAGGCGGAGGCAGTTTCATGTACTACAGCTTCAAGGGTTCTAGTTAATCTACGTATTAATTTACTGTTTTGGACGGGGCCTAAAAAGAAAAAGAATCCCTTATTAAAATCGGTGTATTGTTCCCATGCCGTTTCTGTATAGTCGACAAGCGGGAGATCTCTTCGGAGTCTATTCTTTACTAGATTTGTGTTTCTGTGGTAATCAGGAGGGGCTAGAAAAACAGGTGGCAGAAGGAAAGCAATATAACAGGTACCATCCCAGTCTGGAGGCAGACGTATGTATGCGGTATGACCACAAACAAAATAGGAATGACGGGTAGCTTTAAAGGATGATTTACCATGATCACTGAATTCGACCACAGTAGTACATTTACTATGACCTAAGTGTACTGAACCTTTCTTTCTGACACATAATTCACCAGTGACTGGTAATACTGACATAGCGGGCAGAACTGGTGCAGCTTCGGATTCAACAGTAAGAATCATGAGGTTAATTGTGTAATTACTTAATCCATATACTTCATTTTCTAGATCAGTTCCTATTCTAATGGGGAGTCCCTCCTTATCAGGGTAACAGACGTTGAGCAGGACTAAGTTCAAGTTTCCCCAAACCCAGCTCCCGTCGAGAACAGCAATATCAGGATCTAAGGAATTAATTATTTTGAACCATGCACCACAGGAGCCGTTGTGAGTGAATGGGTACGGAAAGAGGGGCAGAGCTCCCTTGTAATTCTGGTAGGGAGGGAGTCGGCCACATATCCAGCAGTTTGTAGCGTTATTAATCTGATGGGAGTGATGTAGCATACTAATGAATGTGTTGTTGCGCAGCGCAAGTCTGTAAGAAAGTTCATGTGGAGGTAACTCGCTAAAAGAATGTTCAGCAGAAACATTGTAAGCAGATTGTTCACGCTTGAAAATAGGGCAATAGATTGGAAGAAGTACACTTGCAACAATTATCAGAATACTTAGAAAAAACATAATTAATAATGTCACTATACAGTGACTACGCAGTGATTTGCAGTATGTACGTTTCTTGAATTGTCTCTCTCTCTCTCTATCTCGATCTAGGGGATACATGTCAGAAACTATTTAACCGATTCACCTAGGGGAGGACTTAAACAAATAAACTGTCTGACTTGCTAGATCGAAGCTTGATTCGATACTCCTCTTGGGGAGTTTTCTCTCGTTCAGGTAATTTAAAGTCACTAGGTTTAATACAGTCTTTGGTGGGGGTGGGCGAGTCAAGGTCTGGTTTCAGTTCATTACATAATTTAATATGACTCGTGTGGACCCACCCCTTTCTGCCCTCCAACTTCACTGCGGTCCTCGTAGTAAGAAGGACGGTCTTCGGCGCTTTCCAGCGGGGCTCCAGCGGGCTTTTCCTGTCAAAGTTCCTCACTAGGACTATGTCGCCAGGACGGACATCATGCGGCTTTACATCAGTGTTGTCAGGAAAGGCTGCGGCAACCTGTGAACGACATGATTGGAGTGCAGACATCAAGGAGGCAAGGTAATCTGTCAACATGTTACAATCAACATCGGTAATTTTCTTAGGAATGGGCGTCCCCCACATATTCGGTGGTCTGCCAAAGACCACTTCGTACGGGGATAGTCCTGATCTCGAATGTGCAACCATTCTCATATAGAACAGTGCAACTGGCAGGGCGACTATCCAGTCGACCCCTTTTTCCTGGCATATTTTGGCAAGTCGAATCTTAAGTGTCTGGTTATGCCTCTCTACAAGGCCTGCGGCTTCGGGATGTCGGACACAATGGAATTTCCACTGATATCCTAGCAAAAGGGAGACATGCTTCATGAGTTCGGATGAAAACGGCTGTCCGTTATCTGAGTACACGACACGAGGCAGGCCGTATCGTGGGAAGAATTCTTGAACCAGCTGCTTGGCAGTGGTCGGGGCAGTGTAATCTGAGACTGGGTATGCTTCGGTCCAACGAGAAAGTGCACAAACAACTACGAGGACATATTTGAATCCTCGACAACGGTCCATCTGGATATAATCCATCTGGAGGACTTCAAAAGGATGATCGGGAGGATGAAATCCACCTTGCTCTACAGGGACGCTTTTACCTGGATTGAACTGACAACAGATCATGCAAGTACGCACTTTCTGTTTTGCTGCCGCTCGTAAGTGTTTGTTGTACCAGAGATTCTGCAAACTGTCTGACATAGCTTTTTCTCCTAGATGTGCAGGACTATGTGCTGTATTTATCATGATTTGAACCATTGAGTCGGGGAGGAAACATGTAGTTTTTCCCTTTGTGACCCATCCTTGATCTGTCTGGATCCCTCCTAGTTCAGTCCATTTCTTTATTTCATCTGAAGTGGCATGTGTCTGAATATCGATTACGTCTAGGGTGGGATCCCTGACTGACATACACTGAGTTGGTACTATTGTCTGTGTCACATCAGTAGTCTGGGTGTGAGTCAATGCTGTATGTTTTGCTGTCTGGTCTGCCAGGTCGTTACCCTGGGAAACAGAATCTGTAACCTTAGTATGTGCTTTACACTTCATGACTGATATGCCCGAGGGCAAATGTATTGCTTCTAATAGTGCTTGAATGAGGGGACCGTGTTGGATCTTGGCACCATGAGAGGTCAAGAAACCTCTTTCTTGCCATAACATGCCGAAGTCGTGTACGACTCCGAACGCATAGCGGGAATCAGTGTATATGTTGACATTTCTGTTCTTGTCTAGAATACAAGCTCGGGTCAGAGCGATGAGCTCCGCCGCTTGAGCAGACAATGTGTCAATACGGTGTGTTTCTCTAACTTCAGTTTCAGTGGTCACTGCATATGCGGCCACTAATTCTCCTGTACTTGTTCTCATGCATGAACCGTCCACATAAAGTGTCAGGTCTGGATTTGTCAGTGGAACATCTGTTAGGTCTCGTCGAGGTTTTGTTACTATATTAATGATCTCTATGCAATCATGCGGTGTTGGATCTATCATAACTGCAGGCAACAACGTTGCGGGGTTCAGGATGCTACAGCGTCTGATTTCTATGTGTGGCTGGAATAGTGTCAATTCATAACCTGTCAATCGTGCTATGGTCAAGTGTTGAGTCTGGGTTCTGTTTAAAAGAACCTCTACAGAATGTGGAACTTGAACTGTTAATGGGTGTCCTAAAACAATTGAATCGCTCTGTCTGATTGCTAATGCTGTTGCTGCTACTGACTTTAAGCACGCAGGGAGTGCCTGGGCTACTGAATCCAATGTACTTGAAAAATAAGCGCAAGGCTTATGTGAACCTGCTTGGTCTTGAGTGAGGACAGACAATGCTGTACCCTCACGTTCTGTAACAAAAAGTGTAAAAGGTTTGCTGTAACATGGTGTCGCTAGAACTGGTGCTTGGCATAATGCTTTCTTTAATTCCTCAAAGGCTTGTGTATGTTCCTGAGTCCAGGGAAGGACAGTCGAAGTCGCTGCCTCCTGTGTTGTTAACTGAATGAGTGGTTTGGCTAGAAATGCATACTGAGGAATCCATTGTCTACAGTACGAGGTGAGGCCTATGAAGGCCCGCACTTCCTTTTGTGTCCGGGGTTGTGGCATATTTACAATTAACTGAATGCGATCGGGAGTGAGCTGTCTCCCCACTTTGGACAGCAAGTGACCCAAGTACACAACTTGCTGAACACAGAATTGTAGCTTCGAAGGAGACACCTTGTGTCCCTTGTCGGCCAGAAAATGTAAAACTGTCAGTGATGCTTGTTCACATTCGGGCTCACTTCGTGCGGTGATCAGCAGATCATCGACGTATTGCAGTAAAGCGGTGTTAACTGGCATTGTGATACAATCAAGTTGTCTTTTCAGTGCTTGGCTATAGATGCTGGGGCTTTCTGTGAATCCTTGAGGTGCGCGTGAAAATTTGAAACTTCGTCCATTTAAACTGAATCCGAAGAGATATTGGCTCTCTGGATCAATAGGTACACTGAAGAAGGCGTTCTTGAGGTCAATTACAGTAAAGAACGTTGCTTCTGAATCAATAGCAGTCAATAAGGATGAGATGTCGGGAACCACAGGCTACTGTGGAATAATGCATTTATTCAGTTCTCTTAGATCAATCACCAGCCGATATACTGGCGGTGCATTGGGATCAGTACGTTTAAGAATCGGAATGATGGGTGAATTACAGATATTGGAGTCGGTCTCTACGACCACTCCCTGGGCAATGAGCTCTTCAATAATTTCCAGTAAAGCCACTACAGCATCGGGTGGTAACTTGTATTGTCTGATTCTGGGCAAAACTACACCTTGTTTGAGTGTAACACGGTATGGGGTAATGTGCATACAACCTACATCAGTTGGGCCTTTTGCCCACAGGTGATCTGGTACATTTTTCAATCTGACATCAAACTCACGTATCATATAATGACCCTTGAAATCCCGCAGAAAGAGTCTGACTCCCTCCGGGGAACAGCAGATCACGGCTCCTAGAGCCTTCAATGTTTTTATTCCTAACAGATTTTCTGGACATGATTTCGTAAGTAACAAGTCTGTAACACGTGATAATGGACCCACAGCCAGGGGAACTGGTTCTGATACCTCATTTACAATGGGCTGTCCTGAAAACCCAAGGGAAACATTCTGTGAGCCTGAGAGGGGTGCCCCTGGGACTTCATCATGACTGATTGTGGTGCGACTTGCCCCTGTGTCAATTAAAAACTTTCTGTCTTTTCCCAATACTTGACTATGTACATAAGGACCCTCTTGATCTACAGGAATCTCAATAAGAGGCAAGCCACCCTCCCTCTCTAGGCTGTTTCATGTATATCGTGGATAGTCGGGGTAAGCGGACTGGGCATACTGGTACATTTGTTGTGAAACTTGCTGAGTCGCGGCAATGGGCTGTGGCTGTGATACCGCTACTGTCTGTGCTGTAGGTGATGAAGCATGCATAGGCTGTGTATTCTGCATGGGCTGTATATTCTGTGAAGACTGATGCTGGTTATGGTCTTGTCTAGGCGGATGCGGTCTTTCTTTAGTTTTACCTGTTGCTATGTTATGTTTCAAAACTGGGCATTCGTGTACGTAGTGACCTGGCTGCTTGCAATAGTTGCATGTCCCTTTAACGGGAGCTGCGGTGTGACCTGTCTGGGTCGTACCCTTTCTGTGGCTGTCGGTTGGGACCGATTGGGCTACTAGCATTTTCATTTTCGTGTCTTTCATACGTTTCTGTTCCTGATCCTGTTCTTCCCTAATTCTGTTCTGATGATATTGTAACATTTGTAACATCTGTGATGGCGTATTGGCTTGCCATGTACTCTCGACCTTGTATACACGGTTTTTAACTGCTAACAGGGAATTCTCGACTAACTTTGATACAAAAAGATGCGGGTACGACTCGCTACTTGGTTTAAGACCACTATTAATAATGAAACATTTCTCGAATCTTGAATAGAAGTCACTAGTATCTTCGTCGGGTTTCTGTTTACAGGCTGATATTGCATCCCAGTCTTCCTTTCTAGTTGTCAATAATCTTGGCAGAACCTGTACTATCAGACCTGGCAATGCTTTAGTTTTCTCCCCAAGGCCTACCCCTGGGACACGTTTGTTCTCTTCGTCTTCTATTTCTGTCCATACGATCTTTTTCTCTCCCACCTCCCATTCTTTTTCTTTTAGTTTCTCGTAGATGCCCGTGGGCAGCAGTACCTTTAACATTTTTGTGATATCTTCGTACGTATAATCCCCCATCAGTAACATGTCTTTAAGCTCTCTATGAAAACCTGCAGGGTCTTTATCATGGCACGGGACTAGTTTCTTCATTTCTAACAGTTCTAACTTAGTCAGAGGCGTGTGTACATACACTCGTTTCAGGTTATGATCATCACCCATAACTGGATGCACTTCTCGTAAGGGGTTCTGACTTTCAATGCCATGCCGACGTTCTATATGATACATTTTCCTTTCTGGGGGCGGGGCGGGGACATATTCGGAGCTCATGAAAGTGTCATATCTATGGCGTTGTTCTAGAATTATTTGAATTAATTTGGTGCTTAAACCTCTCCATCTATCCATGAGTAGTTCTTCTAATGTTTCGTGTAAGGGACCTGGATCAGAATGTTGATTTCTGTATTTCGTGAGGAGGTGCTGAATCATGTATACACCTGCTAATTTCTGCTCATCTGGGGAAAGGTTCAGGAATGTCTGTGCTACGGTGTCATCATTGTATATATCCGTATTGTCAGTCCATAATATGGCTGACCGGGCTAGTTCTTGTTCGTCCATAGAATTGAGTACATGGTACCCTACTCGGTCTCGAAGCCTTTTATCAGTTTCCTGGAACTGATGTTCAGCCGAATTCGGGTTTGTTAAGGCAGAGAAAAGAACTCTCTTGCTTTCTGGACGGATGCCTTTCCTAAGATAAGTTCCCTTACCTACATATGCTATAGTGTCTGTAGTCTTTTCTGGTTCTTCAGGTTCTTCTTCCCCCTCGGAGGAAGCCTTTTCTTTCTCTTCTTTGTGTACGTCTAATACTGCTTTTCTTATTTTCCTATACATACTGGCTATACAAGTCCCCTTGTCGTGTTTTCCTTCAGATATATTTTGACCCCACTTGCTGAGGGCATCTAACTCACCCTGATTTGTCTCAGGCCTGTCTCGTTCTCTTATTAGGCAATTTATAAAAAAGCGTAGTATCTGTCCTTGAACGTCAACTTTCTGATGCTCCATGGCATCCTTAATACTGTCGGGGTCTTTCCCAGTCTGAATAAACTGATATATTCTATCTAGGTGCTCTTTCATTCCTGGAAACATTATCAGGAAGTCAGTAGCAGATCGTAACCGTAGTGATGCCATTATCATTCTATCGTCTTTGCCGGGTACTGGAACATATCTGCAAACTGTAAGTTGTCCTTTGAATATATCGAGACGGGGTGATTTGTACGTGTAGGGACTCTGCAAGTCCCCGAGCTGTAACCTGCGTGTTGATGGCGGGGTCTGGAGACCCCCCATCGCATCTCCTGAGGCGGAAGCTTGGACATTATCTCTCTGTGTAGTCTGTATCTGTACTTGAATTTGTCCTTTAGTAGGGTCAGGTAGACGTGGCTTTGGTAGATTTACTTTAGGTATGGGAAGTGGCGGAGGGGGTGGTACTGGCGGAATGTGATCTTGGGGCGGGTTACCACCCCCGTCCCTGTCGTTAGGCAGGGCGCGGACAGGCAGATTGGTGTAAGCGGGTGCTACATCCTCTAGATAGGAATTCAGGAATATGTCTTTAGTAGTCTTGTGAGTTACTTTAGTTGGAACCAATGGTGACGGCAGATTTTTCGGTATTTCTGACATGGCCTCAGGCGAACCCTCGGTCGCGAGATACATACCGTTTACGAGGTTATTTCGTGCACGGTCTGTCTGTTCTGATTTTACTCGGATCCCCTCAGTAATTAATTCGTTTTCTTGGGCTTTATCTGATTCTTTAAGTCTGTTCTCTCTACGTAGTTCTTTTTCAGTACGCTTATGTGATTCCTTACGCCAAAACTCTATGGCGTCTTTCTGAGATTGTCTGGCTTTCTTTTTCCATAATGCTTCCTCTACCTTCATGATGCACTCGGCATCCCATGTTCCAGTAACTGGCCATCTGTGTCTCTCGTCTAGATGTTTAGTATAATCGGCCCATAAATCTAGGTACACTATGGCATCTATGCCATGCTTGTGATACATAAAGTTTACAGTAGTAGCCTTAGGGGGGATAGGAATTTCTTCCTCTAGTATCCCTTTCCTAGTTCCTATCTGCTTTAACTTGTTGAAAAACGGCATCCTGTTTACTTAGTACTGAACGCTCAATCCTTGCTACTTAATACTGGATACAGCTAATTATACAAGAACACAATAATGCACATTAAAAACAGTCACACTCATACCACGACATTAATCACATGAAGAAAAACATTTAAGAACACTTATTACTACCCCCTATATCAGATGTACTGCTAAACAGCACAGATACACTGCTGAGAACAGTGCAAGAACTTGAATTATCGGATGTACTGCTAAACAGTACAGATACACTGCCTAAAACAGTGCAGACCGGACTTGTGTACCCAAACCCATCTAGATACGTCCCAGCAATGGTACTCACCGGGAAGCACGGAAACAGAAGGCCTCGGAAAACTCGACTGGACTGGACCGGACCGGACTCGACTCGACACGTGGATACTTCGGAAAACTGGTGGGCCTCTTGACACCTCGGACCTTGCTTCTTTCGGCTAGGCTCTGGTCGGGATCCTCCGCACTCCTCACCGCCTCGTCTGGGTACTGATCGCAATCTTCGTCACCTCCGTGGGCCAGAGGGAGATACAGGAAATCCTGCCGGTACGCGTAGTTTCCTTCTAACTGATGGCAGGGGACAGAGCTTGCAATGCACCAACCGGCGCGTGAGGTGGGGGAGGGGTCCCTATTCGGGCGCCAAAATGTCGTAAATATTTAATTTACCATCCTAATTTCTATGCTGGTAAGTACTTAATCAATAATAACTCAATCGGAAAGAAAGAAAACAGAGTCCGTGGTGTTAGAGTTCTTAGGGGTTTTATTCCTTAAAAAGGAATCATTCCGGAATTGGATATCATGTTCCTGCAACCACGCAGGGTTCAGGAAGGGATAGAGCCATGTTTTATTGACAGTACATAGCTTATATACTTAATTTACATCATAGAAAACAGTGTAGTAGGCGGAACAGCTGAGAGTAGACAAGATAACAGCATCCACGTGTTACTAGTACGTAATCAGAAGGCGTGGACTAGGCGTAGCTGGAGGTGTACTCTAGAAACGTCACAGGTAGGTGTCACATGTGGGTGGCACTTAAACAGAAATGTTGCAATGTCAGCAGAAATCAGAAGCTTGGATGCGCGCGCAGCTGCATGACGTGTGATTGGCGTGAAACTGGAGGGTGCAGGGGGCTTGACATTTACACTGACGGGAAGAGACAGAAGTCTGGCATGTCAGATCAACTTGTGCTTCTATCATATCTGATATCTGATGTTTAGGAACTGAACTATCTGGGCGGAAAGGTCTCTGGGGCAGAAGCTATTCTATACTGACTGTGAATGCGTGTATAAGCGCCTGAGTGTCTGCATGAGAAGCGTGGGGGCATGGGCCTTCCATGGGAGCATGGTAACAGAAGCTATGAATTACTTGCACGGAGACAGGCCGGCCCTTTGGCTCTGCAGCTGGGGAATGTTTACTGAAACTAGTAGGCAGGAATGTATCTTCGAGGAGCGGAACAGATAACTCGAAGGTTGTATTCATTCTTGGCAGGCAGTAGGTTGAGCTAAGCGCGGTGGGCCGCGCTGGAAGTAAGGCAGAGTTCACAGGTACGGGGGCAGCCTGGGCAGCCTGGGCTGAGGCTTTCAGAGTCAGAAGGAAGAAAGAGGCTCGATGGCAGAAATTCAGGGCCTACTTTGCCAGAGCTGAAAAACATGTAGAGTACACTACAAAAAGACATTGGCATAGCATACTTAGGAACGGACTATCCAACCCATTCAGGGTGGGTCTGAAAGAGGACATGTTAACGTTGGACGCAAATGTATTTGCGTCTTCATAGCTGGCACAGGAGAGAAGTTACATGCACTTTAACTCGTACATGGAGACGGTGGGGTACACGATAGGGAACATAACTTGACCAAAAATTTATATTTCCTCAGTTTGAGAACAGTACTTTTAGAAAGTGGCTGTTCTCTTGTCTGACCTTTATGTGTGCCTTGGCCTGCTTGTGGATTGACTGTCTGGTTTGAGGGTGACAGGGGCTGGGGAGCCCCCAGGAGGTTGTCGGAGTCAACCCTAGGCTAAATGACTGCATTTGCAACTAGAGTGGCAGAAGGGGATTGCACCTGGGATTGAATAGGGCTGTGCCTGCCTGCCACAATGCTGGCTCCACCTCCTGCTGGGCGGCTGACGACTCTGCCCCTCACTCTGAAAAGAAGGAAGAAGCCAGGAAAACAAAGTACTCAAGCAACACCCAGAACTGGTTTAGACCGGGCTCAGGACCCACTTGCACAAAGACTTCAAAGACTTTTAGGGGTATAAGAGAAGGACCCCTGACAACAGATTTTTAGATCCTACAATCAAGAGGAACCTCTGCCAGAAGAAGAACCGCTGAAGAAACTAAGGAAGGCTCCCCTTGCTGTGTGCTCTGGGGCGGACCTGTTTTGCTGCTCAACTGAAGGAGAGAAGAAGGGGACTTTGCTGTGTGCTGTGACCCCTGCCTGCTTGACCTCAAGACTTTGCTGTGTGCTGTGTCTTTAAAAATCTCCAAGGGCCTGAGAAGAGCTGGCCTCCTGTCCTGGAACCCAGGGTCAAAAGGTTCCCCCAGAAATTGCAAGATGCTGTGGAGATCGTGCTCTCTTTACTACTTGGTGCGTGAGTATTTCACTGCAGGCGGTGCCAGCTGATCGGTGTGCTCATCGGCACATCGGTGTAAAAGACCGGAGGATTATTGTGCCTCCCCTCGTGGCCTGTCACCTAAAAAGAGTTGGTGGCTTCACAAGCACTCTACCGGCCTTTGCCCACTCTGAAATCGCCGTGCCGCTTACACCGCCGCTGCCCAGGTATCTAAATCATCCAGGGAGTCTCGCTGTCTCGTGCCGGGGCCGCCGAAGGAGCAGAACCCTGATTGGCTCAGAGCGGCGAGCCCCCTCAGCAACGCCGCACAGGGATTGGTTGGCAGCGAGAAGCTCTTCCGCAGCGCCGCACTGTCATTGGCGGGCTGCGGGAGGCTTGCCCTGAAAGTCGCAAGCTGATTGGCCGGCTCGAGAGCAATGCCGTGATGTCACGAGGGGCTCGTCTACGGAGCCGCGCCTGGATTGGTCAGCGCTAAGAGAGCATCGCCGCAAGACGCCGAGGGAGCCGTATGAACCTTCCCCGGCCTGCCGTCTTCACGTCTGCATCGTGACACACCAAGGGAGCCGTGTGAGGAATCCCCAGCCCGTCGTCTCCACGCCTGTCGGGTATTTAAGCTCCCCGCTGCTCGTTGGATTATCGAGAGCGGGCAGAGAACTTGCGGGACTGGCGGGGGCTGAAGGGGGGTGTTTCCTGTTTAAAGAGGCTCCGGGTGTAAACGCGCTGAAAGCGCTTCGTGCACACAGCGCTAGATACGATTATTGAACACTGCTTTTAAGACTTCCAGCCTGCTACGATCAATTCTGATTCCCGTGAGATTGAGAACCAAATTTTTTAAAGAATTCCTAGAAAATAGTGCAACCTTACAGAAATACAAAGAGATTGTGTACTTCATTGCTTTTTGCTAAACTACCTAAACTAGATAAAGATATATTTTTGATATACTTACCTGTGTGGTGTCAGTTTGTGGTGCATTCTGGGATTATTGTATGTGTTTAGTGCAACTACCCTACACATTGCCTTGGGGATAAGCCTGCCTGCTCGTGCCAAGCTACCTAGGGGGTGAGCAAGGGTTATCTACAGTGTGTGACCGTTTACCCTGACTAGAAGCAAGGGTCCCTATTTGGACAAAGGTAGTTACCTCTGCCAACTAGAGACCCCCAGATTTAACACAGTTGATTCTATATATCTGCATTTTGTTTTCTCCCGGTCCAGCTGGTCTGCATTACCAGCTCAGGAGGGGCTCCCTCCTCCTGATCCACCTTTGCTACTGCAGTCCCACAAGGATGCATCCTGTTCAATAACTGTCTGACCCACATTAACAACTGGATGGGCAATAACAAATTACAGGTCAATGGCAGTAAAACCGAGATCATTCTGTTCGGCAGGGCAGAGGAGTATTGGTCTAGCAGCTGGTGGCCTCAGGCATTGGGCCCCTGCCCGTCCCCTAAGCAATGCAACCTTGGAATAACAATTTACAACAAGCTATCCATGAAAAATCATGTCAATCGTGTGCTAGGCACTTGTTATGGGATTCTGCGGAAGCTACGTAAAATCTTTAAATGGCTACCTATCGAAACCGGGAAGCCTCTGGTCCAGGGCTTAAATGTAAACCGCATGGACTATGGGAATACCTTACTAGCCTCTCTAAATGAAGACCTCTTTTCCAAGCTACAAATTCTGCAGAATACTGCAGAGAGACTGATCTTAAATGTACCTCCAAGATCTCCCTAAATCCCAAGTCTGAGATCCCTCCACTGTCTTCCAGTCAGAAAGAGAGGTCACTTTAAAATTCTGTACCTAACTCATAAAAGTATCCATGGCACCGGGCCTGGTTATCCAGCGAAAAAACTTAAAAGATATCAACCAGAAAGAACATTAAAATCCAGCTGAAAATCTCTTCTCACCCCACTGCGTGCCCGCGCCATACGCAATGGGGGTCGATATTTTTCTTTTCTCGCCCCCCATCTCTGGAACAAGCTGCAGTTTCATCTTACTTCTATTGCGGATTACCAGCGCTTCTGCAAAGAATTGGACACATGGCTGTTTGACCAGAAATAACACTAGTTGGTATGAACCCCAGTCTCTGGAATCTCCGTAAGCATGAGACCTACCGGTGATATGTGCGCTATACAAGTTTCTCTGACTTGACTTGACTTGGCTTGACTTGACTTGACATCCTCGGTTCATCATCACTGCTAGAGCTCCCCCATCTAGAGTGACTGTTGGGCTGCCAAGTATCATATCTTGTTGTGGGCAAGTGCTGTGCTTTTTTCTTCAATCTCATGGTATGGTTGTTCATCTGGTATCTCTCCCAGGTGAAGGATGTTGCCTGGGCTCACCTGGACTCCAGATCCCAGCCTCTTCATGGAAAGCAGCACTCTGACTAACAACTCCTACGTTGCCTTGCTGGACAATTGCAGACAACCAATTAATCCTACTTTTTTGCTGGAGACAAAAACAGTTGTCAGGTGATGTGAGGGGGGTAGTATGCCTTTGACTGGTGTGCCCGTGAGGGGGGTAGTATGCCTTGGACTGCTGAGCCTAACAGTCATATAAAAGGGCCAATCAGGTCCACTTACTCAAGGGGTGCTGTTTAAGGAAGGAAGTGTAAATTAAATCTAGTACTTTGTCTCTAGACACAGAGAAAATAGTTAGAGTTGCTCTTTACTGTAACTATTTTCTCAGTGTCTGGAGACAAAGTACTTGATTTGATTTACACTGTATCCCCTTTTTAGAATCATCTGATTACGTATCCATTTTGCCCGATGATGTGAATGCTTTAATTCACTTTCTAGGCCCAGCAGCTTAATCCTGACTGGACCCTCCTTCCTTAAACAGCACCCATAGAGTAAGTGGACCGGACTGGCCCTTTTTTCATTTCTTTCCCACTGAAGTGTACCATCCACTGTGTTCTGAACCTACCCATTACTTTTGCAGGTGTTTTGCTCGCTCACACCGATTTGGAGCCTACGCGCCCTGTTTTCTCCTCAGGCCCATCGTTTGGGCAACTGATGGTAAATCTCTGGAGCTTAGTTATTGTCTTTTGACTCACTCCCTTTATGGGAATTTCCATTTTTAAGGTTTTCTTTTTAATTTATCTCCAGGTAACTCTCCCCAGTCTCCCCTCCCTACACTCCTGTCTTGAGGAAGACCCCGTCGTAAGGGACATACTTACCTACCACTTTCCAGGGGTCGAAACGTCGACATCTACCACACTAGCCAGTCTGACCAACAGCGATTGATCACTGTGGCGTTATCTATAACTATGGCTAACTACCTTATACTCACTTCATCCACTACACCCTCACCCTTCCCTCTTGGGTCACTGCTTTGAATATTGTGTTAACAAATGTTATAAAATACAGGTTGTTCAGTGTGATTAAATAACACTGTTAATTAATAATACTACAATTATGTGTATAACTGTGTATGATTTTCTTGGTTCTTTAATACACAGTAATTCATGCACTGGGACCATTCTCCTTATGTACTGCTCTATACCCAGATCCTATTGACGTTATTTGTGTTTACCCTTTTAGGAAACTAAGCTGGATGTTGTAGGCCTGAAATGTATTTTCCTTGGGAAAGGGTTCTCAAATCGAAGGTAGTTAGCAGATTTTGTGTGCGTGCAAAGTTGCTCCGCTCACATGCTTTTTGTTGCAGGTGTAAGGACATATATCTCGTTAGGCAGAATAACCCTTTGTTTTAGGAGTAAGGATGGTAGGAGAAGCCGCCATGGGAGTGTACTGGAATGCAGATATGATACTTTCGGCGGAGAAGGTGCCTGGGACCCAAGGACATCCAAAGGGCTGTTGGACAAAGTCAGAGTTTCGATGGAAAGTACGAGAAGACGATCCTCTGAAGGGGCGTGAACAGGGCATATTCTACTGTTTTGTGATTTTGTATTAGGGATAGTACCCCGAGGGAGGAGAGGCAGAACAAGGGAGAGGGTGTCTCGGAGGAGAGGCAGAACAGGGGTAGGAGCATCTTAGAACAAGCTCTGTAGGTTTGTCTACTTACCTATGTAAGTGAGTGAACTAACTTCTAAGGAAGTCCTCACTACTGACATCTTTTTCTCTCTTGCCTGGGAAAAATGGTAAGTAGGGATGTAACTTTAGCGATAGTGTAGGGACAGATTAATCCCTTTTCTTTTAGGTTAACTAGTGCGAGATTACAGATTGAAGCTGTGATTGTGTGCCTAAAGCTAACCATTCTTTTGATTCTGAGTCAGACGAGACTCTTGCGTAGGATTATGTTTGTATTAGTGACCATTTATTTTCTTAACCTCGTGCTGAGGTGCTTGTATGTTCAGTTATTTTTGGCTTTGTAATAAATTCCCAAATTTTATTTCGTAGTCAGTTGTCCTTTAACATTGAATCATATTGGTCATTTGGAAATTCACAAATTCAATGTGTATCCCCTTTCCACTTCTTAGCAGATAGAAAGGTCCAGTCGGCCTAGGATTCTTATAAACTTGGAATGATTAGATAAACAGACAGGGTCAAATTTGGCGTTATCAGTTGGTAGCAGAGACGGATGGTTATCTCTAGAGTAAGGGGAGATCTAAATTAGGATAAGAGATTCCCGAGCCCATAAAAGTCAAGTGATGGTTGTCCGGAGGATCGTCGGCGGAGGACGGCGGCGTTTGATGGAAACTGACGGAGAGAGGGTGCGGCAAAAGCAGCAGTCCGTGGGAGAGTGAGTATGAACAGGGTTATGTGACGTTAGATTGTGGTGATGGTTTGAATGTGTGATGTTTTGCGGAGTTGGAGTGAGTGTTGAGTGATTGTGAGATTAGACTGTGAGCGTGCGCAGCCGGGAAAATCTTAGGCTCGAGAAGTAGCTTTAGTGATTGTGGTGTAGAAGACACCCATAGATTAATTGTCGACCATTGATTGGGGAGTTGTGAGACGTCATCGATTACCCAGACTGAGATAGGGGGGGCAAATGTGTGAGTGCGTGAGTAACTGACGCTGGTCATGGGTTGCTGTGTGTGGAAAATCGAGCGTTTGAAACCTATCAGCTAGGGTGGTTGTCCGGTTGGACGGACAGTTACCAGATTGAGGAGACAATTACACAAGACTGTGGACGGGCAGTCAGAGAAGTAACTTGCTTGGTCATTTTGGGAACAAACGGTGATTTCAGAGTATGAAAGGGACGTGTGAGTGAGTACAAGAAATTGTAAAGGAGGGGACCTGCTGCGAGCGGAGGAAAGGTGACTTCAGGGAGTTCCGCGATGCGATAGGTTGGTTGGTGTGGAGCCGTGCTGGTATTGGTGGATTGTCATCAGGAAGTAAAGTGCGCTGTGAAAGGGGGAAAGTGATTTCATCATGAAGTGTTTAAAAGTTTTACGAGATATGTGGAGAGGAGATAAAAGGGTGGTTACTAGAGGAGGAGAAGAAGCTCCACCTGAGGATACACCAGCTCATTACATGGCTACAAATGTAGGGTTGCATACCATACTTTGGCTTGAGAATTGGTGCAAAATGACAGAAGGAAATGAATAATTGACTTTTCCCTGTTATGGTACCTTTAGGTTGGAAGTGTTGCATCGATTGAAAACAATTATGGCTTCTTTGCGACTTTTACTTAGACCAACACAGTTTGAAGCATTACATGCATGGATTAGGGCAGCCCATGAGAGAAACAGAGAGCAAAGTCAGGAAAGAGTGAAGAGGTCAGTCAGGGCATTTCAAGATGCAAGATGGGATGCATCGGTGAAAAGGTGGAGGGTACAGACTATCGAGGGGGCTAAGTTGTTCCCATTGCGGGAAAAGACAGGTGTCAGACCCCTTAAATCTCCAGTGGGTTCGAATAGGAGAATATGCACTCTGAACCTTTCAGGGACTAAAGTACACATATGCACTCTGAACCTTTCAGGGACTAAAGTACACAAAATGATTGTCGCAGCGAAACAGAGTTGGTGTTCCCTGCTTCACACCTGGAATTCCAAGATGGCCGCCGATGTCGTCGGCTCGCCAGGAGAGGCAGCGGTCTAGTGTTCATGATGAAACATTCAGGTGAAGCGCTTGCGCTAATGGCAATGCGCACTTCACCAAGATTTCCAGTCAGAGAAGACGTTGTTCCTAGAGTTCCGGTGAAGAGTTCAGAGAGATTACAGATAAGACTTTGTTAAATATTCTAGCAAGCTACAGTCAAGAGAACTATTGTAGAGTGACAAGAAAAATCGAGTTTGATAAAAGTTAAAGAATATTTTTGAGAGCGTATATAAGTATATTTTGAAAAATAACCAAATTATCAACTGAGAGCGACCCCAAGAGAAATTACAAGTTCTTTTCTGAACCCTTATCCCTCTTTCCTTTACCTCTCTCCTTCCCGTTCATAAAAAAGAGCTTGTGTACTGAAGTCTTAACGGGCAGGAAGTTTATTCAAAATTCCAGAAGACTCATCAGGGGTATTGAGACCCAGAAGGAAGATTAACAATTACCTTAGACCACATTCTTGAAGGGTCTTAACGTTACGAAAAGGCACAGGCACTGAATTGGAAATTGGAGTAAGAGTGCACAGAGTTTAGAGTACTTACCTCGCACCAGGAAAAAGCCTTACCTGTGAAAGAGGACAAACAATATTATAATAAGAAGAAGAAGAAAGTTTTGAAGACTAGAGTAAATTCTATAGTATAAGAAGATAGACACACTAGTGTAAACTTAAAGTAAGACCAAATCAGAAAGAAGAGGAGCTAAATCTCTGGACAAGGAGGGTAGGTAGTCACGGAAAGGGGGCAGATAGAGACGCAAGAGTAGGGAGGCTAATACGTATTTCCTTAATGTATTGTGTGCATTAGACAATCAACCAAGACCAAGTAACGACAAGAAAGAAAAAGGAAAAGACAAGAGAAAGCTGAAGAACAGATCCAGAGCAGTCTCTTCTCATTTATTATTTGATCCAAATCCCCTTTCCCCTCTAGGGGTACACAGATTCAGAATACAGAACAGACCTGTGTAGCCTTGGGGTGGAGTTGGGAACTAGCATCGTCTGCTCCTGTGCAAGTCGTGGTAAGAGTTCACATGTATGTCGTGACAACTGGAGATGCACAAAAGAAAAGTGTAGAGGAAAGTGATAGCGATACTGATGACAGCTTGATAGAAAGGTTGCTATCAGAGAGACCGCCTCCGTATAACCCAGCATCAGAGGAGGGAAAAGCAGCTCCAACAGAGGGAATGGGCGAATCACAGGTTCTTTCTAGTGCAGGAGTAATCGGGAAAATCGCAACTGGAAGGTTTGGAACACCGACCCCAGTGAGCACGGAAGTTAAGGGAGTTACAGATATTTGGAGGTTGCTGGATGCTCTTACAGTACCGGTCACCATTGGTCCCATAGTGTCAGTGTATGCCGCAGATCAGGTGAGAAATGTGAGTTCAACACAGTCAGTTGTAGGAGGGAGGACTGGCTCCGAAGGGAATGACACAGTGAGCGTGATAGCTCAGATGCCGAGGCCCATAGAATCGAGTACGCCATTGCCAGCCACTGAAGACTCGTCAAGGGGACAGATGGAGATAAGGACGGCGAGGCTGAGATCCCTTCCGATTCGAAGTCAGACCTAAGAATGTAGGAGCCACCTGTGAGGAATAGGAATGACAGGATGACAGGAAGTTGGGATCATAGAAGCGAGGGGAACAGACCAGTCCTTAGGGATACAGCTGAAGGGAATAGATGTAGGGAACAGAGCGGTGGAAGCGAAGAATTGAATGGTGCATCTATTCAAGGGACTCTGAAAGCGGCTGTAAGGGCAAAGATGTTAGTTGTAGTGAGGCTGGACGCAGAAGTAGATGAGATAATTGAGGGAAATTTGCCTTTGGAGAGAATGGAGCATTACAAACCAGATGTGTTACTGTTCATAGCAAAGGATGCGACTCGTAAGGCAAGGTTGGCACATGAGAAACTGTCTGACTTAGCGAAAAGGTACGAGGTAGATTTGTCCAAAACAAAGATGTTACAAGGGGGTCACAGGTTGCAGTACACTGATTAGGAACTGGAAGAGAAGAGGGTCATTGGATTAAGAACTCACATTCGAGAGCTGATCATAGGGATCCGCACATGGGAAATACTCGATAAGTGGGAAGAAAGATGGTCCAAAAATAAGAGTGCTGAAAAGCCCATAGGAGAGACACCACCTCCAGGAGGGGGAATGTTGGGAGTAGAGAATTGCCTGTTGTGAGAGGTAGCTAGTGGAAGATATGTGCATGTGCCAGGCAAGAGAACTATTGTAGAGTGACAAGAAAAATCGAGTTTGATAAAAGTTAAAGAATATTTTTGAGAGCGTATATAAGTATATTTTGAAAAATAACCAAATTATCAACTGAGAGCGACCCCAAGAGAAATTACAAGTTCTTTTCTGAACCCTTATCCCTCTTTCCTTTACCTCTCTCCTTCCCGTTCATAAAAAAGAGCTTGTGTACTGAAGTCTTAACGGGCAGGAAGTTTATTCAAAATTCCAGAAGACTCATCAGGGGTATTGAGACCCAGAAGGAAGATTAACAATTACCTTAGACCACATTCTTGAAGGGTCTTAACGTTACGAAAAGGCACAGGCACTGAATTGGAAATTGGAGTAAGAGTGCACAGAGTTTAGAGTACTTACCTCGCACCAGGAAAAAGCCTTACCTGTGAAAGAGGACAAACAATATTATAATAAGAAGAAGAAGAAAGTTTTGAAGACTAGAGTAAATTCTATAGTATAAGAAGATAGACACACTAGTGTAAACTTAAAGTAAGACCAAATCAGAAAGAAGAGGAGCTAAATCTCTGGACAAGGAGGGTAGGTAGTCACGGAAAGGGGGCAGATAGAGACGCAAGAGTAGGGAGGCTAATACGTATTTCCTTAATGTATTGTGTGCATTAGACAATCAACCAAGACCAAGTAACGACAAGAAAGAAAAAGGAAAAGACAAGAGAAAGCTGAAGAACAGATCCAGAGCAGTCTCTTCTTATTTATAATTTTATCCAAATCCCCTTTCCCCTCTAGGGGTACACAGATTCAGAATACAGAACTGACCTGTGTAGCCTTGGGGTGGAGTTGGGAAGTAGCCTCGTCTGCTCCTGTGCAAGTCGTGGTAAGAGTTCACTTGTATGTCGTAACAGAGTGAAGTGCCCACGTTTAAAAAAATCGCACCTGAGCAGAATGGCAGAAGGCTTAGATATACAATCCTTGTGAGTAGATTTGGATGCCATACAAAAGGAATTAATGGCAGTCAGAGAAGAAAACCAGAATTTAAAACAGGAGGTAGTGAGATCTAGGAAAGAGACAGCAGAGTTAGCTCTACGAATGGGACACACAAGTGGTGGGAGTACAGCGAGTTCAGAATCCCATGGTGAGACTTCGAGTCGAGTTACCACACAAGTAATTCATTCCTTGTCACCCGTTTTTCCGTTGGCCCCCCAAGAACGCTTTAGTGGGGATCCACAAAAGGCACAGGTTTTTCTCACCCAATTATTTGTGTCGCCCTTCAATATTCCCTGATGCGCAATCAAAAGTAGCATTTGCCTTGTCTTATTTGAGTGGAGATGCGGCGGCATGGTCGATGCCTTTGGTCTCCACGGACGATCCAATTTTGCAGAATTTCGACGAATTCAAAAAGGAGTTCCTCAGGATTTTTGACCGTAGAAGAATCTCACAGGCAGCGGATAATGAATTATTGGAGTTACGTCAAGGGAATCGAGACCTAGTTGCATATTTAGCGCAGTTTAACAAATGAGTCTTGGAGACGGAGTGGCCAGAAAGTAAGAGAGCGGCAGTTTTCTATCGGGGTTTGCATGATGAGTTAAAAGATACCTTGGCGCAAATACCTAACAGACCCACTGAAGTATCCGCATGAATAGATCTAGTCCTGGAAATTGACTTCAGACAAGGCGAAAAAAAGGGCGAGAGGAGAAAAGATTTCAAGACACCAATACCTAGATTTGATAGAGCTCGATCTGAAAACACTAGAATTTCAGAGGGATCAACTTCTTCGGAACCGATGCAGATTGGAAACCATTAGAGGACCTTTGACTAAGGAAGAGAAAGAAAAGAGAAGGTCAGGAAACTTGTGTATGTATTGCGGTTCCAATGGCCATTTCATCAGAAACTGTCCGAAGAAGCCCAAAATTCCTTTCAAGCCGAATGAAAACTCGCAGCACCACCAGTTGAGAGGAGTTGAACTGGAGGGTGCGAATATTGAAATAACTCCAAAACAACAGCAATTGGCCAACACGCTTCAGGCCTCCTGGGCGCACTTGATCTGTATTGTAGAGATCCAGTTCCGACATATCACCTTAACAGGGGTATCGGTAATGGTGGACTCAGGCGCAACTGGGAATTTTTGCGACTTGAAATTTGCGGCAAAAATTCAGATTAAAAGCAATAATGAAGAATCAAAGTGAACCTGTGAGAGCCGTGGATGGAACTAACTTGTCCTCTGGAACAATAGTCAGCCATACGGAACCCATTCAAATGATTTCACAAGATGGGCATGAAGAGACAGTTCAATTCAACTTAATAGACGCTCCTCAATTCCAATTTATTCTCGGAATACCATGGTTGACCGAGCATAATCCCACCATAGATTGGAGCACTAGAATGATCACAATGAACTCAGATTATTGTAAGGAGTTTTGCAGGGGAACTACAAGTAAGGAATTTCATGACAATCCTGCACGTTCCCTTTGTGAAGTTGGCTCATCAGTGTGCATCATCGCCTCGCAAGATATACCACGAGAATATTACGATTTTGCAGATGTTTTCGATGAAAAAGAGGCGGAACAATTACCGCCTCAACGAACCTATGATTGCTCAATTGAATTGGAACCTGGTGCCAACCTTCCATGTAGTCGAGTGTACGCATTAACCGAGAAAGAAAATCAACACTTGAAGGATTATTTAGAAAAGTACCTGGCTAATGGATACATTCGACCATCTAAATCCCCTGTATCGTCTCCTTTGTTCTTCGTACCGAAGAAGGAAGGGGACTTGAGAACTTGTATTGATTATCGCGCCATCAACAAGATAATGAAGAAGAACCGTTACCCGCTCCCTCTTATCTCTGTTCTTTTGGATCAGGTGAAGAGAGCGAAAATCTACACTAAATTGGACCTGAGAGGGGTGTATCATTTGATCAGAATGAAGGCTGGAGATGAATGGAAAACTGCTTTCCGCACTAGATTCGGATTGTATGAATACCAGGTAATGCCTTATGGCTTGTGCAACGTCCCAGCAGCCTTTCAATACTTTATCAATGATGTTTTAAGTGAGTTCATTGACCAATGCGTCATAGTCTATATTGATGATATCTTGATTTATTCAGAGGATACCAGCAGCCATTATGAACAAGTGAGAGGAGTACTACAGAAGCTTCGGGAGAACCGGTTATTTGTCAAATTGGACAAATGTGCCTTTAATGTTTCTGAAGTGGAATTTCTTGGATTCATTCTATCCCCCGCTGGAGTGAACATGGATCAGCGCAAAATTCAAGCGGTTTTGGAGTGGAAATCTCCTGCAAGTGTAAAAGAAGTGCAAAGCTTTATCGGCTTTGCAAACTTTTATCGAAGATTTATTAGTGAGTTCTCTAAGAAACTCCTACCTCTCACTAAATTGTTGAAGAAAGGAATCCGTTTTGAATGGACAGCTGAAGCGGAAGAGGCCTTTAAGATTCTGAAGGAAAGTTTCACATCGGCGCCTGTGCTTCTGCATCCGGATCCAGCAATTCCTTTTTACGTAGAAACAGACGCATCGGATCAGGCAATTGGAGGAGTGCTCTCGCAGCGACATAAAGAAACTGGCCAACTCCATCCTGTGGCGTATAGAGCTAGCAAACTGACTCCAGCTGAACAAAACTATACCATCACGGAAAAGGAGTTACTTGCCATTAAAGATGCCTTTAAGGAATGGCGACATTATTTGATGGGAGCCAGGCATCAAGTCACAGTTTTTACCGACCATAGAAATTTGAAATTTTTGAAATCAGCTAAAACTCTGACACCAAGGCAGCTCAGATGGTCTCTCTACTTCGCAGACTATGATTTCGTAATCACCTATAGACAAGGCACCCAAAATGGAAAAGCAGATGCTCTATCGCAATTGGACACAGAAGAAAAGAAAAATCCAGAAGAAAGACAGCCCATCATACCAACCACGAAAATTGTGTGTACCACTGAAAGTGTCACCTTTGAGGAACAGACGAAGAAATGCAGAAATGGGCAAAAGGAGGAGAAGACAGAGAGATCAAAGATCAATTTCCCTACTACCAGGGGTTGCTGTTTATTCCCACTCGAGAACTACAGGAGCAAGTGCTCGTTGAGTGTCATGACAACTTATTGGCTGGACATAAAGGAGAAAAGAAAACTGAGGAATTGGTTAAGAGACATTACTGGTGGCCACACATGTCTGCAGACATCCAAAATTATGTCAAATCTTGTGAAGTTTGCGCTCAGGAAAATCAGAACGGCAGGCACCTAAAGGGCTTTTACAGCCTTTACCAACACCCCCGGTCCCTTGGCATACTGTCACTATAGACCTTATTGTAGACTTACCTCTTAGCCAGGGTTATAATACAATATGTGTGGTAGTGGACGCCTTCACTAAAATGGCTCATTTTGTAGCTCTCAAAGGAGTTCCCACTGCTACGCAACTTGCTCACCATTTTAGTACACACGTAGTAAGGACTCATGGGATTCCCAAGATAGTTGTCTCAGATCGAGGTTCCCAATTTTTGTCACACTTCTGGAAGGCTTTTTTGGGAGGTTTGGGAATTGAGCTCAGATACTCAACCAGTTTCCACCCACAAACAGATGGCCAGACGGAGAGAGTTAACCAGGAATTAGAACAGTACCTAAGATTGTTTTTACTAAAGCAAGGTGGGGACTGGTCAGACTATCTATGGGCGGCTGTATTTGCACACAACAATGCTAGAAATGATTCAACAGGATATTCTCTGTTTTATCTAAATTACGGTAGACATCCCAATGCCACCATAAAACATACAGAAATTTCTGTGCCAGCAGTTCAGGAAGTGATTACACATTTGTTGCAAGTCCAGCAGAGAGCTTTTCAGAATCTAGTGTTAGCCAAGCAGAGATACAAGAATCAGGAAGATAAAAAAAGGAGAGTTGGACCAGTGCTGGGAATAGGTGACAAGGTTGGGTGAGCACAAAAAATCTGCAATTAAACGGAAATAGAAAGTTCTTGCCAAGGTTCATAGGTACTTACTCCATTGAAGGACAGATAAATCCTGTGACTTATCGTTTGAACTTGCCAGACAAAATGAAAATTCATCCAGTTTTTCAAATTTCTCTATTAAAGAAGGCTTCTACAGAATTACGCAAGACTGCTCCACCGAAGCCAATCCAGTTTGAGACCGGAGAAAAATTCGAAGTAAAAGAGATCTTAGATTCCAAGATCAAGGACAGAACTTTATACTATCTGGTGGATTGGAAAGGATATGGCTCAGAGGAACGATCTTGGGAGAAGGCCTCAGATGTTCATGCTCCCAGATTGGTGAGAACCTTTCATAGACGGTATCCTTCGAAACCAAAGGAGAAGGAATCTACCTTGTTGGGGGGTACTGTCAGACCCCTTAAATCTCCAGTGGGTTCGGGTAGGAGAATATGCACTCTGAACCTTTCAGGGACTAAAGTACACATATGCACTCTGAACCTTTCAGGGACTAAAGTACATAAGAAGATTGTCGCAGCGAAACAGAGTTGGTGTTCCCTGCTTCACACCTGGAATTCCAGGAGAGGCGGGGGTCTAAAGTTCATGATGAAACATTCAGGTGAAGCGCTCGCGCTAATGGCAATGCGCACTTCACCAAGATTTCCAGTCAGGGAAGACGTTGTTCCTAGAGTTCCGGTGAAGAGTTCAGAGAGATTACAGATAAGACTTTGTTAAATATTCTAGCAAATTACAGTCAAGAGAACTATTGTAGAGTGACAAGAAAAATCGAGTTTGATAAAAGTCAAAGAATATTTTTGAGAGCGTCTATAAGTATATTTTGAAAAATAACCGAATTATCAACTGAGAGCGACCCCAAGAGAAATTACGAGTTCTTTTCTGAACCCTTATCCCTCTTTCCTTTCCCTCTCTCCTTCCCGTTCATAAAAAAGAGCTTGTGTACTGAAGTCTTAACGGGCAGGAAGTTTATCCGAAATTCCAGAAGACTCGTCAGGAGTATTGAGACCTAGAAGGAAGATTAACAATTACCTTAGACCACATTCTTGAAGGGTCTTAACGTTACGAAAAGGCATAGACACTGAATTGGAAATTGGAGTAAGAGTACACGGAGTTTATAGTACTTACCTCGCACCAGGAAAAAAGCCTTACCTGTGAAAGAGGACAAACAATATTATAAGAAGAAGAAGAAGAAAGTTTTGAAAACTAGAGTAAATTCTAGAGGATAAGAAGATAGACACACTAGTGTAAACCTGAAGTAAGACCGAATCAGAAAGAAGAGGAGCTAAATCTCTGGACAAGGAGGGTAGGTAGTCACGGAAAGGGGGCAGTTAGAGACGCAAGAGTAGGGAGGCTAATACGTATTTCCTTAATGTATTGTGTGCATTAGACAATCAACCAAGACCAAGTAAAGACAAGAAAGAAAAAGGAAAAGACAAGAGAAGGCTGAAGAACCGATCCAGAGCAGTCTCTTCTCATTTATTATTTGATCCAAATCCCCTTTCCCCTCTAGGGGTACACAGATTCAGAATACAGAACAGACCTGTGTAGCCTTGGGGTGGAGTTGGGAACTAGCATCGTCTGCTCCTGTGCAAGTCGTGGTAAGAGTTCACATGTATGTCGTGACAACTGGAGATGCACAAAAGAAAAGTGTAGAGGAAAGTGATAGCGATACTGATGACAGCTTGATAGAAAGGTTGCTATCAGAGAGACCGCCTCCGTATAACCCAGCATCAGAGGAGGGAAAAGCAGCTCCAACAGAGGGAATGGGCGAATCACAGGTTCTTTCTAGTGCAGGAGTAATCGGGAAAATCGCAACTGGAAGGTTTGGAACACCGACCCCAGTGAGCACGGAAGTTAAGGGAGTTACAGATATTTGGAGGTTGCTGGATGCTCTTACAGTACCGGTCACCATTGGTCCCATAGTGTCAGTGTATGCCGCAGATCAGGTGAGAAATGTGAGTTCAACACAGTCAGTTGTAGGAGGGAGGACTGGCTCCGAAGGGAATGACACAGTGAGCGTGATAGCTCAGATGCCGAGGCCCATAGAATCGAGTACGCCATTGCCAGCCACTGAAGACTCGTCAAGGGGACAGATGGAGATAAGGACGGCGAGGCTGAGATCCCTTCCGATTCGAAGTCAGACCTAAGAATGTAGGAGCCACCTGTGAGGAATAGGAATGACAGGATGACAGGAAGTTGGGATCATAGAAGCGAGGGGAACAGACCAGTCCTTAGGGATACAGCTGAAGGGAATAGATGTAGGGAACAGAGCGGTGGAAGCGAAGAATTGAATGGTGCATCTATTCAAGGGACTCTGAAAGCGGCTGTAAGGGCAAAGATGTTAGTTGTAGTGAGGCTGGACGCAGAAGTAGATGAGATAATTGAGGGAAATTTGCCTTTGGAGAGAATGGAGCATTACAAACCAGATGTGTTACTGTTCATAGCAAAGGATGCGACTCGTAAGGCAAGGTTGGCACATGAGAAACTGTCTGACTTAGCGAAAAGGTACGAGGTAGATTTGTCCAAAACAAAGATGTTACAAGGGGGTCACAGGTTGCAGTACACTGATTAGGAACTGGAAGAGAAGAGGGTCATTGGATTAAGAACTCACATTCGAGAGCTGATCATAGGGATCCGCACATGGGAAATACTCGATAAGTGGGAAGAAAGATGGTCCAAAAATAAGAGTGCTGAAAAGCCCATAGGAGAGACACCACCTCCAGGAGGGGGAATGTTGGGAGTAGAGAATTGCCTGTTGTGAGAGGTAGCTAGTGGAAGATATGTGCATGTGCCTTGGAGTAGAGGTGGCTTAGCAGCGTTCACAAATGTTTTACCTAAGTTGAGGGAGAAGCCAGTTGAATGGTACTAACAGGTTGATCGCTTTGTTAAGATCTCAAAGGTGTTGTGGATCGATTTGAATACGCTGTTTGACATTGTAGTTCCGAGGGATTTGTGGGCAGCATGTAAAGTTGCTATTGAATGGCCTACTTCTGACCCAGATAGGGATCCTGTTACGAATGGTCCTTCGCCTATTGTCCTGAAGAAATTTGAGCAGGTGATCACATGGCTGAAATCCAAGGTAGCACTTCAAGATATTGATTGGGTCAAGATAGATCGAACAGTTCAGGAACCAAAGGAGACAGTACACCAGTATTATGAGAGGCTGTTGCAGGTCCTTGAACAGTACAGTGGGCTAGATACGTTGGACCCTGAAGACATGGAACAGTTTGTCTCAAAGTTTGTTTTGGGTCTGAGACCAGAGATTAGCCTCATGATTCAGCAGCATTTGATCTGTTGTCAAAACAAGCCAGTGGATGAAATACTGATATATGCCAGATACTGCAGTGATGAGGGGGACTAAAACAAAGGACGCCTAAAGATAAGTTGATGTTAGTCCAGATGCAAGCTGCTGATAGGGGGCTCCTCAGGCAGTCGAGTGGAGGGGCATTAGGGAGGAAACAGGGAAGTAATCAGGGAGGAACTTAGAGTGTTCAGGATGAGGGAAAGAGTAAATCAGTAGACCCCAACACAGGAATGGATGTGGTGACACTGAAAAAGACCACCGCATGTCACCATTGTCACCAGATTGGGCACTGGAAATGCGGGTGTCCACTGAACTCAGTAAATCAGCTGCAGCAGGAGGTAGAGACAGAGCAGATGCCTGAAATGGTCATTACAGTGACAAGGCCAAGACCGATGAAAGGGGGGACACTGATTCCACAAGCACAGGTTCCCCATCCGCCGAGAATTCCGCAGGGACCTACCAGCAGATGCCTCTCTTTGATGGGTCTGATGAGTACGGCCCGACCCGTTGGCATGACGGTGCCTGAGAGGGGAGGAAGACTGCACACTTCTGACAGTCTTGGAGGTAGATCCGAGGAGACCATTTGTAGAAGCTTATGTTGACGGTCATCCAACCACTTTTTGGTTGATACTGGTGCTACCCGTTCTACTGTCAGATCTTCAGTAGTTCCCAACCTACCCCCTTGGGACAATCAATCCAAGTTGTAGGAGTAGCGAATAAGAAAATAACAAGCCCATGGACTGACACGCTTCATGTAAGAATAGGGACTTTCCGAGACAGACATCAGTTTGTGGTATGCGACTCAAACCCAGTCTGTTTGCTAGGAAGAGATCTTTTGTGCAAGATCAACTGCACTATTTATTGCACCACCAAGGGAGTGGAATTACAGACGAATGACAAAAATGCCACCTTTAAGGTTACAAACCAGCATTTATGCATTGAGATGTACACAGTGGTAACTGTGGAAGAGCTTTCACTTGACTTAAGAGATTCAGTCTCGCTTGAAGGTGTGGGACTTCACAGGAGAGGTTATCGGACTAATCAAAGGAGTTGAGCCAGTTAAGATCAAGGTTAAGGCAAATGTGGAGTTTTCAAGAACACCTCAGTATAATCTGGCGCCAGAAACGATTGCCAGAATAAAGTCTGTAATTGACTCTATGATTAAACAGGGAATTTTGAAGGAAATAATGGGCAGTCTATGTAACTCACCTATTATGGGATTGCAGAAACCAAGTGGGAAGTTCAGGATTGTGCAAGACCTGCGAAAGGTCAATGCCATAGTTGTTCCATGTTGTCCAGTGGTACCGAATCCATCAGTGATATTGTTTCAGATTCCATGCAAAGCAGAGTGGTTCACTGTGATTGATTTGTGTCAAGCGTTCTTTTCGATACCACTTCATGAAGAGAGACAATTTCTTTTTGCATTTAGGCTAGAAAACTGTGTGTTAACATGGTGTTGTATCCCTCAAGGGTATAGAGAGAGTCCGTCGATTTTCAATCAGATTCTGAAGAAGAGTCTTGAGAGTCTCGTGTTGCCGCCGATCTCTGTTCTATTGCAATCCAAAAACGATCTCTTGTTCGTGTCAGAGATGGAAGATGCTTGCTGGATAGACACGATTGCCTTATTGAATCATTTGGCAGAGAATGGACACAAGGTGTCTCTAAACAAACTACAGTAATGTCTGAATGAGGTCCAATACTTGGGTCACCTGATCGAGAAGGGCAAGAGAAAGGTATCACCCGATCAGATTGAAACAATTATGAGGATGACTGTGCCTACCACCCAGAGGGAAGTTAGAATGTTCATAGGGATGGTTGGCTCTTCTCGTCAATGGATTCCCAACTTTTCTTTGAAAGAGAGGCCTTTGCAGAGGCTGACGCACAAGGAGGTGAGTAATCCGGTACCATGGGACAATGACTGCCTGAAGGCATTTTTGGAGTTGAGAGAAGACCTATGTCGTGCTCCGGCTCAGGGAATGCCTGATTACAATAAGCCTTTTTCAATATTCTGTTGTGAACTAGAAGGTTGTGCATTATCAGTTTTGACTCAGGATCATGGAGGTGTCCGTAGGCCAGTTGCCTATTTCTCAGCTACTTTAGATCCAGTAGCTTCAGCATTGCCCGGATGGCTCAAGTCTGTTGCTGCAACAGGTGTCAGTAATGAAAGATGTGAAAGCATTGTGATGGGGCATTCTTTATCTGTCTATGTTCTGCATTCTGTTGAATTGCTCATGACAAGGACGAAGACACAGCACCTGACTAACAGTAGACTCAAACACTACGAGCAGGTTATACTTGCTGCGGATAATGTGACTCTAAGAAGGTGTTGTGTTCTGAATCCAGCCACTTTGATGCCTTTACCAAGAACTGTTGATGGACATTGTGAGGATCATGACTGTCTCAATTTGACTGAACTTTGCACCAAACCGAGACCTGACATTGTTGATGAACCACTGTCTGACCCTGATGAGATATTCTTTGTTGATGGTTCATGTTTGAGAGACAGTGTTGGTCAGTTGAGAGCAGCGTTTGCTGTATGTACCATCACGGGGTGGTTGAAGCTGCTTGTTTAGAAGGAGTATGCTCAGCATAGATAGCTGAAATCACTGCTTTGACTCGTGCTTGTCTGGCCGCTGATTAAATTCGAATCACCATTTACACCGACAGCCAGTACGGGTTTGGTGTGGTTCATGACTTCGGACAGAGATGGCCACAGAGAGGGTTCATGACATCATCTGGATCTCCGATTAGGAACGGGGAGTTTGTGAGGCTACTATTGGAAGCTTTACAGCGCCCACGAGAGATAGCTGTGGTGAAATGTGCTGCACACGGGAGAGGGACGGATTTTGTCTCCCTTGGAAATAAATATGCTGATGAAGTTGCACGCATTTGTGCTGAACAAGGTTGTTTTTTTACTGGATATTACACAGGAGAGAACCAAGAAAGAACCAAGTTCATTATGATATTAGCTATGGCTGACACTTGGGATGAACTCAAGCGCCTTCACGATGCAGTTTCTGAGCAGGAGAAGAATGTGCGGATGAAGCCTGGATGTGAGAAAGGAGATTTTGACATGTGGGTTTCGAGTGATGGTCGAGCAGTGTTACATGACGATCTGTTGAACCCGATGGCAAGGCAAATTCATGGTGCAAGTGTTCAGACATGGATTTTGTGAGGTTGCAGAAGCTGTGTGTCATAGGTGTGTCATTTGCCAACAGATGAATGCTGGAAAGAAGACTGTTGTTACACTGAGTCACATTGGGAGGTCGGGGGACCATTCAATAGAATGCAACTGGATTTCATTGAGATGCCTAAGTGCAATGGGTTGAGGTACATATTGGTGGTGGTATGTATGTTCTCAAGGTGGGTGGAGGGTTACCCAACACGTAGGTGTGATGCACTCACTGTAGCTAAGCTGTTGTTGAGGGGATTGATACCTAGATTCAGTTTTCCGACCTCTTTGGAATCAGATAGAGGGACACAATGGCTTAAGTGTGTTGGTCTACATCTCTGAAGTGGCCTGATGCTCTGCCACTGGTGTTGATGAGCCTTCGCAGTACACCAGACAGGAGAACAGGTCTTTCACCCCATGAAGTATTAATGTGAAGGGCTATGAGTTTACCAGCAGTGCTATCGACAGCTTAGATAAACATCATAGATGATCTCGTCCTCTATTATTGCAAGGGACTGGCTGATGTGGTCCATTCTGTGTCTCAGCAGGTGCAGGCTGCTGCTGTTCCAGCTTCGAGTGATCTTTGCCATGATCTGTGTCCAGGCGATTGGGTGCTTGTCCGGAAGCACATGAGGAAGAGTTGCTTGGATGTTCTCTGGTGAGGCCCGTACCAGGTAATACTTGTGTTGAACACTACAGTAAAGTGTGGAGGACTGCCAAATTGGTTCACGCTTCGCACACCCGCAGAGTTTCAGCACCCTTGGAAGAAACAGCTCCTCTCCAGAATGAAAATCTAGCTGAGGTGGCAGGGCCACTGGAGGGGGCAAGCCAAGCTGTGAGGGTGACGGAAGAAGCTGGTTGCTCACCAGGCCAAGCTGAGGAGGGCCACAACAACAGTGACACCGATACTGCTTCAGAGGCAGGAAGTTGCTGTGAGAGTGGATCACAATCAGACTCAGCAGAAGGGAGTGGTGCACAAGGTGAGCAAGAGAAAAGCAGAAGAACTCAAAACAGAAGAAGTGTGGCCTGAAAGGCAGAGGCGATTGAATCTCTGACTGGTTTCTGAGCGAGATCTTGCCCCAGTGTCCGAAGACTCTGAGTCAGAAGAGAGTGGCGGAGGGCAAGCTCGTGGAGGTCTAAGAAGATCAAGACGAACAAGAGTGCCTAACAAGAGATATGCAGCTCCGGAGTGGTCATACGTTGTGACTGATGCCAGGAGTGTGGAGTTAAGGGAGGCTGACAGTGGTCAGCAATAGTCCTAACGTAAAGATAGAAGTGGTGTTGTTGGTCCCAGGACTTGAAATTGAAGCGCCACTGACCATCACAGTTCCGAATCCTCCAGTTTTTTGCAGAATTCATCATTTGGTTGTGCACAGGTTAACGTTTCCTATATTTGGTCCTGAAATTCCATCTCACGAAGCGATTGTTCTTCGTCTGGAACTTTTGCAGCATGTTCTAGAAATAGTCGGAGCAAATGTTATTTTGGATTGAAAATGGACGTTGATAAATAAATTGAAGATAACCTAGGTTCTAGTGGAAGAAGAAGAAATTTAGGGAATCTAGTAGAAGAAGGAGAAGGGTTAAGGAAGTATTTTTGAACTGTGTCAAAAAGGAACTGAACTTGAAAAAGGGGACTTTCAGCTTTTCCTGAGTATTGTTCGAACTGGTTTGCAAGCAGCTGAAGAAGGAGAGACTTTTGAATATATGTTGCTGGAATTGAGAACTTTGAGAACTCTTCTTGGTCCATGGAGGCTGGGAAATCCAAATTGTAGGTCCACATGTGTAATAGGTACACTTGTGGGTGGAGTGATAGTTTCTATAATTCTAGTGGTTGGAGTCTCATATTTAGTTCCACATGAGCAGGCAGTGGAGGTTCAGGAAAACCCTACACCAACCACTTCTGGCCAGAAAGAGGTCACCATAGGAGCTGAAAGGGCTTTGTTTAGAGAAGAGAGTCGTAGATTCCATGTAGACCTTTCTAAAGGTAATTTAGAGCCTAATGCGTATGCTAAGTTATTGTACGAGTACATAGATGCCATGGATGAAAGGATTGTTATGTGTGTATGCAGTGACCTGCTTCAGTGGATAGGGGTATTCGATATTATCACCTTCCATTGACGTATGGTATTTTATAGTCTATTGCTCAGTATCTTTCATGGGAGAGGCTAGTTTGAGTATTTCTTCTCTAACTATGATGCAGTTCTTTCTAAGGTACAAGTTTACAAGCATTTGAATAAGTATGATTATTATGAATCAGAGGATAGACTTAGAAAGAATGTTATCCCGTCTTTAGAGTTGGATACATCATATGCCCATCGGCATAATCTGACTTGTTCATTAACAGATGTAGAGAAAAAGTTCATAAATCAGGTAGAAGATAGAAATAGAAAACTAACACTGTTAAGAAACTCAGGGGAGGGTGAAGTAGATTGGACCGAGGAAGAGAGGTTACATAAGTCAAAGGGGAGCCATGGTCCTATAGCACTAGGTAAGGAGCAGAGAGGGAAGTTGTGTATACAACGTCATCAGACTTATTATGAGAATGTTGCAGTGGGATAGACTACATGTGATCATGTGTTCACCTTAGAGGATTCCGCAAAGGACTTTTTGCAAGGCCTTGTGCAAGTGATACCTACTGTGTAATATGTGTGTGGAACAAATGCTTATGCAAGATTGCCTGCAAAGTATGGTACGTGTTATTTGGCGATTATTTTCCCAAAGATTTACCATGTAGAAGACTTAGAACTTTTAGAGGGAGGGAAGCATTTGTGAATGAAAAGAGGTGAAAGTGCAGGAGCAATAGTTGGAGATATTTTTGGTGCAATGATACCAGGTTTGGGGGTGATCTTGAATGATGTGAAGTTTAGGAGGTTGGCGACTGTGGTTGATAAGTTGTCAATGAATACAGCAAAGTCGTTGGTGCTAGTGGAAGGAGAGACTCTGTTGTCGATAAGGACTATGGTTTTGCAAAATCGTCTTTCTTTAGATGTCCTTTTAGCAAATGAGGGCGGAGTCTGTTAGATGTTGAAGGTTCAAGAATGTTGTACTTACATTCTTGACAACAGTAATGATCTGGAGAAATATATAAGTAACATCATTACGATTCATCATGAAATTGAGGATTTGACTGGAGAAGGAGTTTGGGAGAAATTTGGCAAAGGGTTTGGCTGAGTAGGAACTTGGTTTGCAAGTTTGGGAAGGTGTTTCCTTGGCTATGTCTTGAAACCTCTTATTATAGTTGCTGCTTGTGTGATTGGGTTGTGGGGTCTTGTGAGAGCTTGCAAATGGTATAAGGCCAACAGAATTGAGAGATCACTTAGGGCGCAAGAGAGAAGGATGGAAAGACTGCAGGACAATCACTATCAGAGTCTTAAGAATCTGGAAAGACGCAGAAGAGAAAGAATGGCAACAAGTTCTGTTTAAGTCGGTTCTTTCCCCAAGGAAGGTGTGTGAAGGTGTGATGACACTAGTCATCAAAGGGGGGGACTGATAGAGCGTCACGTTTCTCTGAAAATTGTAGGGTGCATCATAATCACCGATAGTCAGCACCCGCATATCTAAAGGAAGGTGTTAAAGTGTAGTCATTAGGAATATGGTACTAAAAACAGCAAATATTAGTGTGAATAGAAATGTAATTGTGTCGTTCATGCAGATCAACGTCGTGTTTAATCGCACATGTGTTTTAGATGATGCATGATGAATTGGTCCATGAATAAAGTAATGCATTAGACTTAAACATGCACCATATTAAAGCTTGCACATGTAGTTTTGCTTATTATGTATGCAGAGTAATAAAATCAATGCTTAATGAGTGATTTTAGAAATGGATGTGCAACCATGTAAAGGCCTAGTTGATTTCCTATACTTTGCAAGAAGGCCTGTCTGTAATTACTTATGTTAGCTGGATATTGTAGGCTTGAAATGTATTTTCCTTGGGAAAGGGTTCTCAAATCGAAGGTAGTTAGCAGATTTTGTGTGTGTGCAAGGTTGCTCCGCTCACATGCTTTTTGTTGCAGGTACAAGGACATACATCTCGTTAGGCAGAATAACCCTTTGTTTTAGGAGTTAGGATGGTAGGAGAAGTCGCCATGGGAGTGTACAGGAATGCAGATATGATACTTTTGGCGAAGAAGGTGCCTGGGACCCAAGGACATCCAAACAGTTGTTGGACGAAGTCAGAGTTTTGATGGAAAGTACGAGAAGGCCACCCTCCGAAGGGGCGTGAACAGGGCGTGTTCTACTGTTTTGTGATTTGTATTAGGGATAGTGCCCCGAGGGAGGAGAGGCAGAACAAGGGAGAGGGTGCCTGGGAGGAGAGGCAGAACAGGAGTAGGAGCATCTTAGAACAAGCTCTGTAGCTTTGGCTACTTACCTATGCAAGTGAGTGAACTTCTAAGGAAGGCCTCACTACTGACACCTTTTTCTCTCTTGCCTGGGAAAAATGCTAAGTAGGGATGTCAGTTTAGCGATAGTGTAGGTACAGATTAACCACTTTTCTTTTAGGTTAATGAGTACAAGATTACAGATTGAAGCTGTGATTGGGTGCCTAATGCTTTTGGAGCTAACCATTCTTTTGATTCTGAGTCGGACAAGACTCTTGCGTAGGATTATGTTTGTATTAGTGCACATTTATTTTCTTAACCTCGTGCTGAGGTGCTTGTATGTTCAGTTTTTTTTGGCTTTGTAATAAATTCCCAAATTTTATTTGGTATTCAGTGGTCCTTTGATATTGAATCATATTGGTCATTTGGAAATTCACAAATGCAATGGTGTTTCCCCTTTACACTTCTTAGCAGATAGAAAGGTCCAGTTGGCCTAGGTTTCTTATAAACTTGGCATGATTAGATAAACAGATAAGGTCATATTTGGCGTTTTCACCAGCATATCCTCTATTTCTTATTAGGACCTTGAAAAGTTTAACAATGGTCATGACTCATCTTTCACTTCACTGAGCCAGGACTACCTGTGAGCGCCGTAAAGGAAACATCTCCAGAGTTTTTGCTGGAAACAGTAAATGTGACCTTGTTGTGGAGAACTTTTCTTTAATCTCCCCCTAACAAGTTCTGCCTCCACTGGATGAATGTTTCATAAGCAAAACTGGGACCTGTTATCATGGGTGTAACGTTCCTGTATTAAGACACTTTGGTGACCATCCTTTGCAGCAGAGTTGGGGTTGATGGTTTGCTTCAACAACTAGATTCTTTTCTGCTTTCATGCCAATGTGTGGTATAACTGTTGCTTTAGATGAAGCCAGCCGAAATGCAGAAGTCATGGCAGAAATCATTAATTTCACCACTTAGCTTTAGGATTAGTGGTAGCTCAATTAGAAGCACATGCCAGGATGTTGATTCAGAATAGGATGACTTTAGACTACATATTACCGTCAAAAGCGGGGTTTGTGCTATTTTAGGTACTGAATGCTGCACCCATTATTATACACACGGAGATAAACAATATAAGGAATAGTGCTAGAAAACTATACGACATACAGAAGAATTTAGGAGCATATTAGCAAGGGCCGTATCGCCGCTTTAGCAGCACTTTTTGCCACTAAAGCGGCGATATTTTTATCACCCTATTAGCAAGCTGTCGCTAACAGCAGTTAGCGGCAGCTTTTAGGCGATAGCGACTGGTTTGGGGTCCGCTTTGCATGTCCGCGATATTTATCGCTAATGACATGCAAAGTGGGCATACCCAAACTGTTAGCGACTGAAAGCAGTCGCTAACACAGCTATCGCCTATTAGCAAGGCAGGCATAGCGATAAAAAAATCTTGCTAAGCACGTTCATCACTATAATCTAACGCCTGCTAAAAACATGACTTACCTGTTTATCCAATGGGAGGTGGATTTTCAGGTTAAGTCCACATTGGCGTTAATGCGTGAAAATCGCTCGGTTTCCAGCGATATTCAAGCATTTCGCCACTATCGCTGGATATTTTAGCACAATGGAGAAAAACGTTGCTAATAGCAGGTTTTCTCCGCTAACATATCCAGTGATAGACAGCGATAACAAAAAATACGCTAAGCGCATTTAGCGATAAATATCTCTATTTCTTGCTAATATGCCCCTTAGATTTTAGTGTAGGGGGAATCCGGCCCTAGTTGACAGACATCTTTGGAAGTTGGTCAATGACAGATCTTTGAAACCATACCTGCTGTTATTGTGATTCTGTTATTCTGATATTGTGATTATTCATCTGTGTTCCGGCACCGTCTACACTATAATAAATAAAGGCTCTGCCCCTTTTCTTACTTTAAAAACTGATGAAAAAGATACCTGCAATCAAGTAGAAATGACATGTGATTCTTGATTTGAACAAGAAGTTTTAGGAATGTGTGAAATAAATATACGTTAGGAATTTTGCCAAAAGGGCCAAAAACATAGGAGGGCGTGAAAAATGTTTTTTCACTTCCACTAATACACCGTAAAAGGGCACTCTAACTTTCCCCTCATACATATTTAAAATTGCACAATTCGTCTTCCATGTTTTTGTGCAGCACCTTAGGAATAACGGAAGAAAAGCATGACCTTGTTTTCAAACTTGGCTGTCTTTAGCAGTACCTCATTATCTAGATGAAACAAGTGATTGCCGTTTCTTGTTTTGAAACATTTCAAGGACACACAGCTTTGCTCTGTACCAGAGATATGCACAATTACATCTGTATCATTCATGTGTTTTGTTTATATTTACTCCAATGCAATGAAAACGTTTAAATAAGCAGTGTGAAAGTGTTGTCCGAATATGAATTTGTCTTGAAAAACAAAAGACAAGAGGAGTTTGGCAAAAATGGAACAGTTAGTTTAATTAAATGCTATGGCTCTGAGTACAGCTTACAGAAATGGGTCTGAGGACTGTCCCACATCAATCAGAGCGATTTTGATACAGTTTTTGGAGAAATAAAAATACATCCGGTGATCCTTGTTTGGTAAAAGAATGCGGGCCTTGTCTGTCGGGTGATAAATAAAAGGTGCCTGATAACAAATGCAGGTGGGCCCCGACCATGCGTAGACACAAAGTGGGCCAGTGGGTAGTGTGTCCCCATGTCTGGCATTAGGGGCATGTGATCACTGCGTGAACTGTGTGTTATGTCCTGATTGGCTGTGTGTTCCTAACTCAATGTGGCATCTGACTTTATGGTGTTTTGGGAATGTGTGAATTCCTATTGATTTACCGGGAATATCACCCTGCACCTGTATCAAAATATGCTGTGATATATTTTAAAATCAATAGTTGATGTCTTGTTTTATTAATTAGAAGTGTGTTTTTGCCTCAATATGCCTGCTAAGTTTCATACCTCTATTACCTCGGTTAATTTGAAATAATAGAATTGCATCTCACAGCAAAGAGTAATTTAATTTTCTATGTTGGCAACCAGATGAGTGATTTAAGAATATTACTGAAAACTTCAATGTGTTCATGTATTTGTATCTAAGCTTCAGGGACGTCTAGCATTTTCACATTGAGAAGGTTCTACCACCTGCTCATTAGATGAGTTTCACTGAAGTAACAAGTTTCTGTCACGTTTATGCTCCTTAGACTTATTTTGAGGGAAAGGTGTGTAAAAGCTTTACAAATTGCATGCTTTTAATCATTACATGTTCCATTTTTCCTGATTATTTGCTACGCCTCTTGCTATTTTTTAATTAAATGCATGTTGGACTTTTGGACTCCTCATGATTTGAGTTCTATTTCAAAGTGTCCTTGTGTTTGGCCTGCTGGTATACAGGCAATGTACATGGGCTCCTAGACACTGAACTTCCGGACGTCACACCACAAACAGCAGATGGCATGTTCAGCTGACCGGACAACAGGTCGTAAGTGCAGGGGATTGCCTGTTGAGGAATGTTGCCCCTTGGTTCTAGAGGTTCGGTTTCAGAACGGCCGGAGGACACACTTGTACTATTGGGGCTTACCGAGTGTTCTATGTCTGTGGGAGGGAAAGGGCCAGGGGGGTTCTGGGTCCAATGGTATCGGAACACGTTCTGCCACCTCCATGATTCACTGTTTGAGTACCTTAGTTTGGATGGGGACCTGTTTGTGTAAGCCTGTCCTGGGAACTGGAGTTGGGTTGTTTTTATTATTGGGGGAATTTGATTCAGGCCAGGCATGTCGCTATGGTAGAGTTACACCGAGAGAGACTGGGGTTTGTACTATGGGTTCCACCGTAGGTATCAAATACATAACCTGGAATGTTAGGGGGGATGCACACCATGAGCCGGCGACACAAAATCCATGCTTATCTGGTAAGAAGAGGGGTGCAAATTGCATTATTACAAGAAACCCTCCTAAAGCAGAAGGAAGGGACGGCACTACAGCGCCGCTGGAGAGGGCAGGTGTTCCACACCACGTACTCGGCTTTCGCTAGGGGGAGCCTAATATGGGTGCGGGCGGGAGTCCCCTTTCAATGCGTCAGACAAATAATTGACCCAGAGGGCAGGTTTGCGGTGGTGTTGGAGTGCCTAGATGGCCGGGATATAACCATATGGAGTATATATGCTCCTAACGTTGATCAACCTGCATTCTTAGCTCAGCATTCACAGACACAAGCGCAAATTCTGACTGGATCAGTACTCTTGGGAGGGGATTTCAATAGCATTGTTGATGTCAATCTGGATCGTTCACACCCACCACTCCCTGACGCTCTTACATACCGGATTGGCAACGGCATTGGGGGTTGACAGACACTTGGCAAGCCCATCATCCGATGGAGAGGGACTACTCTTATTTTTCGGCTCTACATGAGCTTCATGTTCGATTGGACTCCATTCTCTGCTCCCTGGATGTATATGTAGGGATCACTTTGAGTGAGTACTTAGCTAGGACGATATCTGATCACAACCCCCTACTGGTATCCTTGAATTGGGTGAGGACTAGGCCTACAATTCCTAGCTGGCGTCTTCACTGAAGGTGTTAGAGGATCAGGTATTTCGAACCACAATAGGCACTGCTATAGATGAGTATTTCCAGATTAATACTAACATGGCTACCAGCCGCCACATTCAATGGGATGCTTTCAAAGTTGTCATAAGGGGTCGTTGTATTGGCGAAGCAGTGGGTGAAAGAAGGGTCCTCCTAAGTGATGTACAGAAAGCAGAACAACGGCTCCGGGATGTAGAAAGGGATAGACCAGGAAGAGTGGACTGGCAAGCAGATCTACTAGAAGCCAGGGAAATGCTAGCGATTCAGGTGGAACGTTTGAGATGCTTTGACCACAGGGCCTATGCGGCCCGGGCACACGCGGAGAGGGACAAGTCTGGGGCGTTGCTGGCTTGGCAGGCCAATCCGGTGCACAGAGGGCTGGGGGAGGGATGGCGTGACTCATTATGGACAACAGGATATCAATGCTCAGTTTTTGGAATACTATACTACCCTGCACCAGAGTCAACTAGACCCAATGGTGTTGGAAGGGGAAGGATTTTTAGATGATATTGAACTTCCTCAAATTGATGCTGACGCAGCGAGACTCTAGGCCGGGATTTAGAACTAGGTGAGATCAAGGGGCCCATAAAACACATGGCCAGAAACAAAACCCATGGTACGGATGGGCTCCCGGTTGAGTTCCACTCCACATATGTAGATGCCTTGGCTCCTCGCTAGATGACCCTTTACAACAGATCAAAGCGAGATGGGTGTTTGCCCATGTCAATGAGGAAAGCAGTAATTATACCGCTCCTAAAACCGGATAAGCCAGCATGGGATTGCAGTGTGTACCGTCCCCTCGCCATGCTCAACCTAGATTATAAGATATTAAGCCGCATCTTAGCTAGCCGCCTGATGATTCACATGACGGTGCTTGTGCACATAAATCAGGTGGGCTTTATTACGTCCCGAAACACGGCCATGAATATAAGACGACTGCTCCGGTTGCAGGACGCCCCCACCTGTACAATGATGAGGCGTTCATCTTATCGATTGACATCGAGAAGTCCTTTGACAGTCTTGATTGGCCATATCTTTTTAGAGTTTTGAGAGCCTTTGGGCTAGGAGAGGGGTTTGTGGCCTGAACAACAATACTGTATAAGAGCTCCACTGTCAGAGTGCGAACAAGAGGTGTGATCTCAAACACCTGTGCCGTGGACAGAGAAACGAGAGAGGGCTGCCCGCTGTCTCCCCTCTTATTTGCGCTGGCAGTGGAACCTCTGGCTTTTCATGCGTGATCGGGATGGTTTTACCGGGGACTAGACGGGGTGGGTCAATCCCAATTTATTGCATTATATGTAGATGATCTTCTAATGTTCCTCGACAACTCTGCAGACAATCTGCAAGGTGACAAGGACCCACTGGCCATGCTGGGAAGAGTGGCGGGCCTCAAGGTCAACTGGAACAAGACGTGCCTTTTCCCTGTTTTAAGCGGAAGGAATGAGTTAAGTGGAAACTCATGTGATCCTAATAATATGCTATTTCGAGTAAAATTCTAGGTTAATAATGAGGTACAGGTACCACAGGGTCTGGTATTCGGACTTCACACGTGGTCCCGCGGGGTTGCGATTTTGGTGCAGCGTTCCCTTCCGTTTGTGGCAACGCGAGTCGTCCATGACGACCAGGGCACCTTCTTGGCCCTGTCTGGCTCCCTGAACGGTTTCCCCATTAACTTGGTGTCATTGTATTCTCCCCATCACGATTGACAGCATCCGTGGCTGCCTCCGTTGGACTCCTGGCTTCCTTGCCCCCGAGCCCTGTCTTCCTGGGGGGTGACTTCAACGCGGTTCCCTCTCCTGCCCTCGACACGACTCGACCCCATTCCCACTGCAGACTGGTGCATGCAAAACACCTAATGTACTGGCCGAATCCCTGGGTCTTTGCGATGCATGTCGTGTATGGCACCCGCGGTCTAGACAATTCACCCACACTTCGGCTGTGCACCAGACACACGCGCATATAGACACCTTTTACATTACCTCGATCGACTGCATTTTGCTTCAAGATGTTGCTATCCTGCCTAGGGGTATATCTGACCACTCCCTGGTGCTACTTACTGTGGGAGCCCCTCCCGCTTCCATGCATCAGACATGGAGAATGAATGTGTGGTTTCTGCAGGACAAAGACTTCCGTGAGGTGGTAGGGCGGTAGCTCAAACAATACTTCTTGATTAACAAGGGGTCGGTGTCATCCCAGGGCATCTTGTGGGAAGCTGGCAAGGCCACGATACGCAGAGTTGTCAAAGGACAACTCAAAACCCAGCGGCGCACGCAGCTGTAGCGGCTCACCTCATGTGAAGCGCAGGCCTTGTGCCTTGAACGGTCCACTGCCCTGAACCCGGACGCCTCCGAAATGAGGCTACTTGCTTACATTTGTGAAGAGATTTGCCAATTGTCGCTTGATGTGGCCAAACTCTTCTGGCGCTCTTCCGTCGCCAGGGTGTATGGTTGATATGGCCACTATTGTGGTCCTTCCTAAATCTCAACCACCCTCGCGGTCCCATTTCCCTTATTAATACAGAGCTGAAGCTGTACACCACAATACTCGCCCAGCGTCTTAATCCCCGGACCAATATGGGTTCATGCCAGCGTGTGGTACCCATCATTGTTTGTGGAGGCTCCACACAGCTTTGGCTCACTTCCTGGTAGATTTCGAGAAAGCCTATGGCTCAGTAGACTGGGGGTTCTTGGACGACGTTCTGGCAGAGATGGGTCTCGGACCGTAGTTAGGCCCGACCGAGGGCGCGGGTCTAAGTGAACGGAGTTCTGTCCGAACCCTTTCCAATCCACAGGGGAATGAGGCAGGGATGCCCCCTCTCTCCTCTGATCTTTGCTCTGGTGATGGAACCCGTGGCAGCCCGTATACGTTCGAGCGGGCAGGTGCAGGATTGGGAATGGCCCAATGCGGAAGTAGATAAAATTGCCCTTTACGCGGAAGTTGTCCTGATTTATTTGGCAGACCCCGCTCAATTGGACACTCACTGTCTCCAGATCCTTTGTTCCTTTGAGCAGGCTTCAGGTCTCCGGCTTAATCCTGAGAAGTTGGTCTTGGGGTCCCCTCCACATGTCTAGGGAGTGTTTTGATTGGCAGTCCACCATAAAACTCCGTCGCCAATTGTTTAAATACCTAGGGATATGGGTGACTTTACTCCCTGAACTCAGCTGGGCCCTTAACATCACTCCCCTGGTGAAACGGGCTAAGGCGGACCTGTCAAAGTGGCAGTCACTACCTTTGAATCCCATGGGAAGAGTCACTCTGTTTAAAATGATGATTCCTCCTAGATTCCTTTAAATGCTCCAGAACAGCCCCATTCATTTTCCGAGAACGTGGTTCCGAGAACTTGACAGCCTTGCTTCCAAATTCCTCTGGGGGAGGGGGAGGTCCCGACTGGCCCTGGGCGTTTGTCAGGTCCCCTCCTTTGATGGGGGCTTAGGGATGACCCATCTATATTTGTATTATCTAGCCACACACCTGCTCTCCCTGCACAACTGGCTCAAAGGAGGATGGTTGGATCCGGCTTACAGACTGGAACTCAGTGTATTGGGCTTGTCCAACCTCCACTCGATGATGTATGGGGTGCCTGTCCAAGCTGCGCCACACCTGGTGGACCTGCAAGCTGACCCAGTGCACACCCCTGTGGCAGGGTCCCTGGCACAGAGAAGTCAACGGGCTACAAGGCTTTCGGTCCTGGGACCTCAGAGGCATTTCCCAGCTAGGTGACATTTGGGTGGGTGACAACATACGCTCCTTCCAGGACCTCCCAAGCTATACATTCCATGCATCACTCACAGTTTTTTTAGATATTTGCAGCTTTGCCACGCCCTTCAAGTACACTTAGCGACTGGTACACGACTCCCGGACCATAGCCCTCCTGAGGCACAAATCATGGTGGGGGACCTGGGGAGAGGGGGCATCTCCCACATTTACCGATCGCTCATTAACAACACTCCAACATCACTTGATTACGGGCGGAATGGGAGGAATGGGTGGGTTCCTTGGAGGAGGAGGACTGGCGCAATGCCCTTCTTGCCCCCAAGACAGTCACTGCTTCTGCTAGATTGCGTTTGACACAGCTTTATTTCCTGTCACGCTGCATATTTGACGCTGGCGCACCTGCATCGTGCAGGGCTCCAACCGACCCCCTCCTGTGATAGGTGTGGTCATGAGCTTGTCAACTTTTTTCACATGGTATGGACCTGCCCACGCTTGCCGCGCTTCTGGGGAGACATTGAGGAGGAGCTCACTGAGGTGTTGGGGTGGGAGATCCCACACAACCCAAGACATCCGCTGCTGGGCATCACAGACTGGTTGGATGGGACCAGGAACGAAAAACTTTTTTACACTACGGCAATGGTAGTGGCCAAAAGAGACATAGCTTCCGCCTGGAAGTGTCCTGACCCTCCCTCCGTAAGGAAGTGGCGGGCTGGGGTGGACTGGTGTGTGTCACGCAGGGGAAGACAAGTACATAGCACATGGCTGCCCCAAGAAATATCGTAGGGTCTGGGGGAAGTGATTGGGGGGATTGGTCTGATCTCGATGGGGATGCTCCAATATCTTTCCTTTTTAATTTTTATGTCTTCTGCCTTTGGGTTGTCCAGATTAATGCAAGTAATCCTTTGTTATCATGGTATCTTAGTGATTGGCTGGTACTTTCTGTGAAATCAATAAAATTTGTTTATCAAAAAATAAATTCGAGGTTAATACTTGTCCTTGTGCCTCTGTCATTGATAACTCTTTTTTTTCACTGGTATCACAGTGCTTCCATAGTACCCAGAACAGGAAGCAAAACCTCCTCGTATTTGGTTGGAAATCATAGTTCGTAATGTTACCCACACTATTTGGCAATGTCTGGAATATTCACAATACGCATAAGGGCTGGCCCAATTACCTTTGTCAAATGTTGAATGTCTGTTGTTTTCTTTAAACTGTTCATGTGGTGACAGTAAAACATATCAAGTCTGAGACAGGTTTTTCAGGGGCAATTGCAGACTGTCCTCAATACCATTGCACTGTAAACCAAACAGTAGATGCATTGTTAGAACAACGCAGATGATGGCTTGCTTGCAAATGTTTGATATTTTCAAATTTACATTAGGGTATGGGTCAATCCTATCTTACAATGTTGAATCATAATTTTTTAATGTGCATAAACATATCTTAATTTTTCTCATGTTATGAAGTGTAAGAAATCTCCAAGATGGCAACACTAATAAACAAACTTGTTTATGTGTTAGTCTTTTTTCATGCTTATGTTGTATGTATACATAATCCTTTTGCACTACTATTATCATGAACAAGTCTGTATAAGTCAAAATGAGTTGTGAGCTATTTCCTACATTAAACCTCAGAAAATTCACAATTTGTGCGTTGGTTGTCAAATGGAACAAGACATATAGATCTCATGTATCTAATTTATGATGTGTACACTCACTTGTTTAAATATGTGATAAGAGAAAGGGTATACACTCTTGAATTACTGGGAAGAGATCCTTTTAGGAGAAGAACCCTCACTCACCCAAGGGTGACATGCTTCATCATGGGGTTCCCTCCTCCTGCCGGACTGCAAAATCCATGATGTGGGCTACAACTCCCCAATGGGGTGGATCTGAGGTGTTTTTCAAAGATGAGCAATGAAAGGGGGTCAGCGAAGAGCAGAGTGCAAAGAAGTGCAAAAAGTGATCAGTAGGCCTCTGGGATAGAGTTAAAACAAGGACTAGGGATTAAACTATACCCTTATCAATGGTCAACATGTTTCTGCCCATATATGGTCCCCTAAGAGGGGTTCAGGGGCATTTGTCAGGACCTAAGTAAATATATAGTCACTCTGCTTGGCCTTCTGTTAGCAGAGAAAATATACTGGCCATCAAGAGCTCAAAGTGGCCAGGATAATAATGACCCTTATATATTTTGGGACCACCATCTTTTTAATGGTAAGAGAAGTGGTATCCACTCTTAAACCACTGGGACAAAAGAGTTAGGCGCCAAAAGACATATCCAGTGGTTCGAGAGTGTATACCACTTCTCTTATCATCATCAATGAAAGATTTATTTTAAAGATTAATTTTATACAAATTAGCTTGAAAAATATGATTTCAGCCAGTGCACTAATAAATCCCTAGGGCCCCATTAGGATGGCGGGCGGACCCGTCATACAAAGGAACCACCCGCCATAAGGGCGGGGGTCCCGTGGCTGCCATTAGAATATTCCCGCCACAGTGGCGGGCGCATCCTGCATTCCTAACATTTTGGTGGGTGGTGCATTCAGCACCGTCCGCCACAGCAAGGAAGGCATGTTGCGCACTTCCATGCACAACATGAGAGGCACCGCGCGGTGCCTGCCATGTTGTGCATGGAACTGCTGGGGGTACCATAGATACCCCCCATGTGCACCCCCGACCACCCAGAGTCCCTGGGGGCCCGCAACGGGCCCCCGCAGTCTATTCCCGCATGCATTGCTGCCATGGTAAGGCATCTTTCCGCACCCATGGTCATATGGCTGGCGATGTCTAACAGACACCGCCACCATATTAAACCCTTTTCCGCCCGGTCAACTCGCGGACAGGGCGTAAAAGCGGGGGACGGTCTTTCCGCCCGCCGCGGTCCCTCAACCATAGTAATATGGTGGGGGAAATGGGTGGCGGAGGGGAAGGATCTCGGGTGGATAGCCAGCGCCATGCAGGCAGTGGCAATCCACCAGAGATCCTAATGGGCCTCCTAGTGTCTAAAATACTGAAAATGTGTTCATATGTGTGTTTTACACCTCTTAAAAAAGGCATGATCGTCGCGGTTACCAACGTCATTGCGACTCTCGGCATAGTTGCGAACACAGGAAGTAGGGTACTACAAATATATGTGTACAAACACGTTAGTAATGTGTGTATTGCAATAGTTAGAATACATTTTTTACGGTATCATTTTTTAATGTGGTGGTGGTCGTTCAATGTTTGCATTTGTTTCGTGATTGTGTAACATGATCTCAATCAGCGTGATGTCATCGCAAATTTTAAAAAATCCAATTGGAATTGGTTTGACCACTTCCATTTCAGTCTTTGGCATATAATAGAGTGCAAGAAGACAGTATGAGGAAAGCGTGACTTCAATTCTGCAAAGGTATCCTTCATTAGGATTTCCAGCCCTACCCCAGTCAATGTGCCTAGGTCATTGCCACCACAGTGTACAATCATGAGGCGAGGAGCTTGGAAATCCACAATGGTCTTAATCAAAGCCAGCAGCTGGTGAAACTTTAACCCTCTCTGGCCATACTAACTGATCTACACATTTGGCAAACCCAAGTCCCTGTCAATACCTTTGTTTTTTGTACCCACTTTAGCCCAATAGACATAGTTGTGGCCCACAATCCACACTATAGGCATTTTGTGGGAAGGAAGAGTAGCACACAGGACAGGTCTGCAGCTGAATATTACAGTTGGTACTATGAAGGACAGTGGAAATGCTTGTGTTTTGGTGTTTGGAAAAACTCAAAATTTAAATGGATGAAGGGAATATGCAGGTGAATAAACGTAGGTTGCATCTGGAAATGATTAGAAAATAGATGTTTCATTCGCTCTGGTAAATAACAAAAAATGCAATACATGGTTGGATATGCTTTATAGTATGCGCAGGAAGCCACACTTGCAGTTTATTTTGGAACTAGTATGGATCTTCTGGAATGTGCTATGAACTTGTGACCTACTGGTTCTAGGGTTCTAGTGGGTTTCTAAGAAGAATCTGCAGAGGGTTTATTGGGGGAAGGGTGTTAAAGAAAACAGGTATTAATTTTGACAAATTGGAGAGGTTTGGGTTCATCGTTTTATAAAGTAGGTAAGATTCCCTACTGAGGATGTTCCAAGAAAGTGTAGTATAGTGATAGAAATATACAAGTATTAAGAAAAGTTGGGTTTTTTTCTGACCCCCATTTTTTTTTTACTATATCATGATTGCTGCGCTTACGTCGCAAGTGTTGACACAAAGGCAAGCATTTTGGGCTAAAGGTTACAAGGACGTTACAGTTAGAAAATAGATTTTGAAAAACCACGAAAATTAACTGAAAAAAGCAAAGGTTAAAGGGATGTTCTAGTTAAGGAATGGAATAAAAGAAACTTAGAAATTCACTGAAAGGGGCGTGGCCTGCTGCTGATAAAGATGGCCGCACACTGAACGAGGGCTCCTAGCCGTCAGTGAATAGCCCCTATAATATCCATCATCATCCGCTTAGGTCTATACCCCACCCACCATGGAGAGCTGTGCAGTGCACCGGAGTGCATGAAGGAGGCTTCCAATCAAATGGAGAAGGCAGCAGGGGTGATCCGGAAGAATGGGGCTGATTGCGGCCCAAGATGGCGTTGTCCTTAGCTGGATCTCCTGTGTAAACGGGAGCAGGCTGAGGCAAGCGTGGTGGTGGCAGGTGGAGTTGACCTGACTTCCACCCCAGACTCATCGGGAAATCGCCCAACGGAGTAGACGGTGGGACCCATGCTAACTCCCTGGCAGTGTGGGAGTAGCGGAGCAGGCAGGAGGAGGTGAATGGGGGTCACTGCCGGCCGGTGACTAGACCTGGCCTGGCTGAGATGGACTATATTGCGGCCGGCTCTGGCTGCTGGGGACCTGGAGATGGTGGGACCACTGGAGGTGAGCGGAAGTGGCCACGATCATGTACGTGGGTCCCACGACTTGACCTCACTGCAGAGGAAGGAACATAAATCCTGAAAAGGCCTAGACAGAGGATGCTGCGGACGCTTGCCTGGCACATGAGGAGGAACAAATACCTGTAAACCTGTAAACCTGTAGACTTGTAGAGCGCGATTGCTGCCCGGAGGCGTCCAAGCGCTAGGGTAACCAGAACCTACCGAAGAGCAGATGAGGAGGAAGCTAGGGATTAGTGGGGGGAATTAAACAGGAAAGTCTTTAATTGTTTACGAAACACAGTGAGGTTGGGATTGGCTCTGAGATGTAGTGGCAGAGTGTTCCAGGTTCTGGACGCATTGTAGGCGAACGTCCTTCCGCCTGACCTGGATCTTTTTATTCTTGGCGCCACTGCTAAAAAGGTCTGGCTGGAGCGAAGGCTTCGGTTGGGAATGTAGTGAGTAACGAGGTCACGTGAAATGCTGGGGCCTCTGTCCCAGAATGCTTGGGGGGCTATGCACATAGCTTTAAAAAGGACTCTCTGCCGAATCGGTAGCCAGAGAAGGCTGACCAGACCGGCCCTCACTGATTGTCTCCGAGGGATCTTGAGCAGTAAGCGCGCTGCGCAGTTCTGCACTATCTGCAGTCTGCGCAGAGTGTAATCTGGGGCGCCTAGATAGAGCACATTGTTGAAATCGAGGCGTGAGTGTATGAGGCCTTGTATGGCCACCTGTTTGGCTTCCAGGGGGAGGAGGGGGAAGATTTTATTTAGCATCCTCATGATGCCAAAACAGGTGGCTGATAGTTTTGTGGCTTGAGCGTTGAAGGACAGAGATCTGTCTAGCCACACTCCGAGGCTCTTAATATTGTTCTTGGGGGTTGGGGGGGGCCCAGACAAGGAGGCCACAAGGAGGGGGGAGGCCAAGATCTGGGGGGTCTAAGAGCATCAGCTCTGTTTTATCCCCATTCAACTTGAGGGATATTGAAGACATCCAGGTCTTCACCTCCTCTAGGCAATCTCTAAGCCCACCTGATGCAGGCCGGGTAGTCTCCTGCGCCAGTGAGACCACCAGCTGCGTGTCGTCTGCATAGGAGATGATCTTAACTCCGAATGGGCGGACAACATCAGCCAGTGGCCTCATATACAGGTTGAAGAGTGCGGGGCTCAGAGAGGAGCCCTGAGGATCTCCGCACTTTAGATGTCTGCTAGAGGAGACGGACTCACCCTCAAAGACCCTGAAGGATCTGTTCTCCAGAAAGGATTTAAACCATGTCCAGGCTTTGTCCTTGATCCCGGCGCAGGACAAACGGTCCAGTAGGGTGTCATGACTGACCGTGTCAAATGCTGCGCTTAGATCAAGGAGGATCACTGCCACTGATCCTCCTTGATCCAGGATTTTTCTAGCTTCCTCGGTGACCATGAGGAGAGCGGTCTCGGTCCCGTGTTTCGGTCTGAAGCCAGTCTGGGTGGGATCTAGTACGTGATAATTTTCCAGGAAGTTCACTAGCTGTTGATTAATATATTTTTCTAAGACCTTACTCACCCATGGGAGCAGGGAGATGGGGCGATAGTTGGCCAAGTCAGACGGGTCTAAATTGGGTTTTTTAAGCAGCGACCTGACCATGGCCTGTTTCCAGACGGTCGGTACAGTGCTGGAGGTGATGGATGCGTTTAGTACCTCCCTAATAATAGGCAGGGTGATCTGAGAGGCAGCCATTATTATGTCTGGTGGAGCAGGATCATCCGGCAATCCGGACTTAACACTGCGCGCTAGTGGTTCAAGGGTGGTAAGGTCTAGTAGGGGAAAGTGGGACATGGTGTGTTGAGATAGAGAGTTGGATTGGGTAGATGAGTTGATTTTTTTGGGGGGGAAGGCTGAATAGATAGTGTTTACTTTCTGATAAAAGAATTCAGCGACATCATTGCAATGAGTGACAGATTTATCGACCTGCAATGCAGGAGGGGGGTTCGTTAACTTTTTAACGATCTGGAAGATCTCCTTAGGTTTGGACTTGGCCTGTAGAATTTTTTCAGCGAAATAGGTGGACTGGGCTGCTTTTATTTGAACTTTGTAGTCGCCGATAGATTCTCGGTAGCGAGTTTTATTGTCTGCTGAGTCATCTAAACGCCAGCGTCTTTCCGACCTTCTACATAGGAGTTTCTTGTCCCTGAGAGCCTGCGTGTACCAAGGGGCAGTTTTTTGGGAACGCTTCAGCATAGTCTTGCTCATTGGGAGAGTAGCGTCAAGAGTTTGAGTGATCCAGTTGACATAGGCTTGATTTGCAGGACAGGGTCTTTCTGATCACTGGGTTGTGAGCTGGTGAGTTTGGTAGACCAGTTGTCAACCTCGAAGCGCGACCAGGCTCGCCTGATCCTTGAGGTAGGGGCGGGTGACGTTGGTTTGAACGAAGTCCAGCTGATGGGGACCAAAAGGTGGTCTGTCCAGGGCAGAGGGATTGGTGAGCCGACTAAGAGGTCGGGCAGTTGCTGAAGACAGGGTCCAGCAAGTGGTCTTTGGTGTGAGTGGGGGAGGTGACACGTTGGGTGAGTTGCAGGGCCGCTAGATCGTCTGTCAGGGTGGCGGCTGTGTGGTCAGAGAGGGAGTCGAAGTGGAAATTGACATCACCTAGCAAGGTGAAGTTAGAGGTGGTACTGACTCTATCGGCCACACTGGATGGTAATATTTCATGGAACTGCTTGGGGGTGCCGGGGGGCGGTAGATAAGAGTACCAGAGAAGCAACTGTTGGGTGAGAGTTCAATATTAAAGCCAAGACTCTCACAGTCCGGGATGGTTTCAAAGGTGATTCGGCAGTGATATTGTTCTTTGTAGATAATAGCCAGGCCTCCTCCTCTCCCTTTAGGTCGGTCTTGCCGTGTGATTTGGAAGCCAGACGGTAGAGCATCTACTACCGCTGGATCGGAGTCGGAGGTGAGCCAGGTTTCCGTCAGGAACAGTATATCAGGAGTGTATTCCTCTAACAAAAGTGCCATTTCAGCGCTGTGCTTAGGCATCACCACCCCCTTTTTTGAATCGTGCTTAGGCAGGGAGCGGCAATTTAGTAGGAACATGCGAAAGTCGTGTGTGGGCTCGGGGCTAGGTTTGTGTTTGAGGGGGAGGCGGCAAGTGGGGCAGGTTTGCGGCAGATCCTCGGCTGGATAAATATGCCGGGTGCAGACACTGGCAGAGGGCCTTAGTCCATAGAGGGTTTCTATGTTGTAGCATCTGTGCTGTAGTGGCTGAGATGCAGGGGGGGTGGCCCAGGGCCCGGACTCGGCGCGGACGAGCGCAGACGAGCTTGCCTTATGCGCGCCTTCGGCGCGCATTCTTCGCGCCCGCTGCACTCGTCCGCTGCGCTTCCGGAACATGCACATATAATACCAGATTACCAAGCCTGTGTTCTGGTGCCCCCCTTGTGGGTAGGAAGTGCAGGAGAGGCCCACTGCTGCCTTGCACATTGTGGGCCTGCCCAGGCCGAGATCGAAGCATGAAGCCATGGTAAGCAGCGCAATACTGTGGAGGCGCTGGACTTCAGCCTGTGTCAATTGACCCTTGGTCTACTAGGTGGGGCCTCTTGTCCCTATATTCTCAGCTGTGTCACACTGGTGCTGGTGCAAGCGGAACAAGAGACAGTGCAGAGGGATCAAGCTTGCTGTGAGAGGCCGGAGACAGTTCACCCAGAGTGGGTGACACGCCAAGCCTGTGAAGTGGTTCTGTGGCTCAGGACCCTGTGTGGCGAGTACTGGGGCTATTCTGGGCTGCTTGACTGCAGAGAGAGAGGCGGCCCGGTGGCCGCTTGGGAGAACCGGGCGCTGGGGGAGTCATATGCAAAATCAGAAGTCTGGCTCTAGATCACCAGACATCAACTTTAGTGCCTGATAGGGATGGTTCGGAACAAGGGCCCCCTTGTTGGACAGTCCAATCAGAAAGGTAAGTACACTGTCACAATGGGAGACAGGAGGTGCAGCAAAATACCCTGCAGTGACGGGCAGGGAAGACCTTGTGTCAGATCCCTCTTTAAGAGACAACCAGTAAGACGGTTCAGTGACTAAATATCGAGGGACAGAATATCGACTGCCCAGAATATCAATTCAAAAATATTGAGGGACAGAATATAGAATCCCTATCTACAAACAGGTAAGTATTAAAATATCGAGTACAAAATATTGATAGTTAAAATATAGTTAACTAAAATATCGAATTTTTTAAATGTATTAAAAATAATATAAAAGTAATTAAATAATAAACACAATTAAATAAAACATAGTTAAAATAATGTGAAAAAGCTTAAAATGTAAAAATAATAAATGTAATGTAAAAAAACATAATTTTTTAAAACATATATATTTACTTAATAATATTATAAAATAATTATTAATCTTAAATATAAAATATTTAAAACATTATTAGGAATATATTTACATAAAGTAATAGCATAGAGGTACTATTCCCACTCCAGTGAGTGCAACAGTAGGGAAGCGTTGGGTAGCGGGAGGGTAAAAATGACTATTCCCACTCCAATGAGGGCAACAGTAGGGAAATCATTGGATAGCGTAGAGATAAAAATTACTATTCCCACTCCAGTGAGTACAACAGTAGGGAAAATGTTGGATAGCGGGGGGTAAAAATTACTATTCCGACTCCAGAGAGTGCAACAGTAGAGAAAGCGCTGAATAGTGTAGGGGTAAAAATTGCTATTCCCACTCCAGTGAGTGCAACAGTAGGGAAAGCGTTGGATAGCGTAGGGGTAAAATTTACTATTCCCCCTCCAGAGAGTGCAACAGTAGGGAAAGCGTTGGATAGCGTAGGGGTAAAAATTACTATTCCCACTCCAGTGAGTGCAACAGTAGGGAAAGCGTTGGATAGCGTAGGGTTAAAAATGACTATAACCACTCCAGTGAGTACAACAGTAGGGAAAGTGTTGGATACCGTAGAAGTAAAATTTACTATTCCCACTCCAGAGAGTGCAACAGTAGGAAAAGCTTTGGATAGCCTAGGGGTAAAAATGACTATTCCCACTCCAGAGTGCAACAGTAGAGAAAGCGTTGGATAGCGTAGGGGTAAAAATTACTATACCCACTCCAGTGAGTGCACCAGTAGAGAAAGCACTGGATAGCGAAGGGGTAAAAATTACTATTCTCACTCCAGAGAGTGCAACAGTAGGGAAAGTAATGATTCAATATTTAAATAAGAATACATTAATTATCAATACCAATTAAAAATTAATTAAAATAAATACCAATCACAAAATATGTAAACATTTATTAATTATAAATACCAATAAATAATATTTATAGAAAAATAATTACCTATTAATAATTAATTAACAACCAATTAATGTTCAATGCCAACAATGTAATAGGTAATAAACATTACCAATTAATAATTAAGTACAATAAATAATTTCAATAATTATTTAATTACAATGACATTACTTTCCACCCTATTCCCCTATAACCCACAACCCCCTCCCAATAATAAATTTGTACAATTAGCATAATTATCAAATAAACAATTAATTAAAATTAATCACCAATTAATAAAACATAATTACCAATTAATAATTAATTAACAATCAATTAATTATCAATACATATAAATGAAAATAAATATTTACTTAATTATAATTAAATTACTTCCCATCCAATTCCCCTATAAACCCACAACCCAATACAGAACTAAAACGCAAAATGAAATTAAAAATAATTAATAATTCCTAAAAATTAATACTTAATTTACTATAATTAAATTACTTCCCACCGTATTCCCCTATAAACCCACAACCCGCTACGGAATTACACTACGCAAAAATTAAATAACATAAAATTCATTACTTTAAAAAAATTAAAGATAAATTACAAAAGTAATGTATAATTTTAACACATATACTAGCATACATAACACAATTTTTTTTTCTCGATATGGAAAACGATATTTCTAAATTCGATATTATGGAAAACTTTATTTCTAAATTCGATATTATGGAAATCGATATTTCTTACCTCAAATTCGATATTCTATCCAACTATATTTTGGGAATTCGATATTCTAGCCTCTCTATATTTTTGATTTGATATTCTGGACAGTCGATATTTAAAATTCGATATTTTGGGTGTTTACCAGTAAGAGATCTCTGTGGCATACTCAAGCGTAAACTCGACACAGTGACCGAGGAAGTGAACCTGCTGTGAGCAGACTTCCGAAAAATGGTGGACAAAATGTCTACAGCTGAAAAGCACATAGGGGGCCTGCAATCGAAAACTAAACGCCTGGAGGAACAGGTTGCCCAGCTCACAAAACAGCAGATGGAAACAATGGCCCATCTTGAAGATCAAGAGGGCAGGGCCAGGCGCAACAATATCTGAGTGGTGGGAGTCCCCGAGGGAGCAGAGGGGAAATCTTCAGATCTCTTTCTTGACAACCTCATTTTCAATACCCTACGGCCCAATAGACTGCCTAATTACTTCTCCGGTGGCTCCCCCGCACACTAATAGGCTGCATATTCAACTATAGAGACCGGGACACAATCCTGCAAGTGGCCCGCTCAAGAGGGGATTTGTGATTCAGAAAAGGGGGTGGTGATGAACAGAGTGTCTGAATTAAGCAGACCACTCTTACCCAGTCCAAAGATCAGGGCTTGATCCATCACTGTTTTTTAGCTCACTGCACCATCCCAGCTCAGAACTTGGCTATATGCAAATTAGTCTGACCCTGGCCCAGTGCATCATGGGAACAGGGCAGACCAAACTACCAAGCCAATTCTTATACTGAGAAGGAAACAAGCTACCGGGGACCGGTTTCTGGCATTTCAGACGTCTTCGACCCCGGCTTGCTTGAATCCTGATGGTGCAATGAGCTAGGGACTCACATCTGAGTATACCCTTCCACGCTTATGGTGGACAAAAATGATTCAGAAAAGGGGGTGGTGATGAACAGAGTGTCTGAATTAAGCAGACCACTCTTACCCAGTCCAAAGATCAGGGCTTGATCCATCACCGTTTTTAGCTCACTGCACCATCCCAGCTCAGAACTTGGCTATATGCAAATTAGTCTGCCCCTGGCCCAGTGCATCATGGGAACAGGGCAGACCAAACTACCAAGCCAATTCTTATACTGGGAAGGAAACAAGCTACCGGGGACCGGTTTCTGGCATTTCAGCCGTCTTCGGCCCGGCTTGCTTGAATCCTGATGGTGCAATGAGCTAGGGACTCACATCTGAGTATACCCTTCCACGCTTATTGTGGACAAAAATGATTCAGAAAAGGGGGTGGTGATGAACAGAGTGTCTAAATTAAGCAGACCACTCTTACCCAGTCCAAAGATCAGGGCTTGATCCATCACCGTTTTTTAGCTCACTGCACCATCCCAGCTCAGAACTTGGCTATATGCAAATTAGTCTGACCCTGGCCCAGTGCATCATGGGAACAGGGCAGACCAAACTACCAAGCCAATTCTTATACTGGGAAGGAAACAAGCTACCGGGGACCGGTTTCTGGCATTTCAGCCGTCTTCGGCCCGGCTTGCTTGAATCCTGATGGTGCAATGAGCTAGGGACTCACATCTGAGTATACCCTTCCACGCTTATGGTGGACAAAAATGATTCAGAAAAGGGGGTGGTGATGAACAGAGTGTCTGAATTAAGCAGACCACTCTTACCCAGTCCAAAGATCAGGGCTTGATCCATCACAGTTTTTTTGCTCACTGCACCATCCCAGCTCAGAACTTGGCTATATGCAAATTAGTCTGACCCTGGCCCAGTGGATCATGGGAACAGGGCAGACCAAACTACCAAGCCAATTCTTATACTGGGAAGGAAACAAGCTACCGGCGACCGGTTTCTGGCATTTCAGCCGTCTTCGGCCCGGCTTGCTTGAATCCTGATGGTGCAATGAGCTAGGGACTCACATCTGAGTATACCCTTCCACGCTTATGGTAGACAAAAATGATTCAGAAAAGGGGGTGGTGATGAACAGAGTGTCTGAATTAAGCAGACCACTCTTACCCAGTCCAAAGATCAGGGCTTGATCCATCACCGTTTTTTAGCTCACTGCACCATCCCAGCTCAGAACTTGGCTATATGCAAATTAGTCTGACCCTGGCCCAGTGCATCATGGGAACAGGGCAGACCAAACTACCAAGCCAATTCTTATACTGGGAAGGAAACAAGCTACCGGGGACCGGTTTCTGGCATTTCAGCCGTCTTCGGCCCGGCTTGCTTGAATCCTGATGGTGCAATGAGCTAGGGACTCACATCTGAGTATACCCTTCCACGCTTATGGTGGACAAAAATGATTCAGAAAAGGGGGTGGTGATGAACAGAGTGTCTGAATTAAGCAGACCACTCTTACCCAGTCCAAAGATCAGGGCTTGATCCATCACCGTTTTTTAGCTCACTGCACCATCCCAGCTCAGAACTTGGCTATATGCAAATTAGTCTGACCATGGCCCAGTGCATCATGGGAACAGGGCAGACCAACCTACCAAGCCAATTCTTATACTGGGAAGGAAACAAGCTACCGGGGACCGGTTTCTGGCATTTCAGCCGTCTTCGGCCCGGCTTGCTTGAATCCTGATGGTGCAATGAGCTAGGGACTCACATCTGAGTATATCCTTCCACGCTTATGGTGGACAAAAATGATTCAGAAAAGGGGGTGGTGATGAACAGAGTGTCTGAATTAAGCAGACCACTCTTACCCAGTCCAAAGATCAGGGCTTGATCCATCACCGTTTTTTAGCTCACTGCACCATCCCAGCTCAGAACTTGGCTATATGCAAATTAGTCTGACCCTGGCCCAGTGCATCATGGGAACAGGGCAGACCAAACTACCAAGCTAATTCTTATACTGGGAAGGAAACAAGCTACCGGGGACCGGTTTCTGGCATTTCAGCCGTCTTCGGCCCGGCTTGCTTGAATCCTGATGGTGCAATGAGCTAGGGACTCACATCTGAGTATACCCTTCCACGCTTATGGTGGACAAAAATGATTCAGAAAAGGGGGTGGTGATGAACAGAGTGTCTGAATTAAGCAGACCACTCTTACCCAGTCCAAAGATCAGGGCTTGATCCATCACCGTTTTTTAGCTCACTGCACCATCCCAGCTCAGAACTTGGCTATATGCAAATTAGTCTGACCCTGGCCCAGTGCATCATGGGAACAGGGCAGACCAAACTACCAAGCCAATTCTTATACTGGGAAGAAAACAAGCTACCGGGGACCGGTTTCTGGCATTTCAGCCGTCTTCGGCCCGGCTTGCTTGAATCCTGATGGTGCAATGAGCTTAGGGACTCACATCTGAATATACCCATCCACGCTTATGGTGGACAAAAGTGATTCAGAAAAGGGGGTGGTGATGAACAGAGTGTCTGAATTAAGCAGACCACTCTTACCCAGTCCAAAGATCAGGGCTTGATCCACCACCGTGTGGCAGGGTATACTCAGACATGAGTCCCTTTCTCACTGCACCATCAGGATTCAAGCAAGCCGGGCCGAAGACGGCTGAAATGCCAGAAACCGGTCCCCCGTAGCTTGTCTCCTTTCTGGTGAAGAATTGGATTGGTAGTTTAGTCTGCCCTGTTCCCATGATGCACTGGGCCAGGGACAGACTGATTTGCATATAGCCAGGTTCTGAGCTGGGATGGTGCAGTGAGATAAATAACGGTGATGGATCAAGCCCTGATCTTTGGACTGGGTAAGAGTGGTCTGCTTAATTCAGACACTCTGTTCATCACCACCCCCTTTTCTGAATCGTTTTTGGCCACTATAGGTGTGGCAGGGTATACTCAGACATGAGTCCCTTTCTCACTGCACCATCAGGATTCAAGCAAGCCGGGCCGAAGACGGCTGAAATGCCAGAAACCGGTCCCCGGTAGCTTGTCTCCTTTCTGGTGAAGAATTGGCTTGGTAGTTTAGTCTGCCCTGTTCCCATGATGCACTGGGCCAGGGACAGACTGATTTGCATATAGCCAGGTTCTGAGCTGGGATGGTGCAGTGAGATAAATAACGGTGATGGATCAAGCCCTGATCTTTGGACTGGGTAAGTGTGGTCTGCTTAATTCAGACACTCTGTTCATCACCATCCCCTTTTCTGAATCGTTTTTGGCCACTATAGGTGTGGCAGGGTATACTCAGACATGAGTCCCTTTCTCACTGCACCATCAGGATTCAAGCAAGCCGGGCCGAAGACGGCTGAAATGCCAGAAACCGGTCCCCGGTAGCTTGTCTCCTTTCTGGTGAAGAATTGGCTTGGTAGTTTAGTCTGCCCTGTTCCCATGATGCACTGGGCCAGGGACAGACTGATTTGCATATAGCCAGGTTCTGAGCTGGGATGGTGCAGTGAGATAAATAACGGTGATGGATCAAGCCCTGATCTTTGGACTGGGTAAGAGTGGTCTGCTTAATTCAGACACTCTGTTTATCACCACCCCCTTTTCTGAATCGTTTTTGGCCACTATAGGTGTGGCAGGGTATACTCAGACATGAGTCCCTTTCTCACTGCACCATCAGGATTCAAGCAAGCCGGACCGAAGACGGCTGAAATGCCAGAAACCGGTCCCCGGTAGCTTGTCTCCTTTCTGGTGAAGAATTGGCTTGGTAGTTTAGTCTGCCCTGTTCCCATGATGCACTGGGCCAGGGACAGACTGATTTGCATATAGCCAGGTTCTGAGCTGGGATGGTGCAGTGAGATAAATAACGGTGATGGATCAAGCCCTGATCTTTGGACTGGGTAAGAGTGGTCTGCTTAATTCAGACACTCTGTTCATCACCACCCCCTTTTCTGAATCAAGAGGGGATTTGTAGTTTGAAAACTCAACTATCAAGCTTTTTTCAGATTTCACCATCCAGGTGCAGTGACAGTGAGCAACCGCTCCGAGAGGTAAGCTCGCAGAGTCACTTAGCCCTGAACACTCGGCCAGCCCGCCCAGCCGGAATTCTGTCCCAGAGCGAGATGAACTTTTACTGAGACAACTTAAATCCGGTATTTTCTTTTTACGTTTCAGTGGGCAGCGGGTGGCGGAGGTGACGGTTAGGGATGCATGGACTTTGGCATTGTGGAGTAATCATCAGACTTTACTCCTTGCTTGATTGGCAGAAGGATACGCTCAGACCTCATGGGACTATTAGACCTGATTATTATTTTTCTGTTGGGCTGCACAAACTACAATGGCCCACTTTCTGACTAGTTCACATTGGTGGCGGAAGCGCCTTCCTACTGTTTCAGTGGTACAGCAAATATATGATGGACGGAATGCTGACAATGCAAATAGTCTCCCCCAGTAAAAAGATCTGGGTTAAACCCATCGTTCTTTTGCCCACTCCGCCACCCCAGTTTGGACCGAGCCATATGCAAATCAGTATTGACCCTGTGTCCCATGGGAACAGTCCAGACTGAACTGCCAGACCTGGTCCTCCCTGGACCAGAAACAAGCATCCTGGGACTTGTTTCAGGGTATGTCACACTTCTTCAGCCACGCTATCTTGAATCCAGTGGTTCAGTGAGCAAGGTTCCCATATCTGTGCATATCCTCCCCACTTAGAAAGAAAACTGTTACAGCAAATAAATGATGGACGTAAGGCTGAGAATGCCAACATTCTCCCCCAGTCAAAAGATCTGGGTTACATCCATGGTTCTTTTGCCCACTACGCCACCCCAGTTTGGACCCAGTCAATTAAGGAGGGTGGGCCCATGTGCCCCCTCCTTCATTTTGAAAATGCCCCACCCAGAGGTCGATGATAAATGAAGCGCAGGAGCCCGCGCTTTGTTGTTTTAACCCGCGGACATTTTAAAAATATATATTTTTGGGGCACTGTAGGGACCCTCCTTCAATGGGCCTAGGGGGTCAGGGTATTTCTACCCTGCCCCCTTTTCTTTTTTTTAAATGATTTTTCTGGGATTCCGCTAAAGCTGAGTCCCAAGACAGCTGCCAACACATCCTGGTTTGAAGTATTAGCAGACAACACATCCATATATATACAAAATTGAATTTCAGTTAATATCTCTAAAACTACTGAATGGATTTACACCATTCGACAAGCATAAACATAGAAGAAATATTAAATGATCGATATGTTACAGTCAAAGTGTGAAATCCCGCATTCTATAGAATGCCTAGGTAATGTATAGAATGCCTGAAAATGCCTGAAAATCGAACGTCAAAGTATGAAATGATTGATATTTTATACATTGCCTAGGCATTGTATACTTTGCCGGATTGTCTGCCGGCAAAGTATATAATACGCCTAATCCCGCCATTTTATTCCCGCCCGGCAATGTGTGAAAAACCTGGCATTCTATAGAATGGCTAGGTTATGTATAGAATGCCTGAAAATCGAGCGTCAAAGTATGAAATGATTGATATTTTATACATTGCCTAGGCATTGTATACTTTGCCAGATTGTCTGCCAGCAAAGTATATAATACACCTAATCCGGCCTTTCTTAGTGTAACAAGTACTTCAATCTCAGTTCTGCTTTCATTGTTTTCCGGTAAGAATATCTTGTGCTTTATTTCGTAGTTTTGTTCTTTCAGTTTCAAATGCGTATTAATTAATAAAGGCTTCTCATCTTGTGCCCTTTTAACACTTTGCGTAAAATGGTACTGGTCATTCTGCATAATGCCTAGGAATTGTATAGAATGCCTAGGAAAAGTATGTAACATTTTCACAAAAAACGTATATTTCCTAGTTTGCCTCTAAACCATCAGGCATTCTATACATTACCTAGGTATTCTATACAATACCGAGATTTCACACTTTGCAGAATGCCTAGGAATCTCATCTTGTGGCCTTTTAACACTTTGCCTAAATGGTACTGGTCATTCTGTATAATGCCTAGGAATTATATAAAATGCCTAGAAAAAGTATGTAACAGTTTCACAAAAAAACGTATATTTCATAGTTTGCCAAAAACCATCAGGCATTCTATACATTACCTAGGCATTCTATACAATACCGGGATTTCACACATTGACTGTAACAGATACATCCTGCACTGTGTGCATTGCCTGCAAAACAGACAAATATCTCTAAAGTAATTTAAATACACTGATTTGGATTCCTACATAAACATTGGTGGAAACAAAATTATATATACACACACAGGAAATGCCAATAAATGTAAACATGTGAAAAGTACAAATAACAGTGCTGTACAACATATTTCATCAGATTCCCAATGATTATGAGAACATTACATTATTTCGTTATGCTCCTTAATATATAAATTCAATTTTTTGAAAGTTTTATTTGTCAAAACAACAGATAATCTCAAGAGTAGAAACATGGACAAATCATTCCTCATAACTGTGTAATCGAATCGCATATACCTCATGATTTCTTGCAGACAATAATCAACGCATAATATAACCCTGATTCTTAGTTTTTCTGGCAAAATGACAAGGTGTGATATATCCATGTGTTAATTCTGAAAGGGCAATAACGGGCCAATGCCCCTAATCATAGCTCAATTCATGTTACTTGTGGCAACACAATATAATAAATGGCATAAATTCTACACCAATCATAAATAAGAAAAGGATGGGCCAGTGTCCTAAATGTTAAGAGAACCTGATTTCCACAGTATCCATAACAATATCTCCGGGTATGCAATTATACCCAAGAAAAGGAGTATATTACATACAGTGCTTGATAAATGGTACTGTACATTGGGAAGATTAATAATGTGCAATAAAATAATCTAAAATGTGATTGTAACGAGCAATCACATAAGTTAAAAACACCAAAGAAAAAGGAATGGGTGTGCCCAGGACCAGGGTCCCTGCCGAGACTGTGAAGCTGGAAGAGTCATAGTAAGGGGGAGCCAAGAAGGGCCTCACATGATGAAAGGACTCAGGCAGGTATAATAGCATTCTAAGCAGGGAACCCGTAAAATAGATACCAATATGGGTAGCCAGTTCCTCATCCCTAACAAGGCCACAGGGATGCCTCAAGTTCAATTGAATGATATATCGAAATTCCTGGAGTCTAAGTTGTTTCTCCCGGATCCCCATCGCTGGTATTTTTAGCTATTTTGTCAATGCCATATTATTTCAGAAGTTGGGGGCTACTTTCATGTTTTTTATAGAAGTACCTGGGTACCGGGTAATTTGGGTCATTGTTTTCTCTGGCCCATAAGTGTTCAAGCATCCTTGTTTTTGCCGTTAGTTTGGTACTTCCTAAGTAGTTGAGACCACATGGGCATTCTAGAAAGTAGATGACATATTCAATAGTGTAGGTAGTGAATTTGGTTACCTTTTTCGTATTGCCGGTTTGTAGCATCTAATGCTCCAGATTGTCACTAGTTTTACAAGCTTTGCAGGTCCCACATTTGTGGAAACCGGACAATGCAAGCAATGTAGATTTGGTGGATGTGTTATGACTAAAATTCAACACCAGTCCAACAACGCTCCCCCTACAGCAAGTCGATGGCAAGGCACTGATGATGATTCCCAGGAAGGAGAGCTCGAATTACTAGTAATTTCCTTCCCCACCATGGGATTTTCTCTGATGCTCAGTAAGAGCAGAATATTAATCCCACCCTAAAGAAAGAGGAGGAAAAACCAGGTGAACAGAAAATCTGCCAGGGCAATTAAGCAAGGGGTTTGTCACACAATAGTGCTTCCTTGAAATCAGTAGAGTAATGCTTGGCAAAGATAATAAAATCACCGCTTCACAAGACTCTGAAATGTGTGGGTGTGTTTCTAATGAAAGCAGTAGTGGACTGCTTTCCCTGGTAGGATACACTTTGTTCTTCCCTATGCAAGCCTGGTTAGCCTTTTGTTACCATAATTATACAAGACACCATGTGTCTTGTGCCATGCGCTTTACTGAGGCATTTAACCTCCAAAGGATGTAGAGACATCATAGCTACAAAAGGGTTGGTAATGATGCTACTTGAGGGAGACCATGGCTGAAATGGCTGATGGTGCTCACACCAACTCCTCTTCAGCTCAGTGCTCTGTTATTTATTCCATATGTCAAATAGTTTTACCACCCGTCCAGTGTTCCAGAGAACATGTGTCGGGTGGTTTGAGCTGGTGTTAAGAGAAGTAGACCAGAAAAAATACCTGATACCCAAGGAAGTACAGGGATGACCCACAGGGACTACCTCTGTCGTTTCTCTAGGTGGATTTGTGGTTAATGACACAAAATTGTAACCGTCAGTTACAGTCTGCCATTCCTTGCCTGCTCCGTACGTATCTGGAGCAACTAGCGCAGCCTTGGGTGAATTTCGTTGCGCGCACTGCATCGCCAAATGCAATGCAGTGTGCGCAACGAAATTCGTTTTATTTATTTATATGTTTACTTACTTGTATTTGGCCGTATTCTGTAGTAAACTACCCCCCACCCTGCCCCTCCCCCACCCCACGTCACTGCCTGGCAGCACTCCCAACACCAACCACTACTGATAAGGAAAGCCCATAAATTCAAGGACTGAAGCCAGTTCAAAGGAGCACTGGCTACCTATGGCTTTTCTCAATTATCTCACCAAATAGATGTGGTTCATTTAGAGCAGCTATGTAGAATTGTTGAAAGTACCATCTGTTTAAGGCAATTTTATTGGTTATGACAGTCTGATTCGCAGGTGGCCAGACACTAGGGGCCCTATTGCGAGTCTGACGGTCCGGGGACCGCCAGACTCGTGGTGGGGCAGAGGTGGCAGATCAAGCCACAGCTGCACCGGTTGTCCAAACCTCCTGATTACAATTCAGGCTGTCGGAACACCCTGGGACCGATGGCTCCACCAGGGAACCGATGTTCACTGGCGTATGAGTGGCAGTCAGAGTCCGCAATATGCTTGGTGGGACCGCCAAGGTCCTGCCAAGCATATTGCGAGTTTCCTCTCAGCCAAGCTTTACATGGTGATTCCATAACCCTGGAGGAGAGGATAACGAGGGGCCCCTACAGGGTCTCCTGTGCCTCAAACATGTGTGGATGTACACAGGGGGCATAACATGTGCCCCCCTGCATGCCTGCACATAGGTTCCTGTATGGCATGGACATTGGAGTCCATGCAGGAACCTTGTACTGTAATCCCACTGTGGTGCCTTTTTTAATGGCACCTCCACCTTTAAAAGAGGCACCGCCATGAGACTGCCACACCTCCCACCTACCAGACTAATAAAAAGTTGTAATCTGGCGGCCGGCGCAAACCTTGGGGGAGCAGTGGTGCGGCTGTGCATGCACCGCCGTGCCACTGCTCCATCAAAAACTCATAATCAGGGCCTAAGAAGGGTACCTTTCTGGTCCTTTCTGGGCTGCCCCATGATCATCCTGTTTTGGACAGGCCACAAATCTCGGCAGTCATGCCTCACTGCGATATGCAAGTGCAATTCCTCTCTGTTGGCAGCTGTTGTGAAAATCCTAGAAATGGTGGATTCACCCAGGATTTATGAAATAAAAACAAATGCTACCCCCAGTATGAAACTCTACAATAAAACCTTCTTTTTTTCCGACTTAAAAATTACACCTTGTGCTTGGCAGTGTTCATACAACAACGAATGATGGATGTGGGTTATTCTCCCTATTAGCCTTGCAAATATTGAAAGCTGTAGACAGCGTTAGCCGTCTGCTGGTGGATGTATTGTTTCCAGTGCATAACATATTCTTAGGGTTGGCTTTGGGCAAATGATTGGATGGCTTTGTTGTCTATTTTAGTAGTCTGATCTTGATTTGATGACTTTCCTTTCCATAGTTGTGACTTTCCCATCCAGGAGCATTATGTTTTAATCTTAATTTAAAAAAATAATAATAATATTTTTTTTATGAAGGCCCTGTAGTCTCAAACTGCTAATGGGCCACTTGCTTCATTTTGTTGTGCTGATACATACTTGTTTTTCACTTTTTTATAATTTTATTTTACTGTTCCTAAATGGATGTCTGCTATGTTACAAAGAAACGCTGCTGTTTATTATGACGCATTGACGTTCATGCATCACGAAAATCATGTGAATGAATTGTGATGCACACACATGCATGAGTCACAACGCATCTATATACGTGGACTGCCATCTTGAAATGGGTTTTCTTTAATAGAAAGCTCATTGCAAGATTGCTGTCAATCCATACACATTTTAGTATATACAATGGTTCTGTCGGGTATATAGATTGATTACTACAAATACATATTCATTTTACACAGTTATTTCTTAATCAATCATCAATTGCTTTGAATGATCATCAAATGAGACAGAACCATTGTATATACTAAACTATTTTGCCCAGGTTCTGAGGGATACTGGGTTACCCCATAGTGACTTATGGTCAATCCATACACATGCACGCGTGATTTACAATGAAAACAAGCATTGGAAATGCAATAGGTCTCGCATTAGGAAAGTTTGAGCCTTGGTCTCATAAATGACTTTTTTTTAAATGTATGTGTTGTTTTTTAAAATATCTAAATTAATAGCTTTGTCATTTACAATGCCAATAGTTATAACTTTCGCAAATGTGACACCTATAGCATTTGTAATGCAACATGTTTTGTATTTATGTGACTCAGATGTATTGATATTACAAATAACAATGGCTTTTAACTTTTTTAAATAATAATTACTTAAATAAAAGTGATTGTAATTTATAATGGCAATAGCTTAAACTTTTGTTAATAACTTTAGTGAAGATTATGTTCAGTGTATTTTATTGTGACGAAAATCCAAGAACAGAAGTGAAATCTTAACATCTTTTTTGACATCTGTAATAAAGCTTGAAACATTGAGAGAACATATTTGAACCAGTGATGCTGTGTTGATGCTGAGTGATGCTGTGGTTGCGCTGAGTGATGCAGTGGTTTGCGCTGAGTGATGCTGTGGTTGCACTGAGTGATGCGGTGGTTGCACTGAGTGATGCTGTGGTTTTACTGAGTGATGCTGTGGTTGCGCTGAGTGATGCTGTGGTTGCGCTGAGTGATGCTGTGGTTGCGCTGAGTGATGCTGTGGTTGCGCTGAGTGATGCTGTGGTTGCGCTGAGTGATGCTGTGGTGGTGCTGAGTGGTGCTGTGGTGGTGCTGTGGTGGTGCAGAGTGGTGCTGTGATGGTGCAGAGTGGGAGATGGGGAGAGGGAAAAAAGGAGAGCAGGGAGAGGGAGAGGGTAAAGAGATGGAGAAAGGAGAGAGAGGGGGAGAGAGGAGAGAGAGAGGGGGAGAGAGGAGAGAGAGAGGGGGAGAGAGAGACGGAGACGGGGAGAGAGGAGAGGGAAGAGAGGGAAAGGGAGAGAGGGAAGTGAGGGAAAGGGAGAGAGGGAAAAGGAGAGGGGGTAGAGGGAGAGAGGGAGGGGAAGAAGAGAGGAGGAGGAAGAGAGCGAAGGACGGAGGGGAGAGAGTGGGGAGGGATAGAGGGAGAGAGAGCGGAGAGCAGGCAGAGGGGGAGATGGGGTGAGGGAGCAAAAGGAGAGCAGGGAGAGGGTAAAGAGATGGAGAGAGGAGAGAGAGGGGGAGAGAGGAGATAGAGAGGTGGAGAGAGACGGAGACGGGGAGAGAGGAGAGGGAAGAGAGGGAAAGGGAGAGAGTGAGAGGGAAGTGAGGGAAAGGGAGAGAGGGAAAAGGAGAGAGGGTAGAGGGAGAGAGGGAGGGGAAGAAGAGAGGGGGAGGACGAGAGCGAAGGACGGAGGGGAGAGAGAGGCGAGGGAGAGAGAGAGGAGAGCAGGCAGAGGGGGAGATGGGGAGAGGGAGAAAAAGGAGAGCAGGGAGAGGGAGAGAGCAGAGAGAGGGAGAGGGTAAAGAGAGGGAGAGAGGAGAGAGAGGGGGAGAGAGAGACGGAGAGAGAGGAGAGCGAAGAGAGGGAAAGGGAGAGAGGGAGAGGGTAAAGAGAGGGAGAGAGGAGAGAGAGGGGGAGAGAGAGACGGAGAGAGAGGAGAGCGAAGAGAGGGAAAGGGAGAGAGGGAAGAGAGGGAAAGGGAGAGAGGGAAGTGAGGGAAAGGGAGAGAGGGAAAAGGAGAGAGTTAGTTAAAGTCTGTTTAAAGCCCTATAGTCTCGCTCCGCTCAATGCGCATGCGCATTGATAGGTCACAAGACCTAATAAACCATTACATCAGCTCGACTTCAATCTGCAGATCTTGTGGGGTATAGGATTTATGTGGGTCGAGTGGAACAATATCGAACGACAGAAACAGCATCCCTCTTGTAGAAGATGGTGTTTTCACTAAAATGTGACCTAACTAAAATACATTAGTATGCATATTTCCATACACCATAATAAACCTATTTTAACTGAAAATCATCTTAACTCAACATATACATTTTGGTTTTTGTGTGAAAAGGCATGATCACTCATGATTATTGCTGCATAAAAATAAAATCCTAAGAAACACTACAAAACAGGAGTGAGCACTGTCGCAGGTGCAGTGTTTCTGCAGTGCTCTTGTCGGCGACTTCTAGTTACCAGGACAATCCAGAGAGAGGGGGAGAGAGGAGAGAGAGAGGGGGAGAGAGAGACGGAGACGGGGAGAGAGGAGAGGAAAGAGAGGGAAAGGGAGAGAGGGAAGTGAGGGAAAGGGAGAGAGGGAAAAGGAGAGAGGGTAGAGGGAGAGAGGGAGGGGAAAAAGAGAGGAGGAGGAAGAGAGCGAAGGACGGAGGGGAGAGAGAGGGGAGGGAGAGAGGGAGAGAGAGAGGAGAGCAGGCAGAGGGGGAGATGGGGAGAGGGAGAAAAAGGAGAGCAGGTAGAGGGAGAGGGTAAAGAGATGGAGAGAGGAGAGAGAGGGGGAGAGAGGGAGGTGGAGAGAGACGGAGACGGGGAGAGAGGAGAGGGAAGAGAGGGAAAGAGAGAGAGTGAGAAAGAAGTGAGGAAAAGGGAGAGAGGGAAAAGGAGAGAGGGTAGAGGGAGAGAGGGAGGGGAAGAAGAGAGGGGGAGGACGAGAGCGAAGGACGGAGGGGAGAGAGAGGCGAGGGAGAGAGGGGGAGAGAGAGGAGAGCAGGCAGAGGGGGAGATGGGGAGAGGGAGAAAAAGGAGAGCAGGGAGAGGGAGAGAGCAGGGAGAGGGAGAGGGTAAAGAGAGGGAGAGAGGAGGAGAGAGGAGAGAGAGACAGAGATAGAGGAGAGGGAAAGGGAGAGAGGGAAAGGGAGAGAGGGAAGTGAGGGAAAGGGAGAGAGGGAAAAGGAGAGAGTTAGTTAAAGTCTGTTTAAAGCCCTATAGTCTCGCTCCGCTCAATGCGCATGCGCATTGATAGGTCACGAGACCTAATAAACCATTACATCAGCTCGACTTCAATCTGCAGATCTTGTGGGGTATAGGATTTATGTGGGTCGAGTGGAACAATATCGAGCGACAGAAACAGCATCCCTCTTGTAGAAGATGGTGTTTTCACTAAAATGTGACCTAACTAAAATACATTGGTATGCATATTTCCATACACCATAATAAACCTATTTTAACTAAAAATCATTTTAACTCAACATATAAATTTGGTTTTTGTGCGAAAAGGCATGATCACTCATGATTATTGCTGCATAAAAATAAAATCCTAAGAAACACTACAAAACAGGAGTGAGCACTGTCGCAGGTGCAGTGTTTCTGCAGTGCTCTTGGCGGCGACTTCTAGTTACCAGGACAATCCTTGCACAATTGATCTCTGTGCAGGAGGAAGGATGAGGTGATGGGGTGCTTTTGGTTGGCATTAGTAATAATTGTGAATGTTGGAAGCTGATTAGGTATGCTCCAGCAACCCTGTACTCAAATCCACTGACTATTGACAGTCAGATAGGCTCATAGAATCTCTTCACTCCTTAAGCCTCATTTTCAGCTGCACTTGTGCTGCACGAACCTCTACTACAGTATCCATACCTCTGAGCCCAGTTTCCACTCGGAGTACCAGCACACGCCTAGCAGAAGTTCTGGTACTCAATGGGAGAACACTGAAGTGCAGGTAGTCCGTACCGGTGAGCACCAGCCCATTTAAAGCACAGGCTGCACAGCAGCGAGAACTGCTGGGGACTACAGTGACAGGAAGCCTGCAGTACATCACATTGCCACAAGAACACTACTAGAAACTTCATAATAGAAAGAAAGGCACCCCCACTATGGAACGGGCAGCAAAATCAACCAATTACATTAAATTAGAAAGGGTCTGTTGAACTTTGCGCAACTACCGAAACACCACAAAGCAGTCAGGCTTGTTGCGGGACAGAAAAGTTAATAGCGAAACACAAAGCTAAGAGAGCAGAACTCATGCCTGGAAGATCTGCTTGGTTATTTGTTTAAAGTGATTTATATTGGCTTTCCTTTCTACAAGATTCATCTGGAAGCAGCCAATGGTCAAAATTTCACTGAAGGCGCGTATAACTTGAATCCTAAAATAAAGGTGAATGAACACAGGCGTACTGGCCGCAGAATATGCAAATCGATTTAATGCAGCTGCACGCAAGACCACAGTATTGACATTTGACAGGAGTATACACTTATGAATTCTGTGAAACGTACATGTGCCCTTCGGTGTACTTCTCTCTGCTAGAAAAATAAATACGTAAAGTACACTCTGAGAGCACCAGATATAGAAAAAGCTTCAAGCAGCTATGGCATTTCTTCAACAGGAGAGCGGATTTGGCAGGGGGGGTGAGGGGGGGAGGCGGTTTGTTTTAGAAACAGAGGAAAGCAGGAGGAGGGGGCAGTTGGTTTTAAAAGAAGAGCAAGCCGGTGGGTTTTAAAAATAATAGATTGGGGAGGGGGTGAAAGGAGGGCCCATAAATAAACAAGCAAAGGCATGAAGCAACTGAAAAAGGAAGAATGTAAGGATGGCAAAAAATAAATAAATAAAACAAGACGGAGGGCATTGCTGTGGGGAGGGGGAAGGAGAAATGCGACACGGCGGGCAGGGAAGGGGGCGGAGCGGGGAAAGCGGCGATGAGGGTGTGAAGCAGCAGGGGCCTTTGAAGTGAAGCTAAGCTTCACTTCAAAGGTGTGGGAGGAGTGCGGCTGAGGGAACAGATGGCGATTTGATGATGTGCACGCGCATTTTAGGTCAATGCGCAAGTGCATTGACCTAAAAGCCACGGGCACAGCACCAAATCGCCCAGTTGGGTAGTCTGTTTAAGACCCTATAGTCTCGCTCTGCTCAATGCGCTTGCGCATTGAGAGGCGAGACCTAAAAACCTTTTAGAGTTGAGACATATTAGCTTTGCCCTTATGGGGCCAATTCGGATGTCGGATGTCCGGCATCGGTTAGGAACTCGAACAGAACGAACTCCTGTCGTCGGTTCCAGCCCAGCAAGTAGGATGCGACCCAACCCTCTTCGGTCGCAATCCTATACTATTCAATGGGAGCATGCATTCCGCACTGAATGCATGCTCTCATTGCAAAGAGCAAAGGTGCTGTTCATCCCTACACCCCGTGGCAGGCACGTCAAGGGCTGCAGGGATCAACGCCATTCTGGGGTCTTACACCCTTGGGTGCCCTGCTGGGTGGCCCACCAAGCCTTTCTGTGTCAGAAAGGCCAGCACCGAAAGGCTTTTGGAATCTGCAATCATAACCCCTCGGCCGGAAAGAGTCGACTGAGGGATTACTGAAGGCTTTCCGAATGGCAGGCGGGCTCTCCGAGCCTGTGAGATGCTATTCAGAAATCCAATTTGCATTCCCTTCCGACCGACCCAATCTGACCAGCTTATTTCGATGCGGGCTGAAGGGCTTCGACTGATGGTAGGAGTCTTTCAGCCCGCATTGTAATCGGGCACTAAGTGTTCTAACTTATATGGGTCAAAACAAAGCTGTGTTCCACAATTAGGCAATATTGACTTAGATATTATGCTGATGATAGCTGAAAACAATTTCTATCCAGGATTATAGACTCTTATCAAAGCAGTGATTATTTAATTGACAAATATGAGTATTCTGAAAAAGAAGCAAAATAAGAGTTTGGGGCCTATTACATACTGTGAACCTTTGTATCAATTCTTTCTTTTTCCATCCATTGCGGAGTAGTTGCAATTTATCCCTTTTGGTGCCTGTGTCGGCCATTGACCGGCACTGGGGAGGTAAATAAAGGCCCCTCTGGTGCAGTGTCTTTTTTTTCACATCAGGCTGCTGGGAAGAGCTTCTCGAGCAGTCAATTTATTTATTTTTTTACTGCAATGACAATCGGCGTGCAGGGTGCGCTGACGTCATTGCAGCAAAAGCGAAAGTGAAATGAGCCAAAGGGCTGAATCAGTGAGTGGGGGCATCTCCACCCCCGAGCACTGATTCTAATGGGAGAGGTATCATTAGAAAGGGGAGAAATGCCCCTTTCTAATTGTACCCCTGCACTGTGCCCTGCTTGGGGATCGCCACATGCGAGTAATCCCCAAGCAGGGATCCATCAACTAGATACCAGGGCTAGGGTGAGCAGCCCCTGGGGAAGGGTGTGTGCTCCCCCTTGCTTATTTTTATATATTGAGTCTTCCTGCCACCCGGGGAGCAGATAGGGGCAATAACCTCTGATCTGCCTCCCCAGGTGTGGTATAAAGCCCACTAGACTCCAGGGATTACTAATTTTTTAGGGTTTTAGGGGCGGGGCTGTCCAGCATGGGCATGGCTATGCCTCCACACCGAATAAATAATGAAACAAGTTTTTTTCAACCTGGAGGAGCAGATGGATATATTACCTCCTATGTACCCCGGGGGTAGAAAGCCCTCTTAATGCCAGATATTTTTTTTTAACTATAGGGGTGAGGGCTGCTCACCATGGGCATGGCCATACCCCATCCCAACTAAATGGGGAAGCAGTCTTTCTGCGAGGCAGATTGAGATAATTACTCCAGATCTGCTCCCCCGGGGAGCAAAAGACCACTTGAAGCCAGTGAATATATCGTTTTAACAAAGGGGTGGGGGCTGCCCAACCTGGGCATGGCTATGTCCCCACCCCCAAGTTAATTGGGAAACAGAATGTTTGTCCCTCCTAAGGGGCAGATAAGGGTAATTACCTTCAATCTGCCCACTAGACATCAGGGTTTTAATATATATATATATATATATATATATATATATATATATATATATATATATATATATATATATATATATATATATATATATATATATATATATATATATATATATATATATATATATATATATATATATATATATATGTCATGTGATCAAGAACAGCAACGGTCGAAACGTGTATATACTGGGCTATCCCAGAGCCTAACATTCCTCCAGCACGGGCGTGGTCACCACTGGTGATGCAGATGAACACTCTCACACTGAACCTCTCATTAAGAGTGTTCAATGGTCGCACCAAATCCGATACACCGGGGAACTATTCCTTTAATAAATCGGGGCAAACATCTATCATAGATTATATTCTAGTAAATAAAAAATCATGGTATAGGGTGTTAGACTTTAAAATGATGCCCCCCTTTGATAGTGACCACAACGCACTTACATTAGAGGTAACTTCACTGTGTGATAAGAACGCATCTGAAGTATCATCATCTATTGACTCTAAAATTGAGCAATTGCAGAAGAGTATGTTGGGGCGATTTCTGCCAATTCCAAGAAAAATTTACCTCATTATACTAAATTATCATCCATTTTCTTATGATAGTGAAGCAACCCACCATGAATGACGGGATCCCAAATTCTTTCTCCAAAATCTGTAATAATCATCATAACCTATTATCCATTTTGGCTAATATTTTCTACCCCAATAAAGACAGAGGCGGGCTAGAAGTCCTCGCGGCCCATGGTACAATGAAAGCCTAAGTATGGCTAAGGCAGATATCATAGATGTAATTAAACATAATGACAGGGCATTAATTAGAGAGAAAAGGGTAGCCCATAAAAAAGCCACTATAGACGCAAAAAGAAGTTGGGAAAACAAGAAATGGGATACCCTGAGAAGTGCCTTAAGTTCGCACAATATGAGGTCTTTCTGGAATGTGGTTAACACTGGAACCCAGGAAGGTAATAGGGCCATTGAACCCAACACTGGGGAGAACTAATGAAAGGCATACTTCGAATCTTTAAACATAAGGGGGATGGAGGAGGGGGCAACACTTGCACGCCATATGAGACTACTTTTCCAACTGCGTTCCCATCACCCTCAAAGAGATAACAGATGCTATCAGCAGGATTACACCATCCAAGGCCCCCAGGACTTGACAAGATCCCCAGGGATCTTTTTCGTTCTGAACCCTCTATTTGGTGGCAAAAAGGGTTCGTCACTGATAATTACCGCCCAATCAGTCTCATTGATGTAAGTCAAAAAATATTTGCTCAAGGTCTTCTCGGGCGGCTACAGGGATGGATGGACAAGACTAATGTTCTTAGCCCCCTCCAAGCTGGGTTTAGAGAAAAGATCTCAACAATCGACCACATTTTCAGGTTACAATTATTATTTTGTAAATCTGTTCTTATAGAGGGTGGCAGCCTCTACTTAATTTTTGTGGACCTCAAGTCCGCATTTGATCTGGTTTCGAGGGGAAAATTATGGGCACTCCTATTGGACATGGGTGTCCCATCATATATCTGCCACTTGTTGGAAAGGCTCCATGATGGCAATTGCGCCCAAATTAGGTTTGGTAAAAATGGCAAACTAACCGCCCCTCTGCCTGTGAAAAGAGGTGTATGCCAAGGCTGCGTATTGTCCCGACACTTTTCTGCCTTTTTATCAATGGCTTAGTAGAGACACTGATTGCAGGGAATGATATTGACGCCCCTTAGCTTGTGAATCGCAATATACCTGCGATGACATTTGCGGATGACACCCTCCTCCTCTCTAAATCACCCATGTGAATCCAAAGGGCCCTTGACATATTTAGTGTTATTTGTAGGAACCGTGGTTTGGAGATCAACCTGCAAAAAAACAAGTACATGGTATTCAACTTAGGTAACAGTACCCGGCCCAATCCTCGCCTAGATGGGAACTGCTAGAGAGGGTCTCCATCTTTGAGTACTTTGGGATCACGCTCTCAGAAAAAATTGACTGGGGTGCACAAATGCAGAAAGCAAGCTTAAAGTTGGCACATTCAATGGGGGTCTTACAAAGGTATTCAGGAGCTGTGTCCATAAATCCATAGGCCTGGCAGTGGAAATATATAAAGCACAAGCCAGGGGTAAGCCCCTGTACGGTGCTGAAATCTGGGACGTTCATCCCCTGGGCTCTCTAGCGAGTATCGAGAACTCCTTCGCCAGGCATAAGCTGGGTCTTCCCCCTAGCTCCCCACTTACACCTCTTAGAATGGACCTGGGGATTAGACCAATCTCTGATGAAGCCGCCCTTAGACCCCTTTTGTTTTGGCATCGCCTGTGGAGCACCCCGAACTGGCAGCATATAGGGAGGAGCTGAGTGAAGTGCTGAGTCTACAGGATGCGGGCAAACTTGCATGGCTGGCACACATTAGAAACAATTGTGTTGCCATGGGGAGGGGCAACCTGTGGGCCACGCCAAACAAACCTGCCTCGCTACTTCTAGGAAGGTCCTAATGAAGAGCCATAGGGAGTATATACAAACTCACGTTCTAGGGAGCCCCCTAGTCGGCCGACTAACACATACCTACAATTCAGACATGAGGTGCTCCTGTTGTGTGTATTTACCAGTAAGTGAGCAGACTCTCCTGTTCTGGGCTTCCCAGCCTGTAACAACATAGAGGAGACAGAAATTCATGTGATATTTTTCTGTCAAGGATATAACAGTGCAAAGATTTGTTGGCTTTGCCAGTTATTTAGAAATGTGGGTTCCAGATACTGCAGAGAGGTTTATAGGCTATTGAAATATGACACACATCCACCCATTGCGTTTTCTGTTTCACGTTTTTTATTCTCAAAATGGTGTACTCGCAGTGCAATTTTAAAGATGTCCCCTTAGTTCTACGCAACCCACTGTTTTATAATTTTTATAATGGGCCCTGATTATTGTTTTATCTGTGACATTTTTTTATTGAGTTAAATCATTTCAGGACTTTTTTTAAACGAATTGTAATCATAATGTCTTATATCAGTCGTTTTATATTCTTCAATGTAAGACTGTATAATAATGCTAGATGAGGGCCATTTTGACTGCAATAGAATTGATGAGAAGGGTCTATTGTAATGGTCTTGGTGCTGTTTAGGATCTGCACATGCACTTTACAGAGCACGGTCTCAGACCAATGTAAAAAAATAAAAAATGTCTGTATCTGTTGTAATGCAAAAGCACTTTACCGAAATTAATTTTGCATTACTTTTTTTTATCAATGCAAAAGTGTACAGTTGCCTAAACACATATTCTGTAGAATGTGTACTCAGAATAGAGTTGTGTGGGATCGCTAAAATGGCCAACTTTTGCTCGTGTACAGGCATTTTATTGAATCTAATTCTTCAAACAATGCAATAGCCTTTAGATCGCCTGTATATCACACATGCACTTTTTGATTCCCTCATTTAAATGATAATTCTGGGCTGGTGGGCGAGTTAGTGGGACATTTGAGATGACCATGTACCATGATTGTAAGATTATACCTCTAATGTGCTAGTTGGTGCCTCTCCCTGTGCAATGGTTAAGCCATTGTAATGGCTTTGGCGCTGTTTAGAATCTGCATATGCACTTTATAGAGCATGGTTTCAGAACAATGTAAAAAATCTTACTTGGTTCTGCTGTAATGCACAAGCACTTTATTGAATTTAAACCCTTATGATTTTTTTCACATTGTAATAGTGTTCAACTGCCCAATATTTTTTTCTATAGAACGTTTACTCAGAATAGAGTTTTCTAGGTTTGCCGAAATGGCTGCCTTTTGCTTGCGTACAGCCATTTTATTAAATCAGATTCTACAAATAATGCAATTGTCCTCGGTATGCCTGGATGTCGCACATGCACTTTATGTCACCCTCATTTAAATAATGGCTCTGGGTTGTGGGGCGAGTTAGTGGGACATTTGAGATGACCATGTAACATGATTGTAAGTTTATACCTTTAATGTGCTAGTTGGGGCCTCTCCCAGTGCAATGGTTATGCTGTTGAGTTGAATGTAATGTATTGTTTTTCTGTGCTTTTATGGCCATATATCGGCCGAAAGAAAGATTTTCTTGATGATGATATATATATATATATATATATATCCATACTATTCAGCGAAAGTCATGCCGGCGCCTTCTCAGTTTGTGGCGGGCCTCGACGGGGTATCGCCACTCCCCTTGTAAATCCAAACAAATTACCGTCTTTTCTTCCACAGACAGAGAGTCGAGGCCCAGATAGCCTTGACACTTGAAAAGCTATCTGGGCCTCGACTCTCTGTCTGTGGAAGAAAAGACGGTAATTTGTTTGGATATATATATATATATATATATATATATATATATATATATATAGATATAGATATATATATATATATATATATATATATATATCTATATATATATATATATATATATATATATATATATATATATATATATATATATATATATATATAGACATATATATATATATATATATAGACATATATATATATATATAGACATATATATGTCAAAACAGAACCCTTTCAGGCATAGAGTGATGCATAAATTATGCAAAAAAAAGAAACAGAGAACTCTGGGCAGTTCGCAAGTTTAGATGGAAAGCAGCTCCAATTCAGAGTACTCTAAACACCAGCAACACTCCTTAATTTGCTCACCTCAAATCTCTGCTTTTCTATTAAAGTCTTTAAGCGTAGGATTAGCACAGTGCCATCCATGCCGAAGTAGGAAGGGAAAGTCTTTTGCCATTTTCACAGCAAAGTATTTAAGCATAGGATTAGCACAGTGCTATCCATGCCGAGCTGTAAAATGGCCAAAGACATTTATATATAAAGGAATAGGGGCTGCCCACAATGGGCTTCGCCATGCCCCCACTCGATAAAAATGGGGCAAAACTGTTTCTGCCCCCACCCCCCTTGGTGCAGATGGGTATCTGCCCTTTCGGGAGCAGACAGCCCACTAGAAGCCAGGGATTTGTTTTATTTTAATATATTGGTGGGGGCTGCCAAGCATGGGCATGGATATGCCCCCATCCAAAGTGAATGGGGCAACAGTTTTACTGCCCCTCTGGGGGGGGGCAGATGAGGATTATTACCCCAATCAACCCCTGGTGAGGCAGAAAGTACACCAGATGCCAGAGATTATTTTTAAACTATAGTTGTGGGGGATGCCCACCATGAGTATGACCATGTCCCCATGATCTACAGGTGGATCCTGACAGATACAATAAGAACAGTCACCCAGGCCCTCATCAGTAGCAGACTCAACTATGGAAACACCCTCTACACGGGAGCCCCGGCCAAGCTCATCAAACGACAGCAACGCATTCAAAACGCCTCTGCACGCCTGATCCTCGACATACCACGGCACAGCCACATCACCCCCCACCTGAGAAACCTGCACTGGCTCCCCGTCAACAAGAGGATTTCCTTCAAGCTCCTCATTAACGCACACAAGGCATTCCACAAGACCGGCCCAGACTACCTCAACAGACGACTCTTCTTCTACATCTCCAACCGCCAGCTACGCTCTGCCGACCTCTCACTCGCCACCGTCCCTTGCATCCGAAGAACAACCACTTGCGGCAGATCCTTCTCCCATCTCGCCGCCAAGACCTGGAACACCCTCCCACTGAGCCTACGACAGACCCAAGACCTGCTGACCTTCAGGAGGCTACTCAAGACCTGGCTGTTCGACCAGTAGCGCACCCCCCCCCCCCTTTTTTCCCCCAGCGCCTTGAGACACTCACGGTTAAGTAGTGCGCTCTACAAATTCTTGATTGATTGATTGATTGATTGAACTAAATGGGGTAACAGTCTTTCTGCCCCTCAAGGGTAATTACCCCAGATCTGCCCCCTCCAAAAGGGGCAGAAAGCCCATTAGAAGCAAGGAATTACTCATTGTTTAGGCTTGTAGGGGTGGGGAATGTGAAGCATAGGCATGGCCATGCCCCCACCTTCAATAATGGGGAAGCAGTCTTTATCCCCCCCCCCCCAGGGGGGCAGATAGGGGTTATTACCCCCAATCTGCCCCCCGTGGGGTGGAAAGCCCTCTAGAAACCAGGGATTTGTTTTCTTTTAATATATTGGTGGGGGCTGCCTAGCACGGGCATGGCTATGCCCCCACCCCAAGTAAATGGGGCAGCAGCCTTTTTGTCCCTCTGGGGGGGCATGAGGATTATTACCCCAAATCTGCCCGTGGGGGTAGAAAGCCCATTAGACACCAGGAATTAATATATATATATTTATATATACGTAGGGGTGAGGAATTCCCATAATAGGCATGGCCATGCCTCCCCCCAACTAAATGGGGCATTAATCTTTCTGCCCACATTTGGGTAAGATTGGGGTCATTACCCCCGATCTGCCCCCCTGGGGACAGAAATCCCACTAGAAGCAAGGATTTTTTATTTTTAATATAGGGGTGGGGACTGCCAAGCATAGGCCTAGCTATACCCCCAACCCCAAGTAAATGGGGCAACAGTCTTTCTGCCCCTCCCTCGGGGCAGAGGGGGATGATTACCCTAGATCGGTCCCTCAGGAGGACAAAAGTCCCACTAGATGCCAGGGAATGTTTGGGTGTTGTTTTTGCAAATGGCCCAAGAGAGTTTGGTTAACTACCAGTATCATACCACTTGCAAATGGTGAACGGCTACACTTTTTGGGCTTAGGTAGGCTGCCACCTGAAAAAACCTACCAGACCCAGACAGTTCTGAAAGCTAGTCATCCAGTGGAGTCTAGGGTGGTGTGTTTCGTATTCATCCACACGCTTTTCTTACCCACAATGCTGTGCAAACCTCAAACAGTGACTAAAAACACACTTTCTCCTCAAATTACTCGGAGGAAAACTTCTTGAACCTGTGGGAGACACAAATCTCCTATCACACATCATTCCCCAAAGTCTCCTAATAAAAATGATATCTCACTTATGTTGGGGGTCCAAAAGACCTTTACACAAAAGGTCCTAAAGTGCTCCGTGGAGAGATCAGCAATAGGGGTAGCTGCAAGATTTTAGTCCATGCTTGGCTGCCATCCATTAAGCCTACCAACCACAGACATTTTTTGAAAAGTAGGCAACAAGAAGATTCCAGTGTGGTTTGCCTTATTTTAATGAGATTTTCTTACTCACTAGGCCTAGCAAACCTCAAACTTTGCCTGAAATCAATCATTTTTCCTACATTTCTGTGTTGGAAACTTCCAGAATCCACAAAATTCCTAACACCCTGCATGCCTCACTTTTGCCAATATAAATGCTGCACTACATGTGTGGTTGGGCTTAGTGTCAGCGTCAGGAACAGATAAAATCAAGATCAATAGAAGTCCCCATGCCAGGACTCCCATTGACCATGGCTCCAGATGAAAATTTCACAAATGACTGTGTTTTCCTACTCATTTTCAGTATTTCTTTTTTCAACAGTTAGTTTATTTGGGAACAACCTTAATGGATCTACACATATGACCCCTTGTTGAATTTGGAGCAGTATCTACTTTGCAGAAATCTATAGATTATTCTGGGTCACCCATGGGTTTCACACTAGTTTCCACTACAAACTGGAATTAGGTTAGAAGACAAAGAAATAGGAAAAATGGGATACCTCTTTGGAAAATGCCCAAAATGTGGTTAATAAAAATGGTTATTTTATTCAGCTGCAAGAGTTTCTGAAAGCTGAGAAGATGGTGACTTTAGCACAGCAAACCATTCATTGATACCATTCTTAGAGAAAAAAACTGACACTTTTATCCAGAGAACAATTTTCTTCTTTTTTGCCCCCGCAAAAATTAAAATGTAGCTATCTTTTTTTTAATGTTCTTAGTCCCCTCCAGGGGACTCCATAAACCCTTAGGGGCAGATTTACAAGCCCCATGCACCTCTATAACGCCGCTGTTGCTTCACTTATGTGACGCAGCGGCGGCGCAAAACCAGCACCATGCTGGGGGGTATTTACAACGTGATGCATCTGGGAGACGCCATGACGCACAATAACTGGCGCATCCCTGGGGATGCGCCAGTTATTGTAAATCTGCCCCTAAGTACCTTTTGAATCTCCAGGATATTGGAAAAAAGGGACACAAATGTTGCATGAATACCTTATGTGGAAAAAATGTTATGGAGCTCTAAATGCGAACTACCCCAAGAAGCCAAAAAATAGGACTCAGCACTGGGCGGGGGGGGGGGGGGGGGGGGGCTACCAGCAGATATGGGGTTAATAGATCAGTATCATTAAGAACAGTTCAGCTACCTCCTAAGAACAATGCTCAAGTCAGACATGCACGTGCCGACCTCTTCGAAAAGATGTTGAATGGATGTACACCAGATGCCTTGCCTTTCTAGCCTCATGGTTGCACCTGTTAAAAATGTTGAGGCCCGACACTGCTCAACAAGCATCGTTAGAATGGGGTCGCTGCTAACGTGGTAGCATGAGCATTTTATGAAGAGAGTTGTCACTCTGTCATGTGGCACGAGCCAACAAGATACTGTCAACTTGACGAGAGAGAGCCTAACAAAGTGCACCGGTCGCACGCTCGCGGCACAACAACTATCTACTGGAGCCCACTGCTGACCCAAACCGGCTCACGCGGTTAATATACACATACAACGACGACAAATGAATGAAATAGAATTGTCAAACAGGAGACGTCATACTGAACCTCTGCGGGCTCGGGGCACACGGGCCCAAAGAGGGCGGCGATCTGCTGCTTCTGGAACTGCTCCACGAATGCGCTGAGAGACACCTTGGCCTCGCACCTGCAGTCGGTGTAGATGAAGTCCATGGTGTAGTTGCTCAGCAGGGACTGATCTGCGTTGACCTTCTCTATGGCTATCTGGATGGCGGAGCCCAGGCGCTGGGCACTGAAGGGGTAGCTCAGGTTCCAGGGTGCTTGGAAGCCCACCAAAATCTTCTGGGGCCCCGCCGCGGCGCATGACGCCTGCGCAAGCAGGGCCAGCAGTGGCACAAGGAGCATGGCGCGCGGGGGTGGAGAGTGCGCAGCACGCGCTCTTCTGCACCTGAGCGCCAGCCCGAGGCACCTGTGCACGTGGAAGACTGAGCCCTCTGGCAGCTAACGGTACTTATACCAACCGCTCGGCGGCTCGTGCGGTCCCCCAGCTCTCCGACGGGATTTCTTTTACAGATCCCTAATGAGCAGAAGTCCCTTGTATGCCACGCGTTGTCGATTTAACTCTTTAAGGATGTCCGTTTCTCGCGCACAAGATTCAGGTGGCCGAAGTCAGATGCACGGATTCTGCACACCCGGGGGCGCTCCACAAAGCAAAGGAGAGATTATGTGACGTTAAATCAAAGATGACTGAGTACAATGGCATAGCTTATTTTTAGTTTATTTTTGTTTTGCTAATTCGCAAACGTACCTGTGCACTTCTTCTGTAACCCAACCATGGTAGGCGCATGTATATATTCGGCACAGAAAGAGAGCAGATGCCATGGGACACACCCGCGACACAAAAACGGCATCAGTGGGCCGCCGCGCGGCGCAGCACCACGACACGCCCGAAGTAGAGGGAGGCGCTGTGGGCAGAGTCCTCAACATCCTTCCTATTTTTCCCTGAGAGAAGGCCGGCAATACCCACATGCCTGGCAGGAAAATGAAGAGTTCAAGAAGCCTTCAAGACAGACTGCCGATGAAGCTATGAAGAGCAATTCTTCCTTGAACTGTAGCTTGCACTCCTTTGTTGTTTGTCTTGTGGGACTTAGTCCTTCCCGTGCGCGTGGCCCTCTTTCTGCACCTAGGACTGTGATACTGGATGGTTACACCAGCCCTCTAACAGAATTCACCCTGAGCAATGTTGTGCTAATAAGAGGCTCGACATAGAACACAGAGCCAAGCTAGTCACACACCTGTTGATATCAATTTCTGGTACAGTTAACCTATCTAAAGCAAGTAAGTGAGACAGTATCCCTTCAGCCTGTGACCTCTCGCTACAAGACTTGCAGGTTGCGTACGATGTTAACAGATTGCTTCTTTTTCTAATCATCCTTCTTTCTTCAAATCATTTTATGATCATCTGTCCGTTCATTAGTTTTCCATGTTCTAAGGAGTTGTACTTATAGTATTGCTTAGCGGCCACCTTTTAGGGTGATGGTTCTTCTTTAAGGGGCCATCATACTCAAATACTAATTTAGAACTTGTAATATGAGGTTGCAATTACTGGATGAGCGTCCATCCCTCTCCATATGGACTGTCTGGCATGCATTACCATGTATTACAAGGTGTAAATGTGCATCTGATTGTGTGAGGCCCCGAAAATGGGCTTTCACCCCCAAATGGGCTCTTGCCCTCTCCTCTGCCACTCTTCTTTACCCTTTCCCTTCTCCTAGATGCTCCCTACATCTTAGCCTCTAGGAGGATTCTTCCCCACTTAACCTCCATCCTCAGCACCCTACTTCATACCCCCCACCTTAAAAAAAAACCTCCCCTCTCTAGTAGCTCGATCTACCGTTCAACCTTTTTGCCTGTCGCCCTAAATCCTTTAATGCCTCAGCAACATCCCAACTTACACCTAATTCTTCCCTTCTGAATCATGTTTCTTCATTCCTCTTCTCAAATGCCCAAAAACTGTACAATAACAACAGCAGCATGACATCTCATGCTCTCTTTTGGGGTGCTAAACCTCCGTCTATCCCTTTTCCTACCTGCAACATGCACACCCTTTCCAAGCATGCTGCTTAAAAGGTGAGACTTTGCCACAACAGCTTGCCTTACTCCCTCACCCCTCTTTCTCATCTCTTGTGTGTGTGTATGCGTGCACATGTGTGTGGTGTGTTTGTTATACTGCAGGTTGCCTGCGGTACCAGTCCCTTCACCTCGTACTTGCAGCAAATGTTTGACAGCTCCCTAATAAAACATGCACATCCTTTGATCATCATTCACTACTTGAAGCAATGTCACTACCTCAGCAGAGGAGCCAACATCAAGATACATTTGAGCATTACTACCACACTGTGGAATAAAAATATAGTTTCTGGGTGCCTACAAGAAAACAGGAACCTCCACCACACTGTTTTCCTGGGACTAGATTGGGATAACAAGAGGAAAGGTATCTAGATCATGGAGAAAGGAGCATAAGCAATAGTGATCCAGGGGAGTTTAGAAAGGGCTCCCACCCTGGAGTAGGATGTAAGATTAGGAGGAGGTGACTCATAACCAAAGTTAATGTTCCTAAAAAGAGATGATTTATCGGTGGCCAACTGAATCAGCAGAACATGAGTGGGCACCTGACATGGTTCATACCTGTAATAAATCAACAGAGAAAAACATTTAGGGCAAAACAAATGAAAGCAAACATGATATAAAAAAAAATATTCATTGCCTATACCTGTTTGGACGCAAAGGTTAGTGCAGCAGTTCAGTAAATTAAGTGATGGGTGCAAATATCTGGATCCCGACCCAGGAATACGCATTTCCAGTATTAGAGCACATTAGTGATCACATTTGGGGTCCCTTGTAGAAGGAACCACCAGCAGTGGCTGAATCATGGAAGACTGTGATGAACGTTGGCACACCTACAGCTTTGAAATGGTAACATGAGAGCATCTATTTCTAAAAGAAAAGAAAATAGAATGATCAAGAGAATAGGGAAATGACTTAGATGGGGGCATGGTGATATGATTTCAATATATTTCAGCAGAATTCAGGGTATTTGAATCTTATTGAGGGAGAATTATTGCAACACAAAAATATGATGGCTGGAATGATGAACATTGTCAAACATTAGCCCACAGTCACAGATCTAAATCTATTGTTTTTATGCTCATCATGCCACCCCAGTTTGGACCCAGCCATATGCAAATCAGTATTGACCCTGCTCCCCATGGGAATAGTCCAGCCCGAACTGACAGGCCAGGTCCTCCATGAATTTATTTCACAGACTGGTTTTTTCAACACTTTTCACACACCATTTCAACGGTCTCTTCACTTATGGTTAACACCCAGACTCCTTCTTTACATCCCCCGAGTCACGAGTCACTCCCTTCATCATCTTGAGCAGTTAGTGCATTTAACTTTCCAATTACTTTTAAGTTTCTCCCCATCCAATCTTTTCCTGCATACACACACAAAAGTTCCTACCACTCCACAACAAAAGCACCTTTGTTTAATAGCTAGACAATTCCTATTGCAGGCAAGGTGGTCCTGACTTCCACATCATCTTCAGGGGTCACATGTTAGACTTGGCATCTTTGGTGTGGTTTCCCCTGACTTTTTGCCTCCACCTCCTGTATTTTTGATGTTGTGCTGGATTTCGTTTTTGCTGGCATTGCTGTTTTGGTCACTTTGCCACTGCTGATCAGTGTCAAAGTGCAAGTGCTCCCTGTCAAATTTGTTATTACAATTTGTTCTCCCAAATTGGCATATTTGGTTTACTGGTAAGTCCCTAGTAAATTGCACTAAGTGTCCCAGGGCCTGTAAATCAAATACCACTAGTGGGTCTGCAGCACTGATTTTACCACCCACATGAGTAGCCCTGAAAAGGTATCTCAGACCTGCCACTGCGGTGTTTGTGACCAGTTTTAAACTGCCATGTCCGACCTGGCAAGTGCACCCACTTACCAGGCCCTCGCCTTCCCATTTCTTACATGTAAGGCACCCCTTTGGTAGGCCCAAGGTACCCCCATGGGCAGGGTGCAGTCTATGAGAAAGGTGAGACATATACTGATAGTGAAATACTGCCAATTCTGTTTTTCACAATTGATAGACTATCTGTCTTATAGGATAGAATGGGAGATACTTTGTAACATCTTACAAGTATAACTTCCCATTGGGACAAGATGGAGAAATAAAGTTTAGGCTCTCAGCTCTCTGAACTCAAGATTTAATAAAACATCTTTGGTTTTTAAATTGTGTGTTTGAAAATGCCACTTTTAGAAAGTACTAATACCACCACTGGGTTTGGACTCTCAGCAGTAAGGCCAAGCATCTTAAAAACAACGAACAGGGAGAATGCCAGTACTGCTACCTGTTTTCAACCTCTATTCTTCAACGGACATATTGAAAATACAACAATAGACCTAAGACTACTTTTTCTGTCTAGAGTAAATCTTTTTCTTTTTACTTTATTTTTTGTATCACAAAATTATACATTCTTTTTCAAATCTAATCACATTTTTATAATTGTTGTTCAACACAAAAATACATTTCATTTTTATACACAATTCTCACATTCTATCTTCCACATCACCATCTTATCTTCATCCTCTCTATATCTTTCATTCCCCATTCAACAAACACACACAACCTATAATTAACAATAATCCAAACATTAAAAAAAATCGTGGTAATTTGGAACAACAGCTATGGTGTACAATCAAACAAAGAGTTACAAAATTCCCTGCAATTAGACTACGTTTTTCAAATCCTATAGCTGAAAAAAAGAGGAACCTTTGCCAAGGAGAAGAGCTGGAGAGCTGTGCGGAGGAGTACTGCAACTTTTCTGTGTGCTGTTTGGGGTTGGCCTGCAGTTGCTGCTTCAGCCAAGGAACGGACAAAGATTGGAACTTTGCTGTGAACCTGCCTGAAGAAGAATTTCCAAGGGCCTGTGTGTGTTGGCCTCCTTTTCTGAGGTCTCAGGGACATGAAGACTTCAACCCCTGTTCCCCTGAACTCTATTGCTATGAGTTCTGACCTGCCAGGAGGTGCCTATGCCAGTTTGGGACATCTGGAGGATGTTCCTGCTGTTGGGAGCTTGAAGCAACTTGAAAGAAGCAAGAAAACCTGTCTCCGACGCCATCAGCGACGCCTTTGTGATGCCATGACCTGCACCAAGGCCAGGGGTACAACTCGTGTAGTAAACGACGCACCACCCGGCCTACACCGCAACTCTGACGCCCTTCGACGCCTGGTGACGCAGTTATCGACCATGCCCAATGCCAGCACTTGCACTGACTCCATCATCGCCAGCGCCTGCATCCTGCTTTCGTGACTCCACGAACTCGCTGACTTTGCACCATCATCGCAGCCAATGCCTCACCGCCAACGCAACCGTCTTCCCCTGTCCTGTACTCAACACTTCTCCTCCTCGTTGACACAATGCCTCACCTCCCCCGTGGCAGCCAGGGAGCCAGCCTCAACTTCGGTACCAACGCCTCACCTCCACGATTTCGTGCATCGTCATAGACTTCGTTTCCAAGGTACGGTTTGTTTGGCAGTCTGTTTGACTCTGTTTCCTGGTGCTGCGCACCTCGCAGTCGGCGCCGTACTTTGGATATATTGCTGTCACAACATCGCAATAACCCCAGGTGGAGCTATTTGTTTTCTACAAGCTTTATTTTTGCAATAACTGTTCTAAAGTCATATCTTGTTACCTGCATGTTTGGATTTTTGTTGTTTTGGTCTTGTTGAGTTTAGATAAAGATACTTTAGTTTTCTAAACTGGTGTGGTGTCCATTTGTGGTGTTATCACTGTGTTACTGTGTGTTTTGAGTACAAATACTTTACACATTGCCTTTGGGATAAGTCTGACTGCGCTGCCAAGCTACCAAGGAGGTGAGCTGGGGTTATCTAAAGTGTGTATCCTCCTTATCCTGACTAGAAGCAATGGTGCCTATTTCGACAGAGGTACCTACCTCTGCCAACTAGAGACCCCATTTCTAACATACACTAATTCCACTGTTCAGCCTTTCAAACAATAGCAACAATGCTCTTCCATGAAGATTCTTCACTGTCTCAGTACATTTTGAAAAACTGATGTCGTTATTATGCATAATGATTTGGGGCCAGAAGTACTAACATTGGGGATTGCGATTTTCAAATTGCGATTATTATTGAATCACAATTAGGAAATCGCAATTCCTAATGTAGCAAACTTTTATTTTTAAAATACTAATTCCTAGTGAAGCACAAATCGACATACCTCATGAAAATTACTGAGGTAGGTTGCAGTTTGCGACCCATCTGGAATGATAGCCATCACAGGAAAGGTAGCCTTTTGGTGTCAGAAGACCATCATGTCTGTGATTACTGTTAAATAAAGTAATATCATCTTATAAGTGCAGCCCTTTTTCCTTAAAGGCAAACTGGATGCATTTCAAAAACAAAAATGTAAACGCTTAAAATAAATTTAGGGCCACTGCCTGCTCTTAAAATAAAAATTGTTTTTAACATTCTCAAAGGGGAAGATGTCCCATGGTGATCCCTTCCGATTTGCAAATGGTTACCACCTCCTTTGAGGTGGTGGTAAAATGTTAATATTTTGCAACCGCATTTCAGTAACAAAGCATTAATACAAAACACCACAATTCATACTTTGAAGAGACATCCTAAAGAGGCCTATTCCAAATACCAAATCACAAAACCAAATTGTGATTCTGGAGAATTGCAGCTTGATGTTTTTACATCAAAACAAGAATTTTTGTGGTTGCAAACGGATAAATTCTGTGATCTCAAAAAAGCTTCATACATGTGGCCCTTGGTCTCTAATAAATTTGTCATGTTAATTAACAAAACAACAAGTTCATGCTGGATTACTAATCACTGCTATGTAATTATCTAGTGAAGGCTTTTCCAATGAGTGGCTGATGAGCCATTGGTAGCTCTCCAGCTACCTAGAAGTAGCTCTCATGTGTCGAGGCCAGCCCACTAAATTAGAAGTATTTGTTTGACTAAATTAATATATGTAAAACAAAATTGAAAAATGTGCATTCAAAATGAAAATGTGTGTATTTTCAGAAATGAGAAGCTGATGGTTGAATTTCCAAAAATATTGAAAGCTGATATTTGAGTGATAAATCGTGTGGCATTGGTCCCGTTTTCTGTGAAAGTTGCTGAAAAGTATTTTAACTGCCAACTCTCTACATTTGTTGAGGCCAGGGACCTCTTGCCCAGCACTCAATTGGGTTTCCGCCTCGGTACAGTACAGAGTCTACTCTGTTGCTGGCCTCCGGAACCATACGCCAGATTCTGGACAGAGATGACATAGCAGCTTTTTGCTACTTGACCTGAGTGTAGCCTTCAACACTGTGTCCCACAGCATCCTGCTGGAACAGTTGTGGAGCAATGGTGTCTCTTGGAAGGCACTGCAGTGGCTTGCATCCTTTCTGCAGGGTCGACCCTTTCAGATCCTTCAGAACCCTTTTCATTCCGAGGTCTTGCCTCTCAGAATGCGGTTGCGGCCACTGCCTCTTTGAGAACTTGCCTGTCTGAGGTGGACATCTGGATGGACTTCAACTACTGGCAAAATGGAGGGCCTTATCCTGAAAGGTGAGATCTATATCTGGACCCACGACTGGTGGCCGCCTTCGCTAGGCTACCTTCTGGAGCCAAAGCATGTTGTTAAGAACTTGGGCATTCTGTTCAATGCAAGCCTGAAGTTTGACAACCAGATCACGGCCTTAGCTGGTAAGTGTTTTGGGATGTTAAAGTTTCTCAAAAACATTAGTGGGCTTGCGCCTGAAGCCGCAAGGAAAACAGTAAACCTGGCCTCTATCATCTCACAACTGGACTACTGTAATGTTTTATATCTAGGAATCTCCAAGACACGGCTTAGGAGACGCCAACGTGTACAAAACTCTGCAGCTGGCCTGTTGCTGAAGCTTCCCAGGAGGGCTTCGATGGGCTCTGCCCTGCACAAATTGCATTGGCTTGCGGTTAAGAAGCTTGTATCTTTCTTGGTCCTTTGCTATATCTATAGGGCCTTTAACAACACTAGGCTGAATTATCTTTACCCCTTTAGCAAACCCTACATTCGGGTATGGTGTCTGAGATCTTTAGGGTCCTTGTTGGCAGAGGTTCCTGCCTTCAAGAAAGTCTGAATTGGGGGCAGTTCCTTACATTTTCTTGCTTCCAAGTTATGGAACTCCCTCCCTCGGGATCTCCGAAAGGCCAAGACAGAAATCTCCTTTCGGAAAAATCTTAAAACCTGGCTTTTTAGGTAGTTCCTGTTTTCTTCTCCAAGCTTCAGCTTACCTTGGTAGCTAAACCTGGTTAGCACTGGGACACTTTTGTGTAAGTATAGCTGTGCTTTATAAATTGCAGAAATTAAGCTACACCTGTTATTTTTGACTATATCACTTTGTGTTATTTTAGTCAGGGTGGCCTCTAATGTTCTCTTGCCTAATGTAACCACTCCAATATTAGCAGCTCTGGATGATTGTTAATGATCATAACTAGCTCTTATAAAAGAAAAGGTTGGAGACCCTTGATCTAGTGTTTCATTCTTCCCTGGTTTCCTCAGGAAGAAATTGAAGCAATTTATTGCAACACAGGCAGTTGGTGAGAAATATTCATCTAGATTATCTAATGCGTTATCAAATGCATTCCCTTAACCTTATTGTCGTGGCTTTTGTTCCATTCTCATATACATTTCTAAGACACTAGATCCAAAACAGCGTAATAATATTTTAATTTTCCTTTCAGGCGACAGTTCTTCTTCATCAAAGGTCACTATATAGTTCATATAAAAGATTTTCAGGTATTCCCATTTCATGGAAGAATCATTCCCTGTTATTATGGATGGTGTGGTGGCGCAATGTTTATTTCTTGAGTGACACTCATTATACTCCAACTATGTGGACAATTATGTAAGAGTACCTAAATACTGTGATAATATATTTTGTTCTCTTGTAGAAATAGTAATATATAACACAGTACCATAAGTCTAAAGATTCAAAGTTGTTTTTATGAACCGGTTTTCAAGGCTCACATTTTTCCAATAAACTGGGTTCTCCTACGTAATATGCTTTGAATATACTGTGAAAAATCGAAGGTTGTGGTGAGCTCCTCAACTAATATGGCAGCACGGAAGGTCATGTACATTGGCCTTGTGTTTGATGTCACACGCCAATTCACCGTTGATTGTCATACCTGCTGCTCAGCCACTGTGGAGAAGTGTGGCTCAATGATTAGAGCGGCAGACCCTGCTGCAGAGGTTTAGCCCGGGACCAGGGTTCAAGTCCCTGCATCGGTGGGTCTTGGGCTCAAAAATTCCATGGACCTGATAATTCTCGCCTCGGTGCCTATTCCAATCATGGAGTCCCACTCTGGGCAATAGCTTGCTTAATCTCCACAATGGCCCCCACAACGCTAAGGATGCCTGGCCTCCACCTTGGGGGTGAACAGGAGTGGACGCCTCACAGGGAAAGCCAGGATGGGTTCCACAGCGGTATTCATACAAGTGCCTTGAGACCCTTGTGGGTGAGTAGTGCGCTATACAAGTATCAATTTACATTTACATTTACTGTGAGTGTGGAGTGCAATGTTGGTTCATGGTGAAGCATGGAATGTTGGATATCTTAGAGAGGCAGATGGGGTATGGGCTGAGCAGCAGGAAGGCTGCTCCTGGTGGGGCTTTTAAATATAACTACTAAATAACCCATTTTACCTAGTCTACACCTGGATTAATGGACATCATTATATTACAACATTGATACTGCTTTGAAGTTATTGTGCGATCTGCAATGGCAAGTTGCGCTCTCTGAGGAACGCAGGGGCATATTGTCAAGGAACAGCGTTTCAATGATCGCCACTTTAGAGGCAGAAAACTGCAGCTAAAGCGGCGATAATGGGCTTTATAGTACACCCTTGAGAATTCCAATAGAAGTCCATGTTCTAGTGTGAACATGGGCATATTGGTTTCTCAAGGGCGTATTATCAAGCCCATTATCGCCGCTTTAGCTGCAGTTTAACTCAGTTCCTTGATAATATGCTCCACAGTTCCTTCTAGGTCAACTGCTCACCTGTCAAATTCTTACTTGCACCAAGCAGTGGTGCAACGGTAACCAGTAACTTATCTAATTAGTATTGTGTCAACACAAAAAGAGATTCCTGTGCCTTTTCTATTGTTCTCTGGAACAGCTTAGTGAAATTGATCTTTGTTTCAGGATGCTGTACAAGCTTTGCAAGTGCTCGTCAACTCGCCAAGGCTTCTGGGGGCATATTATCAAGAAGGGCGTTAAAATTATCGCCGCTTTAGCGGCAGGAAACTGACACTAAAGTGGCGATAATGGGCTTCATAATATGCTCTTGAGAATTCCTATAGACGCCCATGTTCACACCAGAACATGGGTTTCTATGGGAATTCTAAAGGGCATATTATCAAACCCATTGTCGCCACTTTAGTGGCAGTTTCCTGCCGCTAAAGCGGTGATAATTTTAACGCCCTTTCTTGATAATATGCCCCCTTGTCTCTTTTTTTTCTGCGTTATTTCGTAATAGGTTCCTTAAAGCGCACATGGGCTGCATTACGTATTTTCAATGCGTGATGATGAATGCATTGCACACTTAGGTAAGTTTGAGACATGTATTTTTTTGCAGCCCTGGTGGCACACAGCTGTCTGCAGCTACTGCTGCTCAACTGACAATACCGCAAACCTAGAACCTAGAACTCCCAGATGTTAACCTGGCATGAGTAGAGCGTGAGCAGCGAAGCCACATTAATGTGTAAAATAAAGTTGGCAAGTCCCTCAGTTCACAGCTCTGCCACCTTTTCTCATCCCTTTTTTGGTGATTAGTCTGTTTATTTCTGTCGCTTGGCTTTGATAGGGACAATAAACTACACTTCAGTTGCGCAGTCATCCTGCAGTCCTTGATCCGCAGCCACCCTTCGCAGATAAACATCAGCCGAGACTCCGTTCACCGCCGTCTCCGCCGGGTCCGAAGGGCAAGGCCATGTGATAAATGTGGGCGCAGGAGCAAAGGGCACTGGCCCCCCTCCTTCCTACCTGACAAAAACACTGTCAAATGTCTGCTTTGCGGAACAGCGCAGAGACACAGCAACATTCTGCTCTGGAACAGGGGCCCTCGAGCGGTCACAATTTGTGGCGTAATTTATGGGGTGCAGTGGGCGTGGTTTTCATAGAGCAAATTTGCAAAAGCAACACAAATGCAAGTCAGAAAGGAAAAATAGTAAGCCAAATGCGTCCAGATAGTATAAATATCACGGACCCGTTTGCATCAGTCAAGAAATCAGTCAAAACACACTGTGACATGCACGAGAAATGAGCTAGCGCAAATGCGTGGGAGTGAAACAGAAATCAGTCGGATAAAATACAAAAGGACAGCAGAGCCGACGTCAATATGTAACCCAAGAAAGAGCGTAAAACACGAGTCAGAAGAGAAGCGCACACGACAACTAGGTACAACACATGACAGATGGGAATTGAAGTGAAGCATCGATTTCAATAGCAGCCCGCCTGGAGTAACTGATACAGGAAGAGTGACAGGATGCAACCATGCAGGGCTGAATTAAGATAAAGTAGACATAAGGTGCGAGATTTACAAAGACCACGTGCAAGGAGGGAGGGAGGTCCTTTTGTATGATTGCTGACCCCCCTGTTTGTGATAGTAATTAGTGATGTGTGTAACTTTTGGAATTAAGTCATCACCTAGAACTTGTTTGTGTGATTTTAAAATCCGTTTTATTTCATTGTTCTCAATAGAACACTTTAATTTTTAGACTTTTAAACACTATATAATTCGTGATTTTAGAAGAGAACTTTGTGCCTGTTGTTGGACCTAGTTTACCCAAGTCTACATAAGGTAGCTTGGCACAGTAGTGGCTACAGCTAACTCAAGGCGTTGGTTAAGTGTTTACAAGTCTCACTCACAGTAACTCAGTGATGAACCACTAAAATAAAAGACACAACACCGATGTTGGGAAAATACCAATACCTTTTATAAAAATAAAGTTCTTTTCTTGTTATGCTTTTAGACAGGTATAATACACAATTAATTTACACCTTGTTCATGAAACTCAAATCACACTTCAATACTTTTCCCGGTCAGATTATAAGAATCAAGGGTACATTTGTGGTCAGTTGCTGTTCAGGTCACAATACACTTCACTACTATATGATTACAGAAAGGAAAGTGCAGTCTAATATTTCAATATGTTTTTAAACAACTCATAAACAAGTACATTACCCCACAGCTCCTAGGTATCTGCTCAACTCAACAGACCTCTACTGGATGTAGATCTTCACAGCATAACCCACCAGTTATGTAGCTAAAAGGAAGACACAGTAGTATTAACAAGGCTCCCCTCTAGTTAATTTACAGGCTACACCTTTCTGGTAGAGGACCTACTCCCTCAATTAACAATAGTCTGTAAGGGTTTTTACTCAGGAACCCTGTGGTTCCCTGCACACCTTCCACCTCTCTCCTCTGAGCCACTTATTGGATATTTTAATATGGGCTGGGCAGATCACTAGCCCACTTCCTCGAGTCAGGCTCCCTGGGTCTTTTCAGTTAATCGCCGGGGGTGTAACCTCACTGTCCCGGTTCCTAGGCACTCGGTGCTGCCGCCTCCCGCTCCCACACTACCCGGCTTACTTGGGGTTTGTAGGCGTGTCAGCGGGTGTGTTCTCTTCGCGCGGCGGCGATGGGGCCTGGAAGCAGTCGGGGCTGACGGGGAAAGACAGGAAAGGCTTTCCCAGCCCGAGGCTCCCTACCACGACGTCCGCTGCGGCGCTTCTGCCTCCTCCGAGGGGTCCGATGACTGGAGCTCCGACGCGGCGCTCCTCTGGTGACGCGACCGGTTCTCTTCAGGCGGCACACTTTACCACCGGGCATGCGCGGAAGCGCTCGCTCTTCTCCCGCCTCTGCACGGCCGCTCACAGGAAGGACGCTGCTCACCTCGGGGTCGCTGCTCTTCTGGGCCTGCCCGACCCTAGGCCCCTCCTGCCTCCACAGTAGCGTTCACGCTCAGGACATGCGCGGAAGCACTTTCTTCGTCAATTACCGCGGCCGGTGCCCCCGGGGTCCCACAGCCGATCGAAGCAGCGCCGCTGCTCCTCCTCAGTCACTTCCCTCACCGGCTTCACAGGAAGGATGTGCTCACGCAGCGCCCTCGCTCCTCAGGTCATACAAGGCTCCACAGTCCCCCGACCTCACCAGGGCACGTCAAGGGGTTCACAGCTGTTCCTTCACGCTGGTAGGTGCAGCGCTGGGCAGGGGAAGTGAGAATGATCTTCAGTAAGAGTGTCCTGTCAGCTTTCACTGGGATGCAGGTTAAGAAGGGTCTCCCTTCACACTCAGGTAGCTGTTCTTCTCAGCAATTGATGTATGGGGAGGGATTGGTCAGAGGCTAGAGGGGGAACGTCCCTCTGAAGTGACTGTCTGCCTCCAAGACAAACTAGCTGCTCTCAGTGCGTCCACCTCCTCTCACCACTGCCTCACTCCTCCACTCTTGGGTCAGCACAAAATGGCTGCTGGTCACTGGCCTTATATAGGGTGGCCTGAGACCTGCAGAAGTCTCTAGTTGATTCTAGAAAGTTCCCTAATGTTAGCCTATGGGCCTGTCCTACAGTAGTGTCCGTTATGGCAGTTGGTGGACACCATTTTAGGTTTCTGGAGCTCCCTAGATTTTCAAGGGGCCTGACTAGGCCTCACGGGTTATGAGGGAAAAATGGCGTCATCGCCAAGGAACACCTAGCCCCCTGACAGCATTGAAAAATCCTGATGGACATATGTAAAAATAAAAATAGAAACTCTGGGAGGCTAAGGGGGACAAAAATAAATAATCATGGTTAGAGTATCCCCGGAAGCAGACAGGTCTAACACCTGTACTTTGTGATCTTGTGTCTGTAATCATGAAGTGCCTTAGACAGTCAACACAGATTTCACGGAGTGCCAATCTGTGCCTCGGCTGCATAGTCTAAACTAAATACACAAAGCTACTCAGTGGCCAAATTATATATTCTTATTAACTTGCTTTTAATAGCACTTCACATCACATCACACTTCTGCCGTTCTAAGCAAGCACTGAAAATAGCACCAGTTACTATTATCCTGTGAAATCTGACATTCTTCATGTGTTAGTACTCCAAACTTTTTGCCTTTACTTCTCCTGTTTTGCTAAATTCATTTTTGTTGGCTTTAGGACTCTGCGCACTTTACCACTCCTAACTAGTGCTAAAGTGCTTGTGCTCTCTCCTTCAAACCTGGTAAAATTGGCTTACACTCAATAGGCACCTTTAATTTACTTGTAATTCCCTAGGAAATTACTATTACATGTACCCAGGGCATGTACATTAATTGCTCCAAGAGGGCCTGCTGAAACCAACACTGGGCTGGGGCTCAGAGCAGTAAGGCCAAGCCTCAACTTACTATACAACAAGCAAGAATCGGAACGCGAATATACGCCGCGCATCGAGCAGACCATTCAGATATTCTACGACTGCTCGCGCTAAATGGACTAAGCCCTCTCAAACAATAAGATATCATGTCGCCAACGATTTGACTCAAGGACGACAGTCACCATTCCTTAATGAAAAGCACAAGGGCACCCTTTTGGAACAGATTTCCTCTTCAAGTTGAAACCGTTGAATAACACAGCGATCAGATACAAGGTCCTGAAGAGAACTCCCCAAATGTTAGGGAGTTCGAAACGCGTAGACCAGTTCTTCGCTCAGCCTTAGGAGTTCTCTCAAAAAGATACAAAGGCCTAGATGTATCAAGCCTTTTGCGATTCCTTAAGGCCGAAATTCTGCGAATTTCGGCCTTAAGGAATCGCAAACGGACATTTAGCATCTTTTGGGATGTATCACACTTTAGCAAAATAAGGAATCGCAAAAAATTGCGATTCCTTATTTTGCTTATGCATTTAAGGAATCGCAATTTTGCGATTCCTTAAATGGCATGTATGAAACTTTTTTAAATTGCGAATTCGGGTTAAGGAATCGCAAATTAACACCAATTTGAGGTTCGTGTTAATTTGCGAAATCCTTTTAAAAAACAAAATATGACTATTTTGAAGGTGGCATGTGACACACATACATGCCCATAGGGCATGTATGTGTGCCATATGCACACACATGTAAGTTTCAGGGGTGCAGCAGGGTGTCCATGAGACACCCCTGCACCCTTGAAATAATTCTCAAATTGCGATTAGCAAATTGCGAATTCGCAATTTGAGAATTACTGCACAATCATTCCTATGGGCCTCCTGGCCCATAGAAATGAATGGGAAAATTATTCCTTAATTGCGATTAGCAATTTGCTAATCGCAATTAAGGAATTTTAAGGAATCGCTAAAAAATAGCGAAATTCTACATACATACCATTTTGCACTTCTCAAATAGCGATTCCTTAACAATCGCTATTTGAGAAGTGCAAAATGGTTTCTTGATACATCTGCCCCAAAGTTCTTAACAACTTACTTAAGATATCCCATGGCTGTTGATTGTGTTTAAGAGAAGGAAAATGTTATTATTTTTTTGATTTTGATAGTGAGAGCGTGTAGATAGGTTGTATGTTAGAGGTATGAATGGATGAAGAGTGCATGACAGTTAAAATAGATAAATCACAGAATGTATTAGTGGATTTTTAGAATGGTATGAGGTGCAAATGTTTATGAAATGTATATAAATGTATAAAATGGAAAAAACAAATTTTGATATGCAAATATAAAATAAAAGAATGTGATTGCTTTTAGACAGAAAAAGTACTCTATAGGACATATTGTTTTAGGTCAATTCGTCCTTTCAAAAATCATAGTGGAAATTTAGAGGCAGTACTGGCATTAGTGTTGTTGTATAACAAGAGGGCCTGCAGCACTCATTATGCCACCCACTAAAGTAGCCTTTAAACACATATCTCAGGCCTGCCACTGCAGCCTGTAGTGTAGTTTTAAAATGCCAATTCGACCTGGCAAATAAATCTTATGTAACCACACTATCCCCGTTGTAATCCTGAGGGAGGGAACTAGAGGTGCGGGTGCTAGAAGCAGGCAGCTTCAAACTTCAAATGTTCAACACAAAATGGGCCGCTCCCAGTATAGTGACCGAGGTGCTCAAGGATTAAATTGTGAGTGTTGACATTTCACAAAAAGTTAAGGACTGGCTTCATTCACCGCCAGGTGTCATGCTTCAACATCGGCAGTCCTCGCCCTCTAGAAACTCCGTTTGGTAGAGGGCGGGCATACACCTGACGGCAGGGATGCACTTCTAAACTAAGTGGGGCCCGTGAAGAGTGAGTGAGATTTAAAAACCATTATAGTTACCAAATAAAATTTTAATGTGACCGGCAGCTATATGGTAATAAAAACAAGTGAACGGTCTAATGGGGAATTTATTGCCCCCCCCACCGTGGTGAGTATGGTCAACAGGTTTCTGCTGTTTGGCCCAGTTGGGTCTGTGGCATTCATCAGGACCTAAAACAAGGGGACTTCATTCTTACCAGCCTTGTGGTGAGAAGGTACCACTTTGTGGGGTGACCTGTATCACACTCCACTGTAGAATGGCTCACATTAAGTTGAAGGACATGAGCCTACATGCCCCATGGGAGGAGGAGCGATGGAAGACCCCCGTAGTCAAACTTGCCTCAAGGTGCGTCTCCCGTGATTGCACCTAGATGTGTGCACCTTTCCTCCCCGATGTTGGGGAGGAAAGGAGCACACATCCAGGTCTTAGGGCTCAACGTGAGCCATTCTACGGTGGAGTGTGACACAGGTCACCCCACAAAGTGGTACCTTCTCACCACAAGGCTGGTAAGAACTGAGCCATATAGCTGCAGGTCACATTAAAATTTAATTTGGTAACTATAATGGTTTTTAAATCTCACTCACTCTTCACGGGCCCCACTTAGTTTAGAAGTGCATCCCTGTCATCAGGTGTATGCCCGCCCTCTACCAAACTGAGTTTCTAGAGGGCAAGGACTGCCGATGTTGAAGCATGACACCTGGTGGTGTGTGAGGCCAGTCATTCACTTTTTGTGAGATGTCCACACTCACAATTAAATCTTCGAGCACCTCGGTCACTATACTGAGAGCGACCCATTTTGTGTTGAACAAAAGAAATCTTTTGCCAAGCCTAAAACTTCTTCTTTCAAAGCTTATAAGTCACCACTAAGATAAGTAATAAAAGTTCATAGAACAGGTTGCATTGTATTTAAAGTTAGCTCCCCCTGTGAAGAACAGTGCATTCCTAAAGTTTTGGGCTCTTTGTGACTGTGAATGGGCTGGTTCACGTCAAATCAGTGCCACTGACGATTATTGCCAATGCATAGCTCCAGTGACCCCGACACTTCGCGCTACAGTGATTGCGAGTAACAACCGGTACCATGATATCTGCACTTCGCACTATAACAAAGACAGCCAAGGAGACCGCCAACGCGAGTCTACAGCAACAACCATCTGCGCAGTCTGACCGGCTCTTCAGGCTGCAGGGACAACAGCCTGCATCACCTGGCCTGCACTTCATGATACAGCGATGACCCTTCGAAACACTCTCCCTGATACTTTCTCCTGGTCTAGCAAGACCAAATGACCACAAGTGATGCTTTGTACTTTTAGCCACTATATTTACCTAAAACTTTAAAATTTAATAACTCCTATTCTACAGATTGGATTTTTGTTGTTCTGGTATAATTGTAGTTGTTCCAATATACTCTATGTTTCTAATACACTCAACTCCACTTTATGCCACTACACGCTGTACCACTGTAATCCACTTTAAATACAATCAGATATCACTGTAGCAGTCAATTATTAACTATCTACTATAAAGCAACCAAAATACACATGTTTAACTTTACTTACACTTACCATTTATCCCTGTATTAATTTAAACAATTGTATTTCTGATACCTGAAAAAATATGATTAATATAGGTACAAGCTCCTTCTTTTATATTTGGTTAGTTCTGAAAAGAAAATGTTTCTTCTTCTTTTTTCACTTTTTCAGGAATATTTTAGTTTTTTACAAGGTCATCATGACCAACGAAAACAATAGCCTCAACAGCAAATAGGCGGACAACAAAGGCTAAAAAAACGTATGCTATTGAGAACACAGGTGATCCAGGTCGAGCTCCCACTGTATGGTCATGCCCCTCTCTCCTCACCAATGGCAGGGGAGACAGTTTGTTGCTGTACTGCCATGTTGTTCTACAATTTGACGGTTCTATCTCAAAAGATTGATTGGCACCACAGTACCAGGAGCAAGTACTAGTGAAGGGACAGATGCACCAGTGTTGGTGATGTGGCAGATAGAGCAGAAGAATTAGAAGGTGCTACTGGATGGACAGATGCAGCAAGTGGTGGTGGAGGACCAAATGCCGCAGAAGAAATTGAAGGAAATAATTGGGGACCCAGTCGCTTTTTGTTTCTGCCACTTTTTTATTTTGAGCAGATTTTTTACACCCTACCGTGTTTAATCAGTGGGTGTTGTAATTGTTTTTTCTCATTATACAAGTTACGTCACTTGTGTGAATTATTATGATTGTCTGTGGACTTGCCTTGTCATACACAAGTGGGTATATGCTATGTACAAAATTTACATTAAACACCATAAACAAACAATTATGTTACAAATATACAAAAACATTTAGACTATACAATTCTCACAATGTACTTTTACAAAGGGGTAATATAAACTGTACCCTGCTAACTACAGGGGTGTGGAATTTATTAAAATATATACTTGTCCATGGGGCAGGTTGCTTCATAAATCTACTTGTCCTGTAACAAAATCCACTTGTCCCTTTGGTGCCATGTTGTGCGGCGACAAATTATGGCAGCAATCTCATTATATAAGAGCTCTTATAGCCTCTCTGATTATGCCAGGGCTCATACCATAGTAGTGTTTGAATACTAGCAATCCCTTTATGTTGCTACGTTTCCGCAGATCTACATACTGGGACTGAAGGTAGTGGGTAAAGAATAGTTCCAGGGTTGGAATGTCCTTTTGAGTCTGTGCAAACCTACTAAATTGCATGTTTTAAGGGTTTTCAACAACTCTTCTCTAATCTTTTCCAAAACTGAGAAATGTTGGAAATTTACTCCTGACAATGGCAGACGTAAACCTTCTTCCAGAGTTGGGGAAAAAGTGGTTGGAGGGAAAATAAACTTGCAAACACTCAGGTTTTCGCATGAGCAAATCTACACATGCATATTTGCTCATGCTAAAATGCAGTTGACAAATATTTTCTAGTACTATTTCTTGCCCTACTGCTGTCCATTCTTGTGAATTCACGAAAGCCATATAGCTACCCTTAATGCAAGTATATATACCAAGGGTGCGCTTTTAAGTTTTCTTTAATAATTGGGCGCCTAATTGGGTCTGTCGTTAACCATGACCTTTTGTGTTTGTTAAAATGTTCTCTCTGTATCGGATGGATTCACGGTAAGTGACCGCATTCTGCTCTTTCACAAGGAGCATATCAGCACACAAAGTAGTTTTGTTCAGTGCCAGTAACTAATGTGGCAGTGTGTGCTTTTTTGAGACCAAAACCAATTTTTGCTTTTGCCAATGTTTGTTATAATGGTGAGGGTCCGGCAGCTCTCACTTCAATAAGGTTTTACAAAAAACATGCCAAAACCAGTCACGCATTGCCAAAATTAAAAAGCTGACCACCATTTCAGACCTACTGGTTTTGTCAATGCTTGTTTATTTTTATGTTTCCCAAAATCTTAATAAAACTGGTTACACTGATTTTCTCATATGAATATTTTGGGAAAATACTAGCATGCATCAACACATTTTACTAAATGATGCTGCAAAGAAATTTTACAGCAGTTTAGCAAAAAAATGTTTTTTCTACTTTCATTTTTTAGGAACATTTTATATTGAAAGCAAAGACTCATTAATCTTGCTTTTAAGCTTCTGCAAATATTTGCATCTAATCAGAGAGCATTCTGGGAGCATTATGCATAGCCTCATATTGCTAAACTTTGAAACCGTGTGTCCACATTTTTATACTGGAACTACTGGAGGCAGACGGGCTGAGGGATACAAAAGGCGGATGTACCCCCGGAAGCGCAGCGGACGAGCGCAGCGGGCGCGACGAAGGCGTGCCGAAGTGTCGCCAAAGTAGAGCCCGTCTGCGCCTGTCCGCGGCCGACTGCGGGCTAGGGCGACAACCCCTGCTCCTGATGGTAAAATCTATTGGGACAGGGAGCAGCTCCTCAGCCTACATCCGGAAACCTCCTATCCTTGTAGGCACGGCATGTCAAGTGAAGATGCGGAATGTGGGCATTGTCGGTTTCGTTTCATCACATCGTTGCAAGGTACTGGGGAACAAGCCGCGCTATTATGCTGTCTTCTTAACGTGAGATCACTGCATAAGCATAGACTCGATATATTCGAGCTGCTCACGGAGAGAAAGTTTGATCTTTTGTTCCTCACGGAAACGTGGCTGGACCAGTTTTCCGACTCGGATATTATCGAGGCTATGCCTGGGAACTACTCCTTGGTCAGGCAGGATAGGCCAGTAGGGAAGGGAGGGGGGATAGCGATTATTTTTAAGAAGAGTCTTGGATGTTTATTGGAGTTTACCCCGGTCGCTGAGAGTGAGGCGGGAGCATTCACCATACAAATTAATGGGGGAATGACGATTAAAGGCTTTCTTATATATAGACCCCCTGGGCCCTGCACCAAGTTCAGGGAGAGTCTGTTAGAAAGTGTAACAGAGGCAGCGCTACGCAGGGACAAATTCCTCCTACTGGGAGATTTGAACTTGCATCTGAACAGCCCAGAGGATAAAGGAGCGGAGGAGTTTTGCAGGGACATTCAAGCCCTTCAGCTTGAACTCAAGCTCTCAAGTCCCACGCACTGTCAGGGTCATCTTTTGGACCCGGTCTTTGCAAACTGGGGAGGGGTTGAGGTCTCCACAGTCGAGCCGATCCCCTGGACAGACCACTTTCTGGTGGTATTCTCCATAAATAGCACTAAAACCACAAAACATAGTCAGGGACCCCTGAACTATTTAAGGAGGAAGTGGGCAAAATTCTCCTTGGAGGACTTTAATGAAGCGCTGATAAGGGAAGGCCAGCCTGGAGGTGAGGACATAGAATCTGCAGTTTTTAACCTGAATAGGCGCTAGATCAGACCGCACCACTCTGCCGAACATCCGCGTGCGGCCGCAAGGAAAGATCTGCCCCATGGTTCAATGGAGAGCTGCGGCGGACAAAGGCGGTATGTAAGCGAGCTGAAAGAGCCTGGAGGGTATCATATGACACTCAGGCCAGGGAACTGTTCTTAGAAAAAAGGCGGCTGCACCATAGGCTGATTAAAAAGTCGAAGGCGGCATTCTATGCAGGGCAAATTCTAGGGGCAAAAAATTCTGCTAAGGAGCTCTTCTGTATTTACAAGTCTTTGACTACTATAGACTCGTCTGCAGACCCGGAGAGTTGTTCGACGGAAACTTGCGATCGCATCGCCGACTACTTCTCCACTAAAGTCGAAAAAATGTACTCAACCTTCCCTAATCCTCCCCCCACAGGGGCTGAGTTTGGGTAACATCGGAGGGCACGGAGATTCCGGGGCTCCTCACAAATTTCACCACTCCCCCTCTTGAAGAGCTAGTCAGGGTATGTCTCTCAGTAAAATCTGGCTCCCCTTTGGACCCGGTGTCCCCTAAACGGTTGGGGGACAGCTTGGAAGCCCTGGAGCCCTACATAAGGCATGTCCTGGATACCTCCTTTAAGTCTGGCATGTTACCTAAGGGGTGGAAACAGGCGGTGGTGCTCCCTCTCCGGAAGAAATCTCACATTGGTTTTGAGGTGTTGGAAAATCTGAGGCCCATCTCACTCCTGCCTTTTCTGTCCAAAGTGGCTGAGAAGGTGGTAAACACCCAAATTATGGAACATGTGGAGGAGGCGGGTTTGCTCCACGCTACGCAGTTCGGCTTTAGACCGCGCAATTCCACAGAGTCCGCCCTTCTTATGGCAACAGAACATCTGAGACAGGGTGTAGATGAGGGGCAAACTATGGCCTTGATCCTGCTAGACCTCAGCGCGGCGTTCAACACTGTAGCACACTCCACCTTGCTACAGTGTCTGAACAGAGGTGGCATCGCTAACACCGCGCTGAGGTGGATCCAGGCCTTCCTAACGGGAAGAAGCTTCCAAGTGAGGCAGGGCGACTGCTACTCCAAAGGGGTACTTTTGGGCCAGGGCGTGCCTCAGGGCTCGTCCCTGAGCCCGACCCTTTTTAACTTGTATGTAGCGCCTGTTGCCTCTATTGTGGAGAGTCATGGCCTCCAAATGGTATCTTGTGCCGATGATACGCAACTGGTCATCTCCCTGTCGCACGCGCCCTGTCTTGCTGCAGATGGCTTCCGATCGTGCATGAAAGATCTTGCCGATTGGATGGCCATGAATTGTTTGAAACTTAACGGCAGCAAGACAGAGGTGCTTGTGGTAGGGAGGGCCCAGTCTGCCTGGTCATCGGCCTGGTGGCCACCCTGTCTAGGACCGACCCCCACCCCTTGTCAGGAGGCAAAAAATCTAGGAGTATGGTTCGACGCGGGTCTTACTTTTGGGCCTCAGATCAACCGTATGGTCAGCGTGTGTTTCGGGGTCTTGAAAAGGCTGAGGAAAGTCCTTGACCTACTGCCGATGGAAGCTCCTCAAACCCTGGTACATGCATTGGTGACCGCAAGGCTGGACTATGCGAACCTGCTGTATCTGGGGGTACCGGGTAAAAGTGTTGGTCGCCTTCAAGTGCTGCAGAATGCGGCAGCACGTTTGATCCTTAGGCTGCCCAAAAGGGCGCCCTCGAAGGCGGCCCTGCAGAAGTTACATTGGCTCCCTGTGAGGAGCAGAATCGAGTACAAGGCTCTCTGCACCTGTCATCGGATTTTGAATGGCAGGGCACCTCGACCTCTGCAGAGATTGATTGAAGCCTATGAACCTGCCCGAGCGCTTAGATCTGCGGGTGGGGGACTGCTGAGGATTCCCAAGGTGAAGAAAGCTCGCAAGGGAGGCAGATCCTTTAGGTATTTAGCGCCAAACCACTGGAACAAACTCCCAGTCCACCTACGCTTGGAACCAGTAGAAACGAGGTTTCGAGCTAAATTAAAAACCTACCTCTATGTTAGATAGTGGCCTGCCTGGCAGTCTCATTTCCCTGTTTTTCGCCTCTCTCATCGTCAGCGCGGTGACACGCCGGTGTGCGTAACTCAGCGCTCTATAAATGCCCCTATTATTATTATTATTATTATTATTATTATTATTATTATTATTATTATTTATTATTATTATTATTATTCTGTCAGTAGTGCAGTCAGAACTTACATTTACTGAGAGCGCTCAGCCTAATAATAAAGGCTCTCAATTAATGAACCATGAATTCAATTTTGAACAGCATTAACATATGCACACAAATATTAACTGAACTGCAGGCAGTGCGCTTCCCTGATCCTTAATGTGGTACTGCAAACTGGCAGCCAAAGGGTTTGTGTTGCAGGGGGTTGGGCATGCTTGTCCCAAGGACAAAATGCACATTAAAACTTGTTGCCCTTGACCCCAAACAATATGTCCTGGGAGTCGGGCTATAGGAATTCCACATCCCTGTAACTAGTTTCAACACTAGACCTTCATCATGAAGCCTTTGTGTATTTGAGGTCTAGTAACGGAAAGGCAAAATTTACAACTATTATTTTTTCACCATAACTCGAAGCATAATGTTCAAGGGCCTTTACGCTAATTAAAGTTCATTTATTTCGGTGAACCAAAGAAAGCCGACGCGCTTCCAAGCCTGTGTATTTAATCGTCAGGCTCTTCTTCAGGGCATTGGTTAGGTGGGTACCTATGTAAAAACAACATAGAATGTTTGAGAATAGGGCCTCTCTCTAATACTGAGTCAGTTCTTTTTGGTTGGTTACACTTAATTTTACCTTTTCACGAAAGGCAGTTCGTCTGTCTGTCTGTGAAAGCGCTTCTGACTGGCAAGTCGTTCGGCAGAGGTAAAGGGCACATCATATATCTGTTTTATTTATATAAACAGCGAGCCTCTTGGCGTTTTTACTCTGATTGATCATACAAGGGTCAGTACATGCTTTTACCTATTTTATCTATCAGTGCAAGCCTTCAGTTGGAGTTCTGTTTTTCTTTATTCTTTGACCACACTTTGTTTAGGCGGCAGCGGCAGGGTCTATATTAACGACAAAGTGTTACAGGGAATGATTTTGAGTTTTTCAATCTTACCAGGAGTTGTTAACTCTGTTTCCCCATTTCTGGCCATTACTTACTTCGGATTTCAGCCCGCAGGCTGGCCGTTACTCATGTACTGTTCACGGCGTCTTTGTTTTGTTCTGATGGGGTTTTCTCGCATAAGCTGAAGAAACAAAGAGATTCGTTTTAGGCTTAAATTCTACCGCATTGCTCATATATTCCCCTCGTATGTTATCTTACCTGAGGGGTGGTTCAAGGTTTTACAATCTTCCTGCCTGCTTCTGTGTTGATCGGTTAGTTACACAGTGCGAGTCACATGACTGTTTGGATTATATTCTTGTCATGTGGTTCAGGGGTTGTGGGATATGTAGCCCTGACTTGTTTTAATACACTGTTTTTAACCAGAGGACGCAGCCATATATTTAAGCTTCAAATTGCTCATTAAGTCCTGTATTCACGCAGTTGAACTTCATGATTAGATACGCTTCTCTCCTGAGTAAAAGGGTTTCCACATTCCCTCCTCTTAATGGAGCTTTTATTCCAGAGAGAACCGACCACCTTAGATCTTTCTCTGAGTGTTTTTCATCAATAAAGTGTTGAACCATGGGTGCAGTTAGTACTTTTTGTTTGATCCTAGAGCGGTGTTGTGCCAATCTTTGTGTAATTTGCTGATTCGTTTTTCCAATGTAAATTTTATTACATGGACAAATTATTACATAGACTGTTTTTTTGCTTTTACAGTTGGTAAACTCTTTGTGGCTCCATTTTATGTTGTTATGCTCAAACGTAGTCCCTTCTATCGTGCTTGCGCATGCAATACAGGTGCCACATTTGTGGTGTCCAAGCACCGGACTTAGATTCCATACAGTCCGGAAGTCGCTTTTTGCTTTTGATATGCCTAGATCTGCTCTTATTAGTTGTTGACCTAGATGTTTGTTCTTTTTGAGCGCAAACAATGGTTTTGCGAACGGAGCATCAAGATTTGACAACAAATCCTAGTTCTTCAGGATTATCGATTTGTATCGATTTGTGTGTGGGCCATACGTTGAGACACAAACAAGCTGTTCCAATGGTTTTTTCACTTTTTTGGTTAACAACTCTTCTCTCGGTGTAAACCAAGCACGTTTAGTTGCGTGCTTCAACATTTTCTTAGGATAGCCCCGTGTCATTAATTGTTCACAAAAGATTTCTGCATGTGTTAAATAATCTTCTTTTCTAGAACAATTTCTTCGAATTCTTAGTAGTTGGCTATATGGCAAGTTCTCTTTTAAGCTTTGTGGGTGGAAGCTCCGGTAATGGAGAATGGTATTCTTATCTGTTTGTTTTGATGTAGTGTGGTAACCAGTTCTTTATTTTGGTAGAAGACCTCAACATCCAGAAACGTTAAGCGTGAGTTACTGTGTGTCATACTTAATTTGATATCTGGATGCCTGCTGTTGAGCCATTCATGGAATTGGGCTAATTGTTCTGGGGTCCCATTCCAATGGCACCAGATATCATCTATATAGCGATACCACTTTTGAATGTGTTTGCTATAAGGATTGTTTTGGTAGACAAATCTTTCTTCGTACAAGGCCATGAAGAGCACTGCCATCTCCGGGGCATAAGGAAACCCCATGGCAGTGCCCTTCACTGCCATGGGGTTTCCTTATGGATCAAACAAAAAAGTACTAACTGCACCCATGGTTCAACACTTTATTGATGAAAAACACACCGAGAAAGATCGAAGGTGGTCGGTTCTCTCTGGAATAAAAGCTCCATTAAGAGGAGGGAATGTGGATACCCTTTTACTCAGGAGAGAAGCGTATCTAATCATGAAGTTCAACTGCGTGAATACAGGACTTAATGAGCAATTTGAAGCTTAAATATATGGCTGCGTCCTCTGGTTAAAAACAGTGTATTAAAACAAGTCAGGATTATATATCCCACAACCCCTGAACCACATGACAAGAATATAATCCAAACAGTCATGTGACTCGCACTGTGTAACTAACCGATCAACACAGAAGCAGGCAGGAAGATTGTGGAAACCTTGAACCACCCCTCAGGTAAGATAACATACGAGGGGAATATATGAGCAATGCGGTAGAACTTAAGCCTAAAACGAATCTCTTTGTTTCTTCAGCTTATGCGAGAAAACCCAATCAGAACAAAACAAAGACGCCGTGAACAGTACATGAATAACGGCCAGCCTGCGGGCTGAAATCCGAAGTAAGTAATGGCCAGAAATGGGGAAACAGAGTTAACAACTCCCGGTAAGATTGAAAAACTCAAAATCATTCCCTGTAACACTTTGTTGTTAATATAGACCCTGCCGCTATCGCCCAAACAAAGTGTGGTCAAAGAATAAAGAAAAACAGAACTCCAACTGAAGGCTTGCACTGACAGATAAAATAGGTAAAAGCATGTCCTGACCCTTGTACGATCAATCAGAGTAAAAACGCCAAGACGCTCGCTGTTTATATAAATAAAACAGATATATGATGTGCCCTTTACCTTTGCAGAACAACTTGCCAGTCAGAAGCGTTTTCACAGACCGACAGACAAACTGCCTTTCGTGAAAAGGTAAAATTAAGTGTAACCAACCAAAAAGAACTGACTCAGTATTAGAGAGAAGCCCTATTCTCAAACATTCTATGTTGTTTTTACATAGGTACCCACCTAACCAACGCCCTGAAGAAGAGCCTGACGATTAAATAAACAGGCTTGGAAACGCGTCAGCTTTCTTTGGTTCACCGAAATAAATGAACTTTAATTAGCGCAAAGGCCTTGAACATTATGCTGCGAGTTATGGTGAAAAAATAATAGTTGTAAATTTTGCCTTTGCGTTACTAGACCTCAAATACACAAAGGCTTCATGATGAAGGTCTAGTGTTGAAACTAGTTAGCAGGGTACAGTTTATATTTCCCCTTTGTAAAAGTACATTGTGAGAATTGTATAGTCTAAATGTTTTTGTATATTTGTAACATAATTGTTTGTTTATGGTGTTTAATGTAAATTTTGTACATAGCATATACCCACTTGTGTATGACAAGGCAAGTCCACAGACAATCATAATAATTCACACAAGTGACGTAACTTGTATAATGAGAAAAAATCAATTACAACACCCACTGATTAAACACAGTAGGGTGTAAAAAATCTGCTCAAAATAAAAAAGTGGCAGAAACAAAAAGCGACTGGGTCCCTAATTATTTCCTACAATAGTATTGTGTCCTACCCAGGGCTTAATAGGGCACGACCCCCTTCTTCTTTTTTCATGCAGAAGAAATTGAAGGCATTACAGTAGAGAAAAAGTGGCTCCTGCCGATGTTCTAGCTTCCGACTCTTCTATCTTTTTCAGACTCCTCATTTCTTTACACAAAAACCTGGAGGAATGAATTACCTGCAGGTGTTTTCTTATTCCCATGGTACCAAAGGAGTATTATTTGATGTTCCCACAGGAAATTATTTTGTTACATAGGTTGCTTTTAACAAGTTTGGCATGAATTGTTTGTCTCCAAGTGGAAATGTAAAACATTCCTAAACAATGGATTTGTTTAATTCCTTCCTCTGCTCCAACTCTTGTTCCTCAATTTGCATCCTTTGTTCCACCTCTTCTTCCTCCTCTTGCAGCAGGACAGTATCTTGTTATTGAGCCATTGCAGTTTTGCAAAACTTACAAGGTGGCTTCTGAACAGAAGCTTTTCACTCTTAGAAAAAGCACAACCTTTGCCTTTGAAGATCTCAATTGAAATGGGGATAATGGGTGTACACTTTCTGTTTTCTTCAATTGACAGAGTTCAAAGCTAATAAATGCTGTTTAACAAAATCAAACGTAACGCAGTAGTATCTTGACACCATTGCGGTACCAGTATAGTTAAAAAACAGAACCTAGAGTTACAATACTAACACATTTATCATTAAAAAGCATTAGCAGACATGAAACCCTGAATTAATTAAAAAAAAAGAATACTTATCTGGTGTAAATATAATTTTTAAAATTATGGAGATACCGCAGTACTTTTGAGGAAGCACAAGTGAAAGCAAAAAGAGCATGCAGACGGTGCTGAGCATAATGAACTTTGACCTACCTCGAAAGTACTGTGATACCAAAACTACATTTAAAATAATTCATAGCATAATAAACAATATGATATGATTGGAAATAATTAAAAAAATATTAAAATGTAACTAAAAAAAAGGATTAAGATTAGTTATGAGTAGTACATTTTAATGTATTATTTCCATACATAACTAATTACAGAAAACTTAAAAATTCAAAAGTTATATTTATATCTTTAAGCTCAAATTTATACCTCACCCCAAAACTTACTGTATCTTAGCTCCTAAAGAAACCAAATGTTAAAGTAACATTATAGGTAGGTGAACATTTCAGTGGTAACATAATATTTTAATCTCAAATAACACTGACATTTACAGTTACAGTTGACTTTGATAACTATAACACATTCCCTAAAGTAACACAGCTTATGCTCCACCATGCACAGTGTTGTCATCAATGATGTCATTTCAAATGTAGCAGTAATGTAATTGACCTTGTTGTGAGTGATGTATTATGCCGGGTAATTAGCAGTGCATAATGAGGGGCGAGTTATAGCTACTTTAGGGCATGCGTTATAGTTACTAGAAATGACTAGTGGATTTCAGTGGTGTAGGACTTGGCACTTTTTGGTTAAAGTCCCAAAACCTTTTGCTTTCCCCCTAGACCTTTTTTCTGACATGGTGTAGCCAACTTAGATGCTTTGGACACTTTGCCACTGCTAAACAGTGTCAAAGTGCAAGTGCTCCCTGTATAAAGTGTAATGGTAATTGGTTGTTCATGATTGATATGTTTGCCTTACTAGTAAAGTCCCTAGTAAAGTGCACTATGTGTGCCAAGGCTGGTAATGGAAATGCTACTAATGGGCCTGCAGCACTATTTGTGCCACCTACACAAGTAGCCTTAAAAAGGGAACACAGGCCTGCGACTGCAGGGCCTGCATGCAGTTTGTTCAACTGCCATGTTGTTCTGACAAGTGCACCCATTTGCCAGACTTTACCCTTCCCTTTCCATGCACATACGACATCCCTATGGTAGGTCCAGTTACCCCCTGGGCAGGGCGAAGTGCATGTGAAAGGTAGGACATGTACCAAGGTGTGTACCATGTCCTGACAGTGAAATAATCTCCATTTCGTTTTTCACTGTTGAAAGGCCATCTTGCCCATCGGAATGAATGGAAAGGCTGTGTAATATGTTTTCCAGCCTATCTTCCCAAAGGCTTAAGATGGAAAGGTGACATTTAGTATGCCTGAACTCACAATGTAATAAAACATCTTTCTATGAAGGTGGTTTTTGCATTGTTTGTTCATAAGCCACTCACTTAGAAGTGGCTGGGTTTGTGTGCTCTAACATTTTTGTGTGTCTCTGCCTGGTTGTGGATTGACTGTCTGGATTTTAAAGCGATAGGATCTGTGGAATGTCTTGACCCGGGGAGGAGGTGAGACAGCAACAGGCTGACCTGCATCTGGAGTGTAGAGGGAGGAAAATCCCCCAGAGGTGAAGAGGACTGGGTGGCTGCTATAAAACAATTGTCCCATCTCCTGCTGAGCGATTGAGAATCCAGACCCCCACTAATCAAAGTAAGAAGGTGTCACTGGCAGGGAGGCGCCCAGAACTGGTTGAACAGGGGTCAGTGCCCCCTGAAACACAAATACTTCAAAGCCATTGAGGGGTATACTTTGAGAGCTAAAGCCCCTGACCTTTGGAGAATGGCTTGGTTAAGATTGAACAAGACGGGAGATTCTTTGTGGTCAAGAGGAACCTTTGCCAAGGAAGCAACAACTGAAGAGACTGAAGGAAAGGACTGACCTTTGCTGTGTGTTCTGGGGCTGGCCTGCAGTTTGCTGTTTTAACCAAGGAAAGGCTAAAGGGACTTTTCTGTCTGCTGTGTCCCCCTGCTTGAAAGGGCTTTGCTGTGCTGTGTTCTGAAATAACTTATCCCCAAGGGCCCAAGGTGAGCTTGCTAACTGTTGAGGAAACACAGGAACACAAAAACTTCCAGAAGAGTCTCCGCGGCGCTGTGTGTGCTTGCTTGTTGCAGCCTGAGACCCTTGTAAGGTGTGCCCTGTGATCGTGGGCACCTGGAGTCCAAGCAAGGATCAGCGACTCGGTGTGCGTGTGCTTTTTGCCGACTGAACCCTTTTGTGAGGATTGTCCAGTTATCGTGTGCACTGGAATCCAAGTGAGTCTCTTCGACGCTATGTGCATGTGCTTTGTGCAGGGTGAGACCTTCGTGAGGATTTGCCTTGTTATCGTGTGCACCGGAATCCAAGTGAGTCTCATTGATGCTGTGTGCATGTGCTTTGTGCACTGTGAGACCTTCATGAGGGTTTGCCTTATTATCGTGTGCACTGGAATCCAAGTGAGTCTCATTGACGCTGTGTGAGTGTGCTTTGTGCACTATGAGACCTTCGTGAGGATTTGCCTTGTTAACGTGCACCCGGAGTATAAGTGAGTCTCAGCGACACTGTGTGCTTGATCTTCGTGCAGCCCGAGACCTTCGTGTGGAGTGCCCGATGATCATGCACCCGAAGCTCAAGGAAGTCTCAGCGATGCTGTGTGTGTGTGCCCTGTGGCAGCCTGAGATCTTCGTAATCGTAGCAGCCCCGGAGGAGCTGAGGTGCCAGCCCGAGCCTGCATTTGCCAATTCACAAGGATTGCATTGGAGGCCCAACCGCTGGACGAGGAGAGGAGAGTGACTTCACGACCCCCAGGTAACGTGTGTCGACTGCTGGGGCGGGGTGCGGGCTCGGAGGGAGATGCTCTCGGCCTCTCTCTCATTCCGGCGGCGCAAGGCTCTGCTTCGGCTCTTATCTCGGCCCGTATTGCCAAGAGAGTGGCAGTACCGGGGCCGGAGTGTGGAGTTGCACTTTTTGATTACATCGTTCCCATGTTGGGGGCAACTGCTGAGAGGCTGACTGCAAGTCAGAAGGAGTAGCGGAGAGACCGCCGAAGGCACAGTGATCGGTGCCTGAGTGTATTACGCATTATTTAATTTCTGCATAATTTCTGCATAAAGGCGTACCTGATTAGAGTATTACGCATAGCATTATTCCTGCATAAGAAATTACTTGATTAGTGTATGACGCTTGACATTATTTCTGCATAATGAACTACCTGATTGTCGTATGGCGCAGTGCATTGTTTCTGCATAACAAACTACCTGATTAGCGTATTACGCATTGCATTATTCCTGTAGCACGAATTTCCTGATTAGTGAATTACGCATTGCCTTATTTCTGCACAACGACGTACCTGGTGGTTGTATTATGCATTGCATTATTTTCACATTGCAAAAGTGCCTGATTCTAGTGTTACGAACTGTATAACATGATATTAGGATTACAGGAGAATGTTTAGAAGTACTCATTTATACCACCAGAACTTACAAGGGATGGCTGGCATAAAAACCGGCCAGGAGAAATAGTGCACATATTCATATGTTGGATTTATATTGCGTTGTCTTATCGTATATCTCTTTATATAAAATGTATACTCGTTTTTATAAAACTCGTGTGGAGTCTATTTGTGGTGTCATCATTGGGTTGCTGTGAGCGTGGTTGCAAATACTTTACACATTTGCCTTGACCATAAGCTTGGCTGCTCGTGCCAAGCTACGGAGGGAGTGAGCGGGGGCTATCTCAGTAGGTGAGCTTTCTTACCCTGATGTGAAAACGCGGGTCCCTATTTGGCCTAAGGTACCTACCTCAGCCAATCAGGGATCCTGGGTCTAACAAGTGGTTTTTTAGCTTAAAACATTACGCTGTCACCTACTTTAACCTTTGTCGTTTTCAGTGAATTTTTAAGTAATTTTTATGAACAGTATGATGTTATTACAATTCCTATCTCTAACATTACTTTAGCTGTTGATTTGTTTAGTGGATTTCTAGGATTTCTTTAATGAAAAGTAATATTTTATTATCATATATAAAGCTAACCTCATGCAATGCATGGTCAAAGGCTGCGTGGGGAGGGCCGGAGGGCCTGGCCTGTGACCAGACCCTGTGTTAAACCACCTGCAGGCAGCCTATTCCCCACCACGCATGGTGTCCTGCGGCCTCTCCCCTACAGGAAGCCAACCCAACCCCATGCATGGCCTTCGGCCACGTGAGGTGTAGAGTTGACAGCAGGGCTCGGCCTGTGGCCAGGCTTTGTGTCAAATCACTTGTAGGCAAGCAACCCATTGCTACACACAGCCTTCAGCCTGCAGCTAAGCCCAGTGCCCGGACCCCCTGTGAGCACCCTTCCCTTCCCTGTGTTTAGATATCAGCCATGCACAGTGTGGGCTAGGGTGCAAGGCATGGTCTGCGGCTAGCACCTGCACCCAACCCACTGCAAATGCCCTACCTCCTGCAGCACACGGTCTTCTGGCATGAATAGCTTGCGATTGGCTCCTGTCCGCACTCAGGCAGACTTACTGACTTTGTTAAAGAGTCACAACACCAACATATAACAAGCATTGGAAATGCAATAGGTCTCGCATTAGAAAAGTAGGAGCTATAGGTCTTGTAAATGATTTTTTTTTAGTGTAGTTTTTCCAAATAGCTACATTGATAGATTTGTCATTTACAATGCCAATAGTTTTAATTTTTGTGAATGTGACACCTATAGCATTTGGAATGCCACATGATTTGTATTGACGTGACTTTGATGGCAGCTTTTGTTTTTATGCCACATTTCTAGAGAGCAGGAGAGTGCAGCAGGGGATAGAAGCACAGCCCTGCAAGCTGAACGTCCTCCCATCGCACACCCATCTGTGGCTTGAGTGGTGTGAGGGTGAGGGGTGTGAGGGTGAGGGATGTGAGGGTGAGGGATGTGAGGGTGAGGGGTGTGAGCGTTGTGAGTGTGAGGGAGTGTGAGTGTGAGGGGGTGTGAGTATGTGTGATGGTGAAGCTGAGTGAGTGTTTGTGAGGCCGAGTGTGTGTGACGGTGTGTGCTGGTGAGGGTCTGTGAGGGTGAGTGAGGTTGTTTGATGTTGATTGAGGGAGTGTGAGTGTGTGGGTGTGTGACAGTGTGAGGGTGAGGGTGTGTGAGGGTGAGTTAGGGAGTGTGATTGTGTGTGAGTGGGTGAGTCTGAGAGTTAGGTGTTGTGATGTTGATTGAGTGTGAATGAGGGTGAGGGGATGATGGTAAGGGTGTGTGAGGGTGAGGCATGTTGATTGTGACAAGTTGCAAAGCTGAGGGTGGGTGAGTGTGTGGGAGGGTGTTTGATGGTGAGGGTGTGAGGTGTAGTGAGTGTGAGAGTGTTGTGAGGCGTGTGAGGGTGTGAGGGGAGTGAGCATGTGTGAGGGTGATGGGGTGTGAGGGTGAGGGTGTGTGAGTGTGTGAGGGTGAGGGTGAGTGAGGTTGTTTGCGGCTGAGAGTGTGTGAGGTGTAGTGAGTGTGAGAGTGTTGTGATGGGTGTGAGGGGAGCGTGGGTGTGTGAGTGTAAGGTGTTTGAGGGTGAGGGGGTGTGTGTGTGTGAGTGAGGGTGAGTGAGGGGGTGTGAGGCTTCGGGTGTGTGACGGTGTGTGAGTGTGAGTGTGTGTGAGGGTGAGAGAGGTGTTGTTAGGCAGAGGGTGTGTGACGGTGTGTGAGGGTGAGGGTGTGTGAGGGTGAGTGTGAGTCATTGTGAGTGAGTGTGAGTGAGTGTGAGTGAGGGGGTGTGAGGGTGTGGTTGTGTGACGTTGTGTGAGTGTGAGTGTGTTTGAGGGTGAGTGAGGGAGTGTGAGGTTGTGTGAGTGGGTGAGGGTGGGAGTGAGGGTGTGCGAGGGTGAGGGTGTGAGGGTGACTGAGTGTGTGTGAGGGTGACAGAATGAGTGTAAGGGTGTGTGAGTCTGAGGGAGTTGATGTTGAGAGAGGGTGTGTGGAGTGGGTCTGTGAGGGTGAGGGTGTGCGGTGTAGTGAGTGTGAGAGTGTTGTGAGGGGTGTGAAGTTGTGAGTGTAGCGAGTGTGTGTGAGGGGCTGTGAGGGTGAGGGGGTGTGAGTGTGGGTGAGGGTGAGTGAGGTGGTGTGAGGATGAGGTTGTGTGACGGTGTGTGAGGGTGAGTGTGTGTGTTTGATGGTGAATGATTGAGTGTGAGTGTGTGGGTGTGTGATGGTGTGAGGGTGAGGGTGTGCGAGGGTGAGTTACGGAGTGTGAAGGTGTGTGAGTGGGTGAGTTTGAGAGTTAGGGTGTTTGAGGGTGACTGAGGGTGAATGTGGTTGAGGGGATGAGGGTAAGGATGTGTGAGGGTGAGGGGTGTTGATGTTGAGATTTTGCAAGGCTGAGGGTGGGTGAGTGTGTGTGAGGGTGTTTGAGGGTGAGTGTGTGAGGTGTAGTGAGTGTGAGAGTGTTGTGAGGGGTGTGAGGGGAGTGAGGGTGTGTGAGGGTGATGGGGTGTGAGGGTGAGGGGGTGTGAGTGTGTGTGAGGGTGAGGGTGAGCGAGGGAGTGTGAGTGTGTGTGAGCGGATTAGGGTGAGAGTTAGGGTGTGTGCGGGTGATGGTGTGAGGGTGATTGAGGGTGTGTGAGGGTGAGGGGATGAGGGTAAGGGTGTGTGAGGCTGAGGGGTGTTGATGGTGAGAGAGTGTGAGGGTGAGGCTGTCCGGTGTAGTGGGTGTGAGATTGTTGTGAGGGGTGTGAGTCTTTGAGGGGAGTGAGGGTGTGTGAGTGTGTGTGAGTGTGAGGGGGTGTGAGTGGGTGTGAGGCTGAAGGTGTGTGATGGTGTGTGAGGGTGACGTTGTGTGAGGGTGATTGAGGGTGTGTGAAGGTGTGTGAGAGTTTTGGTGTGTGAGGGTGATGTTATGAGTGTGTGTATGTTAATAATGTTTTTCTTTTTAATATGTGTCATGTAAAAAAAACGTGATAGAGCTTCCCTTTGTAATTGTCCTGCCTTATGTGTATTTTTTTATGTAATTTAACTCTGTGTGTGTTTTAATTAATGTGTGGTGTTATGTGTGTTTTTGGTGTCTGTGGAGTCCCGTATTAATTGTATTAATTTAAAAATGGCCGACGCAATGCGTCACCTTGACGTTCCCTACGTTAGCGTTCTAGTTTTTTTTTGTGTTGTGAGTGTTTACGTTTCCTTGACGTTTATTTGTAGCCAATCGGAGCGCGACGTTTTTTACGTTGCGTTCCGATTTGCTTACGTCAACAGTGGAATTCCCCAGAAGATCGAGAATGTTGGTGCGCGGAAGGCGTGTTCTTGTTCCTGTGCTGTTGCTGCGTCGTTTGACAGGTAAGAATTTATTCCAAAGTGTTTTTTTTATGTAATGTAATGTAGTATCTATAGTATGTTTAACTTAACGAATGAATAGGAGTGTATTTTTATAACTGTTGACATTGTTTGTTTACGATCGTAATATTTGTAAATGTTTATTATGTAATGTAAATTAAAATCTTGTTTTTATTCGTCGATATGTAATGTATATGTTTTCGAAAACTGTAATGTAATGTATTTTTAGCTTGTGTTTGTTATTTGACGTACAAGAGCTGTTGTTTGAACTTTGAAGTGCTATTTAGTTTTTATTATATTTACGTATGTTGTGTTTGCATTTTTTTTTTCCTGTGATGCTGAAGTAGCCGGATTATATGTTATTGAGCTTATCGATGTATTAAAGGAAAGTTTTTGTATTTGCTGTATTTATTTTCCCTATCAATGTATTAAGAGGATGCACAGTGATGTAATGTGTGTATTTTATGCGTTTTGTGAAAAATGTTTTATTTTCCAATCCCTGTTTGCATATTTGTGTATTAATAGCTGCACTCTCCTTGCGTTGCTTTAAGTTTGCATTTTGGAATAGCTGCAAGTGTGTAATCCGCGTTTTATGTATATATCAAATAGTTGCTTAACGCTATTTATGTGTACAGTTGGAGGCTGGAGTTGTATTTGGAGGGTAGAGTTGTAGTGTGGTATTGTAGTTTTAGGGTGTAGTTGGAGGGTGGACTCGGACGGTGTGAGTGTGAGGGTGAGTGGATGTGAGTGTCTGGGAGTTTGAGGTTGTGAGTGAGACTGAGCGTGTGTTGGTGAGTGATGGTGTGTGAGGGTATGAGTGTGATTGATGGTGTGAGGTTGTGAGAGTGTGAGGGTGTGATGTAGGGTGAGGATGAGTGAGGGTGTGTGAGGCTGAGGGTGAGGGTGTGAGTGGTTGTGATGATGCCTATAAGTGATCATTTTTTTCCGTGATTATTGTACACTTCAAATGTATTAATGTTGTGAAGCGTTGTTTTAGAAGCTAATCAAGATCTATGTAATGTTGATTGATGCTGTTAACGCTGAATCAAAAAACAAACACATCAGTAACGTTTTTTATATAATGCATGTAAAAAGTTACCTTTTTTTTGTAAGGTACACATCAATTCGCACTGCAAAAGCTTGGCTTGCATTAACATAGATGCGCAGTGATTTTGTCTGTGTTTGCTCATTAGAGACAATGTTTACCTCCTTTTAAATTTCCGACTACAGATGCGCATTAATTGTGGCAAAGTATAAGTATGAAGCCACCTTTAAAAATTGTATTGTTTTTGTTGTGTACTTTGAGTGGAATCCTTAATTGTACTTATGGAAGAATTGCAATTAGGATGTGAGGTCTCGTGCTCTTGTGATTACGCACTTTGTTTGTTTTGTGGATTCTTTCCACCATTGTTTAATGGTTTATTTATTTCCCCTTACTTTAGTAACTGCTTTATGTTGTGAATTTGTGTCCTTTAGATGTCTGTGTCCCCTTTTAAATTGGTGTATTACTCGCTGTGTATTCAGATGTTTCCCTATTTTCTTTTTTTTTTCCGTAAAAAATGTTATATTTAACAATCCTTTTCTGCATTTTTATGTATTAATTGGTGCACTGTCCTCGCGATGCATTAAGTTTTCATTTTTGAATACCTACAAGTGTGTAATCCGATGTTTTTTTATTGAATTAAATGTTGCCTAATGCTATTTACGTTTGGAGTTGAAGGGTGGATTAGTAGTTGGAGGGTGGAGTAGTAGTTGTAGGGTGGTGTTGTAGGGTGGTGTTGTAGGGTGGTGTTGTAGGGTGGAGTTGGAGGGTGGACTTGGACGGTGTGAGTGTGAGGGTGAGTGGATGTGAGGGTCAAGGGGTGTGAGGGTGTGTGATGGTGTGTAAGGGTGAGTGAGGGTGACTGTGTGAGTATGAGTGAGGGTGTGAGGGTTGTGAGGGTGAGGGGGTGAGGGTGTCTGAATATGAGGGGGTGAGGGTAATGGGGTGTGAGTGTGTGTGATGATAGGTGTGGGTTAGTGAGGAAGAGAGTTTGAGGGTGAGTGAGGGTGAGTGTTGTGAGGGTGTGAGTGTGTGAAGGTGAGTGAGGGTGTGCGAGTTTGAAGGTTGAGTGTGTGACTGTGGGTGAGGGTGTGTGAGGGTGAGGGTGTGTGAGGGGGTGTGAGGGTGAGGGGGTGATGTTGAGTGATGGTGTGTGAGGGTGAGTGGGTGAGGGGGTGAGGGTGAGTGAGGGTGAATGAGGGTGAGGGGGGTGAGGGTGTGTTGGTGAGTGATGGTGTGAGGGAGGGTGAGGATGAGTGAGGGTGTGTGAGGGTGAGGGTGGGTGAGGGTTTGAGTGAGAATTGTTGTGATGATGCCTATAAGTGTTCATTTTTTCTCCGTGAATATTGTACACTTCAAATGTATTAATGTTGTGAAGCGTTGTTCCAGAAGCTAAGAGACCTATGTAATGTTGATTGATGCTGTTGTTAGCGCTGCTGTTTATTTTCTTTATTTTTTTGAATACTTAAATGCATTGTTTAGATTTCTTTTGTCACTTTGAGTGAAATACTTTGTTGTATTTTTGGAGAAATTGCAATTAGGCTGTGAAGTCTCGTGCTTTTGTGATTACGCACTTTGTTTGTGTTTTTGATTTTTTTCTGGCATTGTTTAATGGTTTATTTTCCCTTACTTTAGTAAGTGCTTTATGTTGTGAATTTGTTTCCTTTAGCTCGCTTTGTCCACTTTTAAATTGTTGTATTATTTGCTGTGTATTCAGATGTTTGCCTATTTTGTGTGCATTTATGATCTTTGTGAAAGAAGTTTTATTTTACAATCCCTTTCTTCATTTTTGTGTATTAATTGCTGCACTGTCCTTGCGTTGCATTAAGTTTAAATTTATGAATAGCTACAAGTGTGTAATCCGATTTTTACGTATTAAAATAAATGTTGCCTAACGCTATTTTTATGTGGGGTTGGAGGGTGGAGTTGTAGTTGGAGGGTAGAGTTGTAGGGGGGTATTGTAGTTATAGGGTGTAGTTGGAGGGTGGACTTGGACGGTGTGAGTGTGAGTGGATGTGAGGGTCAGGTGGTGTGAGGGTGTGTGATGGTGTGTGAGGGGGAGTGAGGATGACGGTGTGAGTATGAGTGAGGGTGTGAGGGTTGTGAGGGTGTACTTGGACAGTGTGAGGTTGAGTGGATGTGAGGTTCAGGGGGTGTGAGGGTGTGTGATGGTGTGTGAGGGTGAGTGAGGGTGACGGTGTGAGTATGAGTGTGGGTGTGAGGGTGAGGGGGTGAGTGTGTGTGAAGATGAGGGGGTGAGGTTAATGGGATGTGAGAGTGTGTGATGATGGGTGTGGGTGAGTGAAGGTGAGGGTTTGAGGGTGAGTTAAGGTGAGTGTTGTGATGTTGTGAAGGTGAGTGAGGGTGTGCGAGTTTGAAGGTTGAGTGTGTGACTGTGGGTGAGGGTGAGGGGGTGAGGGGGTGTGAGGGTGAGGGGGTGATGGGGTGATGTTGAGTGATGGTGTGTGATGGTGTGTGATGGTGAGGGTGATTGAGTGTGTGTGAGGGTGAGGGTGTTGAGGTTGTGGGTGAGGGTGTGTTGGTGATTGATGGTGTGTGAGGGTGTGAGGGAGGGTGAGGATGAGTGAGGGTGAGGGTGGGTGTGGGTGTGAGTGTGAGTTGTTGTGATGATGCCTATAAGTGTTCTTTTTTTCTCTGTGAATATTGGACACTTCAAATGTATTAATGTTGTGAAGCGTTGTTTCAGAAGCTAATAGAGACCTATGTAATGTTGATTGATGATGTTGTCAGCGCTGAATCCAAAAACAAACACATCATAAACTTTTTTTATATTATCCATGTAAAAAGTTTTCTTTTTTTTGTAAGGTACACATCAATTTGCACAGCAAAAGCTTTGCTTGCATTAACATAGATGCGCAGTCATATTGGCGGGTGGAGTTGTAGGGTGGTGTTGTAGGGTGGAGTTGGAGGGTGGAGTTGGACGGTGTGAGTGTGAGTGGATGTAGGGTCAGGGGGTGTGAGGGTGTGTGATGGTGTGTGAGGGTGAGTGAGGGTGACGGTGTGAGTATAAGTGAGGGTGTGAGGGTTGTGAGGGTGGACTTGGACGGTGTGAGTGTGAGGGTGAGTGGATGTGAGGGTCAGGGGGTGTGAGGGTGTGTGATGGTGTGTGAGGGTGAGTGAGTGTGACTGTGTGAGTATGAGTGAGGGTGTGAGGGTGGGCTTGGACGGTGTGAGTGTGAGGGTGAGTGGATGTGAGGGTCAGGGGGTGTGAGGGTGAGTGAGGGTGACGGTGTGAGTATGAGTGAGGGTTGTGAGGGTGAAGGGGTGAGGGTGTGTGAGGGTGAAGGGGTGAGGGTGTGTGAACATGAGGGGGTGAGGCTAATGGGGGGTGGACTTGGACGGTGTAAGTGTGAGTGGATGTGAGGGTCAGAGGGTGTGGGGGGGTGTGATGGTGTGTGAGGGTGAGTGAGGGTGACGGAGTGAGTATGAGTGAGGGTGTGAGGGTTGTGAGGGTGAAGGGGTGAGGGTGTGTGAGGGTGAAGGGGTGAGGGTGTGTGAACATGAGGGGGTGAGGCTGATGGAGTGTGAGGGTGTGTGACAGGTGTGGGTGAGTGAGGGTGAGAGTTTGAGGGTGAGTGAGGGTGAGTGTTGTGAGGGTGTGAAGGTGAGTGAGGGTGTGCGAGTTTGAAGGTTGAGTGTGTGACTGTGGGTGAGGGTGAGGGTGTGTGAGGGTGAGGGGGTGTGAGGGTGAGGGGGTGATGTGAGTGATGGTGTGTGATGGTGTGAGGGTGATTTAGGGTGAGGGTGTTGAGGTTGTGGGTGAGGGTGTGTTGGTAAATGATGGTGTGTGAGGGTGTGAGTGTGATTGAGGGTGTGAGGGTGTGTGAGGTTGTGAGAGTGTGTGAAGGCGTCTGTTGAGGGGGAGGAGAAATGCAATCCTGGCTGTGTGCGTGGAGAGAGAGGGGAGGTGCTTGCGGCTGGGGGCTGGGGAACAGATGGCGAAGGCTGGCGAATTGAGTTGTGCATGCTCGCTTGGAGTCGTGGAGTTTTGCAAGTTGCAGGCTGCATAGTTAAGACCAGGGCTTCAAACTGAGCCTGCAAAGGGAAGCCGCATTGAAAGCCTCCTCAGCCCCCCACCCCATCAAGGCACACGAAACAGATAGAGGGCTGCCATTTTATTTTGATATTGTTCTGAGCCTGCAAAGGGAAGCCGCATTGAAAGCCCCCTCAGCCCCCCACCCCATCAAGGCACACGAAACAGATAGAGGGCTGCCATTTTATTTTGATTTTGTTGGGCTCACCAGCATTGGAACGCTGCCGTTCACTAGCACACATCTAGGGTAGTGTATTTATTGTTTTCGGTACAAGGCTAATTAATGTGTGTTAGTTATTCCAAATTCTTTTAAGAACATGAGGCTTCCAGCATCTTTTAGTATTCAATGCGAAGATGTCAAATGCGGGTTAAAGACGAGACACAGCAGTGAAACTGCAGGGAGAGAGAGGGGAGGTGCTGGCGGCTGGGGAGGGGGAGTAGAAATGCGAGCCTGGCTGTGTGCAGGGAGAGAGAGGGGAGGTGCTGGAAAGGGGAGGTGCTGGCGTCTGGGGAGGTGGAGGAGAATTGCGAGCCTGGCTGTGCCCGGGGAGAGAGAGGGGAGGTGCTGGCGGCTGGGGAACGGATGGCGAAGGCTGGCGAATTTTGTTTAAGAAATAGTCTGTTTCAGTGGGCAAAAAATGAGTTGTGCAGGTTTAAGGGTTTAAGACGAGACACGGCCGTGAAACTGCAGGGAGCGAGAGGGGAAGTGCTGGCGGCTGGGGGGGGGGGGAGAAATGCGAGCCTGGCTGTGTGCTGGGAGAGAGAGGGGAGGTGCTGGGGAGGGGGAGTAGAAATGCGAGCCTGGCTGTGTGCAGGGAGAGAGAGGGGAGGTGCTGGAGAGGGGAGGTGCTGGCGTCTGGGGAGGGGGAGGAGAATTGCGAGCCTGGCTGTGCCCGGGGAGAGAGAGGGGAGGTGCTGGCGGCTGGGGAACAGATGGCGAAGGCTGGCGAATTTTGTTTAAGAAATAGTCTGTTTCAGTGGGCAAAAAATGAGTTGTGCAGGTTTAAGGGTTTAAGACGAGACACGGCTGTGAAACTGCAGGGAGAGAGAGGGGAGGTGCTGGCGGCTGGGGAGGGGGAGGAGAAATGCGAGCCTGGCTGTCTGCTGGGAGAGAGATCGGAGGTGCTGGCGGCTGAGGAGGGGGAGGAGAAATGCGAGCCTGGCTGTGTGCGGGGAGAGAGAGGGGAGGTGCTGGCGGCTGGGGGTGGGGATAGCCGTGGGAGGGAGCCTTGTCGCTTTCATGTGCACGCGCTTTTAATGTCAATGCGCTTGCACATTGAGCTTCAATTTGACGGGCACTGCAAGGAATCGCCATGGAATCGCAAGTTGGTTAAAGTCTGTTTAAGCCCCCATAGTCTCTCAAACTCAATGCGCATGCGCATTGACAGGCGAGACCTAAAAAGTGGTTCTATTAGCTTTATCCAGGGATGATCATATCAATATGTATAAATCAACCCAATTGATGTCTATATCTGAAGGGGAGAGATATGGAATTGAAGATATAGCCAGTTTACTGGGAGTGGAGACTAATTATAGTTGCACAAGTAGGTTACATCCCACTTCTAAGTTCACGCCCCAGGGATCACAATTTGCAGTGATAGATAGGTTTGTACAGAAAACCTTAGAAGATTTGCACTGCATGGAGGATTGTGAATTAAGAAATCACAAACAAAAAAGATGGGATGACAATTTAACATCATGTGAGCGTAGCGCCCTTAAAAGTCTGAGAAACGATGAAAGGATTGTGATTAGAGAAGCGGACAAAGGTGGGAATATTGTTGTCCAGGACAAGGATGATTATTGCAAGGAGATTGTAAGGCAACTAGCAGGTGAAATCTGTTATTGTAAATTGAGCTATAATCCTATAGAGGAAGCAGTGAGTGATTTCAGATTGTTTGTTTTCATGGAAAGAGGCTGGTCTTCTAGACGATGCAGAATTTAAATATCTAAGAGTTCTCAATACATCATTTACACACTTCCTAAAATGCACAAGTCATGGTTAAATCCACCTGGGAGACCCATAGTCTCCAGTATAGGGAGAATGACAGAACATTTATCTGAATTTGTGAACATTTTTCTTAAACCTTTAGTTTGCAACTTACCGTCATATGTAAGAGACACTATGGATGTCCTAAATAAATTGGAAAATGTCAAATGGAAAGAGGAAATGAGCTTTGTCACACTTGATGTGGTGGGGCTTTACATCTGTATTAATAATGACAAAGGCGAAACAGCACTTAGACACTTTTTAGGCCAAAGAAGTGCTAGTTTAATCGAGCATTCAGACATGATTGTGGCAATGAGCTCCATGATTCTAAATAACAATTTCTTTCTCTTCCAGAATGAATGGTACCATCAAATTAGGGGCACGGCGATGGGCTCCAGGTTTGCTCCTTCTTATGCCAATCTGTTCATGGATTGGTATGAGAGGGAGCATGCCTGGAGCCTAAGAGCCGTAAAATGGACTGATTTTATTCTTTTCTGGGGTCATTTTATTGACGACATTTTAATTCTTTGGAGAGGTACACAACGAGATATGGAAGAATACTTAGAATTTCTAAATACAAATAACTTCAATGTCACTTTAACGATGAATTTTCAGCAGAGGAAAATTGAGTATCTGGATGTGGAATTATTTGTAGAGGGAGAGTCCATTAAGAGCAAACTTTACAGAAAAGAGACAGCGACTAATTCCATTTTGAGGGCTGATAGCGCGCACCCGGCATCAGTCATCAATGGAATACCATTCGGAGAAATTGTAAGAATTAGGAGAAACTGTAGCACAGAGCAGAACTTTAATGAGGAAGTAAACAAACTTTGTTGTAGACTCGAAACCAGGGGCTACCAGAAAAAAGCTCTTGACAAAGCCTTAAGTAGGGTCTCGCAGATTGAAAGAAATACCACATTAATTCCTAAAACTAAACATGATACTAAAAGACCATTGGCTTTTATTATTACTTACAATGTGCATATGGATAAGATCTACAGGGTGCTAAAGAAACACTGGCATTTGCTAATGGGGGTGCCAGGTTTACTGGAGAACATAGGGGAAGTTCCTAAAATAATTTACCTAAGGAGCCCCACAGTAGGAAATATGATTATGAGAGACTTCATCAAACCAGTACAAAAAACTACGATTGGTTGGATGCCCCCACCACTAACAGGCTTTTTTACTTGTGGTTCATGCAATATTTGCCCTTTTAGGCATCAATCGATTTCAGGAGTTCAGGTATAATAGTGTGAAGTCTATCGGATACAGGAGTTTATCAACTGCAATAGAACTGGGGGGGGTCTATGTGTTGATCTGTGCATGCAAAATAATTTATATTGGTAGCACCAAGAGAACATTGAAGATTTGGATACAAGAGCATAGACCAGCCATTCTGAATCAAGATCCCAAATCACCCATATTTCAGCACATTAAGGAATGTCACAATACGCTTATGGAATTTAAATTCCATGGTATCCAGAAAATAGAGCGGGCATGAGAGGAGGTGATTGGGAATTATCAATCAGAAAACAAGAAGCCAGGTGGATCAGCCGCTGTAGAGCGGTCAAGCAGGGTTTAAATAGTGACTCAGAATTACACTATTTTTTATAGAGTTAACCTGTAATGAGTGGTTAACAGAGCGCTTGAAGTGGGACATCCGTCTTTCAATTAATGACATTGGGTGTGATTTTATTTGAAGCTCTGCAACGTTTCTGTAAGATTTTTGAACAATCAGTACATTTAGGGCGAATGAGGTAAACTATTTCACTTTTTTAAGTAGTGTTTGGCAAGAAATATAAGAATTGGAGAAACACGAGATGACACAGGCATGGTTTAAAATTATCATGGTATCCATACAGGGGTCATTAACATTGGATATATTCGATATAATTAGTAGTCTCTCACGTTCACCATTGTAAAGAGAATTGGGAGTGTTTATACACCGAACGAAGTATTGTTTTTAATGATGGCGATTGGTTACCAGTATCAATATACAGGCAATGTTAGCTTTTTCGGGCCGTGACTGGTGCATTATACGTGATAGGTTAAATATTGTAACCGGAAACAAATGGAAGTATTTCCGGCCGTGGCTGGGGGTATTGGCGATTGGTGGATTAAATAGGCAATGTTGAAATAGGTGTGACTTAGCACACTCGACAAAAAATGGTTCTATAAAACTGATAGTTTTTGGTATATATGAATAGCGATAGGACTTGGACATGTAAATTCGAATGACAAGATGTTATACCGATGGTAACTGGTTCATGGAGTTATAAAAAGATTAAGCAGTGAACAGCTTCAGGCCGCGGGAGGGGATTTACGTGTATTTGGTATTAGGACAAATCAGGAAATAAATTGAAGTACATACAGTATGTAGACAATACGTGATTGGTTGTTGAGAAAAACAGGAAACAAATAGTATTATATCGGTCTTGGCCATGGGAGGAGATTTACGTGAGTTTGGTAAAAGGGTTAATTAGGAATAATAAACTGAGGTATATCCGGTATGAAGACAACACGTGATTGGTTGTTGAGATAAACAGGAAATGAACAGTATTGTATCTGGTCTTGGCCCGGGAGTGCATACCACAGAGGAACCTGGATTTAATTATCGGAGGTTTCCGCGGGAAATTAGGTCAATTGTGATTGGTTACGACCTGCTACAAATAATGGGACCGAGGAGTGAGCTAGTCACGGCGGGAATTATCACACTGGCTGTCACTCCGGAAGGAAGGGTCTTTGAGAAAGGCTGAAACTTGTGAGGTAAGGAGACTGCTTATGCTGGTATTAGGAAGAAGGGGGAATTGGGCAGAGCATGTTTTAAGACAATTTTTTGTTGTTATTTTGGGTGTTTTTTAGATCGCGGAGACGGGACGTGATTAGGAAACATTTTGTACACAAAACGAATACGATGAAATACAAAGGGAAATTGGGCGGAATTTAAAATTAAGGTGAGCTAACAATAAGTGAATGGTAGAGAGAATAACTAGGGTATTTTCAGGTGTCAGGACGGCACTTAGGGAATTAAATTCTTGTAGTGCACTGTATTCGGAGCTTAGTTCGGAATATAAACAGTTCCTGATTAGTTGAATAAATTGGGGGACTTGTGATGACAGGGGGATAAACATGTTTAGCAATACATTTGGATTTAATGGTGGAATACGAACCTTAGCAGGGGTGACATAATTGTAATTTGTATATTTAATCAATTACAGACTAATCTTGGTCGCCTTGATAAACCAATTTGCAAACAATATTTGGACGCCGGATAGGGGATTACCCGTCACCGTGACGCGATGATATAATTGAATACACTCACTTCATGAGTTTAGGTGAGTGGGAACTTAGACATTTTCTTATTAGGTTTCTTGTCAGCACATTCATTTTTAGATTGATGTGAGGATAAATTGGGGTGTGATGTGAGGATAAATTGGGGTGATGCTCATGTTCACTTTTCTATTTTTTCAAGCATTGGGTTTTTTTCCGATACTGGTCGTGAATAACCATATAATTTGGAAAGAATATTGGGATAAAGTTGGCAGACATTGACTGATTGAGGGCAAAGACTATCACTTTATAAGGTGAGAGATGTCACTAGGGTGACAGTATCATGACTGCAAAAGCATGCTTTTCGATTGATTAACATGAACTGTAAATAAGCATGATGCATATTTTTCAATTTCTTTTTGCCTTAAGACCACCTAGAGTGGGGTTCTGCATTATTCGATTAAAATACAGCAGATGGATGATTATTATATATACTGTTTTACAATGGAATATAGGCAGGCCAACGCTAAGTGTATATATGTTGTATAGACTGGTATATAGGCAGGATCAAGTGGATGTTGGTTGCTAAGGAATTGTATTACTTTAGGTTACTTTGATTCTCATGGTTACTTTTTTGTGTTTTTCTTATTTTTTCACAGCCCTGATGATGTCCTGGTAGGGACGAAACGCGTAGGCTGTAGCTGTGGGAAATGGGTAAATTTTGCAACCTTTATGTATGAAAAAGAATATGTTCATCTATACAGTGGATATGACCAACGAATGAAAAAATTAAAGACATTGATAAAGTGATGAAGCAAGCCTGCTTGGAACTTTTTTCTTCTGATGAATGGCAGAAATGTATGCTTGAAATTTAAATTGTACATCTGATGCTCCTTGGTTAATATTTTTCAATATATATATATAGCAGATCTATCATCTTTCTTCAAAAATCACCAATATTTTTAATTAAATGTATATTTCAGTAATTCACACAATGCAATCTTTAATAATAGTGATTTTTTTAAATGTTTAATAAAGTTTTAATTAAAAAACATGTCTGTGAGTCTTCTTGTTAACTTACTTTTCCTTATTGAATTTTGTGGGTTGAAAAATGCTAAAAGGAATACTTCAACATTTCTCTGAGCCTTTCTTTTTACACTTTTCAGTCCAGAAAATACATTATTAAAAACACCCTAAAGAGGGCCTTGCAGTCCAGCTGAAGAGCATAGAGCTCCAGCAAGGAGAGCTTTAAACAATGTGCTAAACTCTCCTTGAGTCAGGAGACTTTTTGTAATGTTGCTGGGTATTGCTGCTTTTCCTACAGCCACCCACAACATTAAAAAAAAGTTTTATCTCAAGTCCAAAAAGATTCAACCATTTTACACCTTTGTTACTCTGCAATGCCAAGATCTTTATGCAAGACAACATGCAAAACCCAAAAGGTTCCGCACATCTTTAGTCCTTATTAGTTTGCAGCACACTTGAAAGTGTCTGGGGGTGTGGATTCCTAGTTAGGTCAGAAACATTACTTTTAGAACCTCCACATTTCAACAAGATACACAATGCATCAATCATTCCCAGGCAGTGCTACCAGAATTTGGAATTCAACACCCTCATCACCCCTGCATATAAGCCACCAGCTCACTGAGTAATTTTAAAACTGCATGAAATGTCTTTCCTACCAGAGACACTTTTTGTCTGGCCCAAGATATATTTCTAATTGTGATCATATCCTCCTTCTCTGTCTCACTTTTTTCACAATCCTCAATTCTCCTATTCTTCATGTGTTATTCTCCACCATCCCCTGCCGCTCTTTTTTTCATGCTTATAATTCTCCCCCATCTTTCTACTGTTCTACTTATTTAATCTTTTAGCCCTGATGTTAATTTTATACGTTTAGATTGGCACAGTTAGGATCTGTCCAGCTGTTTACTTTCTTGTACACCTCCACTATTGGTTCCCTTGCTCATTTTTATTTGACTGATGTTAGTTATGATCTTACTATTACCTCTGTATTTGAGTGTTTACTGAATATACTCCATCATCAACTCCCTACTGATTATCATTTGATTGCTGCTTTGTAATTTGTTTAATTTCATTCTGTAACTACTCACCTTTATATATAGCTTTATTTTTTCCCGGATTCTCCTGATGTTCCCTCTCATAACTATCTTTCGCATGTGTGGGCGCTATCGATAGTCATAGCACTCATAGCATCCAGATGCAGTTTCAGGGACGGAGTTGTCCTCAAGAATAGATGAGAAAATATGTCCCCAGCAATAAGATCCAAACAGCATTTCAAAAGTACAGACAATAATAAAGAATGGAATCAAAAAGGGACTTTGAGATCAGTAAATGTAGAAGGTTTAATAATTACTGAAGTGTAATTCACAAAGGTAAAATATAGCAGTTTCAATAAACAAGTCAGATCACAAAGAAATCAATTACCATGAGGGCTCTGTAGCATTTACGATAGACACAGCAACATTCAACATCTGAAAAAGAATCCAAATTATGCAACAAATTGATAGAAAACTGAGCAGCATCCCTAGTAGAGACCGAAAAAGATCTGGCTCAACCGCAAGTTGATGGGGTTTATAGACACTTTCTTCATAGAAAGAACTGCACGATCAGCATGCTATGAGCAAATGTATAAACATTACAAGTCACAATTCAGCATTATTACATTTCTTATAATTCCCCCATCCTAACAATCTCGCCTACCATTAATAATTATTTTGCCCCATTTCAGTTAATATCATCAGAGGTGTCAGAACAAACTGGTTACATAAACAATGAAAGAGTCATGAATAAATACAGTATAGTGTGCGAGCAGGAAAAGCTTTGAAAAGTATCTAAATGTTTTCTGCAGAGAATTCCTATAGAACAAAAGGACATACAAAATACAAAGTGCACATTTTGATGTGTGTGGTATCAGTGAAAAATAGAAACACATAATGACTATTATCAGGCAGCACTAATTTTCCTTAAATGGAGTTGAGGATTAGTTGAGGCCTAATTGACACTAGGCCATTAAACCAATTCTACACACTTTAATTTTTTCATTTCAGTTGCAAATGACTCATTTTATTAAGCACATGCAATTTTAATCAGAAAATAATTCCCATAAAATCCCCTTCTCTGATGATTGCAATGATCACTGATACCCCACTCATAAATTTCATAATGCAGTCTATATCACTTTCTGTCTTTTGTGTCTCGATTCCTCTGACACCTTGATGTCATCATAGGCTCGTGCCTTGAGATATATATCAAAAATATTATATATTCTTTTATTTGATAACATCATTGACATCTTCTTCCTGTGCCCACAATTTAGCCCCATTTTATAAAAGATTACTTCAAAAAATGTAAGCAGGAGAAGGAAACCAATTGAACAAACTAACACAATAGGTCTGGTTGCTAAGTAGACTAATGCGTCCACTCCAGGGGCCTGTCTTCGACCTGATGGTCACAGGTTCAAATCCCAGCCGGTCCACTCAGCCTTTCATCCATCCAAACTCAATAAAATAAGTACCATTGAGTTGGGTAACAATAAACATCTGTTATTCAGCGCCAAGATATCTACGGGTGAACATGCACTTTACAAATACATGGTATGTTACAAATGCACATGTTAATATTTAATGGTGTTAGAGCAGAGAGCAGCATGCCCTCACTCAGACTGTCAAACCAATTACCAACCTTACTAAATACCTTAAAAAATCTCACTAATCCAGACCCCAACTGATTCCCAAAAACCAAATCATTTGCATCACAAGCTATATTAATGACATTAATCACTTTGGCATTAATAATCTTAATGTTATCAAGAATTAAGGTTCAGGACCATTGAGCCTTCAACACACGGCAGACTCCACTCTCCTTTGCAAGAAGGATATCTAATGCAAGGTGTTTTTGCATAATCATAGCATGCATTGCCATTACCTCTTCATTAAATGTAGTTAATGCCCCAGAAGAGTTTAATAAGCAAAGAGATCAACAAACATTGATAATCTTCTAATTTTCACATCATTCATACCCAAACCCATAGATAGAATCAGCACCAAGCACGTCAAACACAAATTGTCCAAAGACACCTTTCCCTCTTTTCAAACCAAAAGCATCACTTGTCTCATTCACATGGTAAACGAGTGGAAAGAAGCTGCCTACCCAATTACAAGGCAGGTTAAAATAAGCAATTTTACCACAAACATAATAATTTCCTTTTATTATATGTTCTTCACCAACCCAAAGCTCCTCACCAATAACATAACTCATTTTATACTCACTTTTCTATTGAACTAACACCTTGAGACTTCAATCACACCATGCACAATACTCCTGGTTTCACATATTCAATTCTCAATCTTGGATGCACATTCAAATTCCTAAATTTAACATAAGCTTCTAATAGCATTTTAACCTCACTTGCATCCTCCCAACTTCTAAAATGTTCACCCTTTTTTCTTAATCAACTCACAGTCTTCTTCACTCAAACTACACACAAATTCATTTTTTAGTCTGGGTAGTATTTGTTTTAGGTTTTGCAATTACCCTTAGGAACTTAGAGGGAGTTACACAATTCCCAGGGTCTTCAGATGCAGGAAGTTCTTCCAGTGAAACATTGAAGTCCAAAAGATACAGAGACAGAAACTTCTTTCTGCAAAAAACACTAACAAAAGCTTTACAAGATAAGGCTTAAGAGAGGAGCAATTGAGTATAAATTACATCTCTCCAACAGATGAAGGTAAATATGTGCTGAGAAATCAATCCTTAACGTTTGTGATACTAATATAGTCCTCTAACAATTTTGATAGCATATTCTCCCTATAGTTACCTACAGATCTATCCTTATGTCTTAACATCATGTGTATTACATTGCATGGAGTAATTATTTCTACTTGTGGAGAAGAAACATATCCAACTGGGGAAATCAAATACAACAATAGGCCTGTGGAGATTATGAATATCATCTCAACAAAATGGTGTTTTCTCAATATTTGGGGCGCAACAGACCTGAGTCGCATGGAACAGGGGCGCAACAGACCTGAGTCGCATGGAACAGATATGGTTAACCCTAGAATTTGACAGTTGCCAAATGCAACATTGCGAGATTGTGGGGAGCAGAGTGGGCACCACAGCTGGGGGAATAGAAACAAGATATGGATTGGTGTATGTTGGCTGAGAAGATGATATATGAAGGCCAGGGGTGCACCTGCAGGAATAATGAAAATTTAGGTAAATTAGAATATTTACAGGGGCAACATTTGTAATTACGTCTCGTCTTCTGGTTTTGTGGGATGCTACCAGGTCCACCTATATCCCAACTCAATGTCAGTAGATTTGGTCAAAGGGGAGCAGGAAGTACAGAGGATGTCGGGTGCTGAGATACTCATGCAACTGGACGAAATGCCAGTGTACAATAATGTTTTGCATTTGTTCTTTATTGAACTATCAATAAAAAGTTGTATTTAAAAGAAAAAGATTATTAATATCATTCTCAATGAAAATGCATCAACTGTTTTGCAGTATATTTGTCTGCAAGTAGCTATTTCCTTTAAGTAAAATAAAAATGAGACAGTAAACCAATTTCTAAAGAGGTACAAAATCATGAATCAATCTTTAATGAGTTCATTGACACAGTCTATAGAATTCTAGAAAGCTTCTTTATTTTAGTCTGGATACCTAAGGTACAAATAAACAAAAAACAAATATTGAGATATACCTGGGTTTCAAAATTTCAGCTAAACGAATTCAGCAAGAACTCTTTTTAAGCTCGAGATGGTTCTTCGGGTTACTTCTCAAAAATAAACTGACAGTAGTTTGTCAAATCATAGACTTCCACATCTGATTGTTCATCTGCAGAGACTGATGCCAGATGAGTTCATTCAGGTGAGGCATATTTCCTGTCTTCCACTCTTTCTCGTATTGTTTACAAATGGTGATTTACTCTCACTGTTTTCAGGCTACTTCAATTGCTTCTTCTCTCAACCCTGGGGTTTGAGCCTTCTAGGCCAATCTTTTGCTTTTCCTCACGAACTCAGGAAAAGAAACATGAAGACAGCTTTTATCTTTAGATTCACCTGTAACTGCCACTGAATTCTCTTCAGTTGCGACTGTATTTGTGCTTACACCTACATCAGAAGATTGGCTCACTGTGAACCACTTTCTCTGGGGTTATTGAAACTCGCATACTCAGTTTTACTTTCTCATGAACCGGACTTTCAGTTTCTTATTCTTGTTCTTCTTCATGATATTGCACTGTTTCATCTTCTTGATTTTTATTTTCATCCCTCTGCTCTACCTCTGGAACAACAGCTGAAACAGCTTCTCCTTTAATCACCTCAGGACCCAAGCAGCAACCTTAGGCTTGACTCTAGAAATCAGTGGTTGTTGTACCAACTTACTCATAGGCAGTATTCACTCTTTTTGTGTGAACTGGATAGATCCACTGTGGACTTCATAGCATTTTTTGTCATCGGAATCACTTGATGGGGACCTCCCAACATAGTTCCAAGCTATTCTTGAGAAAGTGCTTCTTCACCAGTAACCAGTCACCGGCTTGCAGTGTGTGGTACTGGACTTCTTTTGTTGATGGTGTTGTGGCATTCACCTTATGTTATACAGATTTCACCACATAAGTCAGACCTTTACAATAATTCAACACAATGTCATCAGTCATTGATGCAATGATGGAATACACAGGACTCTCATTTCCCTCCACATCAAAACCTCACAAGGAGAGAGAACTGTATTTTTGTTGAGTGCTTTTAATGCCCAGCAGCACAGGTCGAAATGCATCTAGCCATTTCAAAATCGCTGAGGCACATACCATCGCCAGTTTGGATTTTATTGGCCATTTATTCTCTCCAACATATCTGGTTACTCCGGATTGACTCAATATTAGTAGGTATGCCAAATCATGATATTAATTCCCTCACCAATAGTTTGGCCACAGTCATGCTATCGCTTCTCCCAGTTTAGTAGACTTCCACCCACATTGAAAATGAGCAATGCACATACCCCCATTGTACACCGACATCTCAATGTAATCTACCTGATGTATAGTGAAAGGTCCCTCTGACATGCCTATGTGACTCATGGTCATTAATGTTCTTTTTCCTTGATTAATTTTCTGACAAGTAAATATACCTCTGACATAGATAGTCTGCTACAGCTCTAAAGGGAATAGTAAGCCAGTGTTTTCTTACATTCGCAACATACTCTCTCCCAACATGTGCCTGTTTATGTATCGCCCTCACTATGATTAACATTATTGAACCAGGAAGCACATATTGATGATCTGTGTCCACCCAAATGCATTTTAGCCTTTCTTACAGTCTGTTGTTTCCCACCTTTTTTTCATCCTCTGGTGCATCCTCCGAATTTCTATGAGTTATCTAAACGTTGTTTGTACTGGATTTAACAACAAATTTATTCACAGTTTAATTAGTTTCTCTCTCAGATTTACATTATTCTTGTTCTTTCTCTTGTTCTTGCTTCTTTGAGTTGATTGTTAGAGTATCAAGTGCAACCTCTCCAATACCTACCAACCTATTCAGCATAGTGATTACCCACCATAATCTTGTCATCATCAGATGTATGGGCAATACACTTTACAACCGAAATCTCTTTAGGTTGCTGAAGGGTCACTAACAAATTCAGAATGTATGACCCATTGCTAATCGGAGCCCCAGGGGATGTCATGATGGCATCAAACCCCTTTGTGACCACAGTTGCCCAAAATAATGTAACACTCCAAAGAAATACTGGCTGTCTGTTTAGTGTCACACTTAGTTCATTAGCCGTACAGCAGTCCTTTGCCAGGGTATCACTTCTGCTAGTTGTGCTGGACTTGCATTACACAAACTGCGTAAGATGCTCAGTATTCCTTGATGGTTTCTCAGACAAGACCCTTCCATAAACAGATTTAGGTCAGACCTATCAAGAAAAGTATCTTTTATGTCTGGTCTTGGTTTGGTACACAATTCTGTTACATCAATGCAATTGTGGTTTGACCCTTCACCATCTGTATCATTATTTGGAATCAGCAGAATCGTTGTAGGATCCAAAGTATAAAACATCTCCTGGTTGAGATGTTGTCAGTCAGCCAGCTGTTTGTCAGATGCTTATTTTGTGTACAAATCAGCAAAATCTCAACTTAATGTGTACTCTATCACAAGCTCTTCACTTTGCAAGGGAAACAGCTGCTATCGATTTTAGACAACAAGGAAGAGCTGTGGCTAGCTGATCTATATACTCCTCTTCTTGTTCTTGTGCTACTGCACAAGAACAGACAATGCACACCCATATCTTTCATGGCGAACCAATAGAAAATTCTTATCTTAATTCGGCAGTGCTAGGGCTTCTGCGCTGCAGAGATTTTCCCTGAGTTCTAGGACGGCACTCATACATTTGTCATCAGATGGGACCGGATCCACTATATCCCTGTGAGTATGCCCTACTAAAGGCTTTGCAATTAGGTAAAAGTTTAAAATCCACTGCCAACAGTAGACAACAATTCCCCAAAACTACCTGACTTCCCCTAGGGTGGTGGAAGGATTAATTCTCAGGACTGCAGAAAGGTTTTCTTTAGACACATTCCACCCCCATTTCTCTTTTATTAAAAGTTTTTTGGTGTTACAGCACAGCAATAACCAGATTTCCATTGATTACAATACATTCTTAATCATATTACTAATATGTACAGACAGCATACATTAATCATAATTAAGGAAGAAACAATAATTACCTAGAGGAGAGAAAGAAAGGTGGAGGGCAGAGAAGAAAGAAAGAAGGTGGGGGCGAGTCAAGAACATTACAAACATTGATGGCTAACACCCTACAGTGAATTTCTAACATATTCTTTCCATTTCTGAATAGGCTTCCATATTCGTCTCCCTAACAATCTCCACCTTTTGCTTTTCTTTGCATACATTCCCTTTTCTAGATTGAATGTGGTGAGTAGGCAAGCCAACCACTGATGTAGAGTTGGTGGAACTCTATCCAACCAGGCCCTCGCTATACACATCCATAAGAAGGCCATAGCCATAAATAGAAAATAAGCGTCGGGCACCTGCTCAGACTCTCCACTGACCCCCAGAACAATCCAGGCCGGCGTGAGTGTGATCTTGATTCCCAGGGACCTAAATAGGAAGTTTTCCATGTCACTTCGGAGTGTGTAAAGCTGTGGACAGCCTGCGAATATATGCACTATATCTGCTTCCAAGGAGTCACAGCGCGGGCAGGTAATCCCTGTGGTTCCTCCCCACTGGGCTATCCTTGCCGGCGTGTGATATAAAGAATATATTGTCTTATAGTGTTGGGCCTGTAGCCCAGCTGAACACAGTGTAGTCTGTCCTAAATCAAGCGACTCCTGGAAACATTCCTGCTCTATTCCCAGCTTGTTCGCCCACGTAATGCTATACTTTTCCAGATCATCCAACTTTGCAGCCGAGAGCTCTGAATAGAATCCACGAATGGAGCAGTCCGCCCCACTCTCTATAGCCTCGAGGATTTTATTCTTGGAGAACCCTGCCGAATCTCCCTGTTTTTTCCAAAAGAAGCTCCGAACCTGCAAGTATTTAAAAAGGTCCTTCTATCAATCCCATAGGTCGCCTGCAGCTCAGTAAATTGGATGATCCCATCAGTCCCCATAATGTCTCCCAGCTTCAAAATGCCCTTCCTTCCCCAATCAGCCATTACTGTGTCGGCACATATTTCTCATGGGAGGGACACATTCCTAAACATACGTGTATAATAGGTAAACCTGTGGAGTTAAACAGGGACCCCCTGAATGAAATCACTTTCCTGGGTCAGGGCAAAGCAGTTTATGGCAAAGGTAAATACCCAGGCAAAAAACAGTGTAAGTATCTGGCAAAAATACAGTATTACAAAATAATCACAAGAACAGAGATCAACAAACAAAGTACTATGATGACATATAAAATTTAATTAAATTGATAAAAATTGATATAAACATGTTCAATCATACAGAAGAAATATACTTAAAATACAATGAAAAAGGGGGTTAAATGTTCAGTAATAATGTCTAGTGTTCAAGGGAAGGTTAGAGCTTTGATAGTTCCTAGAACCGATTGTAGGAGCTGATGTCTGTCAACGCGTTTCGACACATGCAATGTGTCTTCATCAGGACAATTTCAGCATAGTTTCTCAAATTCAGAAAATACTGTTTTTAGATTACTTGTTCTTGTGTTTACTATGATACAGTCGTTATCAACTTTGATAATTGTACTATAACAATTTGCCAGATAATTCATACAACGGCAACATGATATACCGCTAGGTAAGGACACAGATTTGCTAGCTCAAAAATTATTTACATTGGATTATAAAACATATAAAAACACTATACAAACCAGAATCGACATGTAAGGTAGAAAATTCATACATATAAGAGATAGAATCATGAATACAGATAGTAGCAATGGGAGGTTCCTGGTGCATATATCCTAACTGATTTTAACTTTAGGAGAAGAATCCTAGTTTATCTAATGGATTCTTTACTAATTTACACATTTTCCCAAAGAGTCACATTTTTCATGCGTTCAAGCTTATTAGTTATTTTATAGGTTATATTTAAAAAATCTATTTAGCTACATCTCCTCTGGGCTACTGTCACTACCTATCTACTCTACTATTTTAACAGAGATTACTTACCCTTAGAACAGTATTTTCTGAATTTTAGAAACTATGCTGAAATTGTCCTGATGAAGACACATTGCATGTGTCGAAACGCGTTGACAGACATCAGCTCCTACAATCGGTTCTGGGAACTATCAAAGCTCTAACCTTCCCTTGAACACTAGATATTATTACTGAACATTTAACCCCCTTTTTATTGTATTTTAAGTATATTTCTTCTGTATGATTGAACATGTTTATATCAATTTTTATCAATCTAATTACATTTTATATGTCATCATAGTACTTTGTTTGTTTATCTCTGTTCTTGTGTTTATTTTGTAATACTGTATTATTGCCAGATACTTACACTGTTTTTTGCCTGGGTATTTACCTTTACCATAATAGGTAAACCTGCCCAGTCCAATTTTTTTAAAAATGCTGTCCATATTTAACCAACCGCCTGCAGCGTTTTAAATCTTGTTCTTTTATAGTAGCTATAGTCGGCACATTTCAGAAGGCAATTCTCTGCTTCATCTCCCAGAAGTACCGCATATACCTCCGTAGAGCCAACCTTTACTCTTGTGTTCCCTGCCGGTCCCCCTACCAATCCCTGCATATACTGGAGCGCCGCCTCCCAATAATACATTTTAAAATCCGGAATCACCCAACCCCCTCTATCCCTAGGAAGAGTCATATATCGCAGTGCTCTCCTCGTCTTGCCTTGAGCCCATATGAACCTATTGAGTGTTTGTTCTAGTGCCACAAACCATTTACCCTCGAAAAAGGATGGAATCGTCCTGAATAGGTACAAGAATTTAGGCAAAAAAATCATTTTAATCACACTTGCGCGTCCTACGAGTGACAAATGTAGATTATGCATCCTGTCGAGATCGCCCTTAGTTTTAGCAATCATGGGCTTGATGTTCCTTACCACTACTTTGTCAAGATCTGCTGAAATATTGATCCCAATATAGACAACTGAGTCAGTCACCCTCTCATCCTCACACACTGCCCTAGTATTCTTAATTATCTGGGTTTTGGCCCTGTTAAGGGCATATCCTGAAACCTGCCCGAAGGCCTGGGCTTCCCTCTCCACCTCTGCAACTGCTCTAGCTGGAGTTGAGGTTACAATTGCCACGTGGCATCATCGTATATGCAAATGTTTTAAAATCTTGCCCTTTCGTTTTTAGTGCTACAATCCTATCGTTCAATTCCAATCTACATAACAATGGGTCAATATAGAGGGCAAAGAGGAGTGGTGAGAACGGACACTCTTGGCAAGTCCCACGTTTAATCAACAAGGTTGCAGCATATCCTCTATTGTTTATAAGCCGAACTGTAGGACCCCTATATAGCGCTTGAATGGCTTCTATAAATCCCTCTCTGATGTCGTTCCACCTCATAATTGCCCAGAGGTAGTCCCAGGAGACCCTGACGAATGCCTCTCCGCATCTAGGAGTAAGACAGCCATAGGGTCCCCTGAGACCTCTGCTGCATCAAAGAGAGTGATGAGAGAGTCTTATGTGGTGCTCCGTATCCTTTCCTGGTATAAAACCGTGCTGAGTGGGGCTTACCATTCCCTCTATATCTCTAGCCAACCTTGAAGCTAGTATCTTGGAGTAGATTTTGGGGTCTGCATTCATGAGGGTTATCGACCTATAAGATCCTGGCTCTAACGATGGTTTATCCTTTTTAATATTATTGCTATCTCTGCCCCTGCCCAAGAGCTCGGTATAGCTTCCCCCGTTTGTGCCCACAGCATTGTATCCCTCATATCCTCACCTAAGCTCGCTTGAAAGACTTTATAGAATTCTAGGGGCACCTGGTCGGGACCAGCTGCCTTGCCTGATGGAAAATTCTTCAATGCCGCTAGCAGTTCTTCAGAAGATATAGGGAGTTCCAGTGCTGCCTTCTTGTCCTCAGAGAGGCCAGTAGCTAATATATCTCTAAGTATGCCTCAATCGCATTTGCATCCCTTGGCTGATATTCTTTATATAGCTCAGCTTAAAATACCTTGAAAACCTCCCGAATCCCACTAGAATATGTTATGATAGCACCTCTGCTATCCGAGATATCCCTTATTTCTCCTGCTGTAGCATTGTGCCTCGTGCACATCACCAATGTGTGTCCCACCCTGTCACTTAACTTGTGACATAGTTCTTTCCTAAGCAAATAATTGGTTGCTGCCTTCCTAGCGATGTTCTCGACAGCCTCTGCTCTAGCAGCTAACATTTTAGGAGTATTTGTTCTAGGGATGTCCCTTGATGACTTTTGCTACAATTAGTTCCTCTTCTGCTGCAGCCTTAAAAAGTTATTTCACTGTTATACCTTCCTATTTTTGTTTATGTAGGTTGTAGCTCAAGGTCTCCTCTCTTATGCCTGCCTTGAATGCATCTCATACCATCCCTGGGGAAGCGCTCCTCCTGTTAATATCCCAAAAGGCAACAATCCAGCTACTCATATGATCTATATAGTGATCGTCTTTTAATAGTGCTCTTTCAAACGACCATGAACTCTCCCTGTTAACTGACCTATCCAACTTGAGGGTGATAACTAATGGATTATGGCCGGAGATAATCTGAGGAAGTTTCTCTATCTGGATTCTTCCCATTAAAGAGTTAGGGGCTAAGAAATAATCTAGCCTTACACAGATTTTGTGTGGTGCTGAATAGTATGTGCTACAAGTACCTATAGGGTTCAAGCGTGCCCAGACATCTACTAGAGAATTATGTTGGGCCATATTGACAATTGCACCACATGTCTTCTTCTTACAGCCCATATAAACCTGCCCTCCCTCAGATCATTAACATTAAAATCTCCGCAGCAGATGATTGGTTCCGGCCACAGAGCTAATTCTGTATCCAAAAATTCAAAGATGCCAGGGTCATCATCTGTTGACCCATAAACTGAAGCTATGGTGAATACCTCACTATGCATTACACACTGGAGAATAACCCACCTACCCCACCGATGTTCCAGTTTCCTGTTTACTTTGATGTCGCTTCTTTTAGCTAATCCTGCAACCCCCCTAGTCCTGGTGCCTTGCCTGGTATGCGCCAGTAGCGAAAAACCTAGCTGCTCCAGCAGATAGCCCCTTTGTCCCTTCAATATGGGTCTGTTGTAAACATACCAGGTCTAATCGCAATGCCTTTAACACCTTGCGTGCGGCCCCGATTTTCCCCCGGTGCTGAACATTCCTATCATGGGTGTGGTCATGACGGAACGGTTCCGTCATGAGCACAGCGCGACCGATGCTCATGACGGAACCGTTCCGTCATGAGGATCGAAGGGGTTAAAATACTGGCAACTTGCTGCCTTTTGACTTGATCATTGAGACCGCAGATTGACCCAATCCGAACACTCATTAAAATACATCAAATGAAAAACGACCTTTTTCCACCAAAAGTTTAGAAAGTTTTGAACACCGTGTTGATCTGTGCTGTGTCTGTGCTGTACTTGCTCCCCACGGGGATCAATGCTGCCGAGTGAGACAGCCACTGTATTTTAACGCCTTCCTGCTGCTTCGATAAAACGCCAAAATCCTGATTTGCATGGGGCCAAACATTCTCCTATGCCATCACATAGCTACAGGGAGGGAGAAGGGAGACCTGCAACTGTGCGCTACGGAGTGTCAGCGGCCATCTTGCCCTGCCATGGGATTTCCACACCCATTTCTCAATGTGTTGACCAAGGTAAAGCACTTTTTTTGACAATATTGCATATTTGTAGGTGAAACCTTATGTCCTTTACCAGCAAGATGGTTCAAGGGCACAATTGAATACAACTTACAATCTTCTTTTGTTTTAGAAGCGACCATGGGGTCATCAATGTACTGTGCCAGCAGTAAGTTGCAGAGCACTTGCAGACTTTTCAAATCTTTCTTCAGGATCCAACTAAAGATTGGGTGACTTTCTGTACAGCCCTGTGGGATTTGACAAAAATGCAAGGATTTTATTTAGTCGAATTATTGAATTAAAATGTGAAAAGATATTGGCTACCTTTGTGAAAAAGAATGGAGAAGAACGCTTGCCACAGGTCGAGGGCTATGTTCCATTCTACATCTGCAGGAATCTAAAACAAAATCAGAGCAGGTTTAGGTACCAGTCGGCAACATGGGACTTTAATTTTGTTTAGCTTTTGAAGCTCTTGGATCACCCTTTATCAGTTTTCTAAACGCCATGTCATAACATTCCTTGTTCAGTCATTTTCTATATTACAGGTTTCATCAAATCTTCTGCTTCTATGGAAAGTTTATATTGACAGGTTTAAGGATAAACTGTGTGTTGTTTTATTGTAATTTTCAGTGACTCTGCACTTTTAATTCATTGTTTTTCTTTACTTGTAAAATGCCATACCTCTTCCATCACTGTATGTTAAATCAAGAGGCAGGCCATCTTCTGTAAGAACTGGAAACAACTGAACATTTAATTTGTGTTATTGTATTTTAAACTCTAAATCCTCATCTTGTGTTTGAATTGCGATACCATCCGTGGTACAGAAGATCCCATGATTCAATATTTCATGAATGCATTGACGCTTTCTGCTTGTGCAGCTCTCATAATTTTTGCTCAATTCATCTCTTTCTCCAGGCACCTTTTGTTTCAAATGTTTTTTTTACTGCTGTGTTTTTTTCAATCACATTAGAAGCAGGACCCTTATTATGAGCTAATCTTTGAAGCTCTTCTCATGGCCAAGTAACAGCTGCTTTTCACTCAGCTCACAACTCTTTAGGAGCTATAGTTCCAAATACAGAGTTCATATCCACGCAAAGCTCTTTTGAAATTGTCAAAAGCCTTTCAACCTCTGTGTACCACTTATCTGGTTTCAATCTCAGCTTTGTAAGTTCATAGAGCTCAGACCTAGTCCATGGAACATATACATATACTCCTCCATGAACGTCTCACAAAAGAAAGTCTGTTGCAACCATTTCCATTTCACTCACTTATGACCACATTCACTTTCCTTTCAGTATTGATCTTTTTATTGCAGCTCGATTTCTTTGTGAACCGAAATCAACCCAATGCCTTTAACCACATCAAACCACACATACAAAATGCATTTTGTCTGCTCAGTCTAAATCCTATATGATTTATCTTTCAACAAGTTATTCACTTTAAGCCTACTTGTACTTAAATAACAATTCCTGAGTCCTTCATCAGCAACCTATTCTTTCAGCCAGATCAGAGTGTAAACAATGCTAGCTTCCCTTACTCTAATGGGCAAGTCATTTGAAAGGAACCTTTGACAATCTATTAGTCCTTTCTGGCAACTTTTTTGCCTGGGAATTGTATAGAGAAGTGTGGTAATGATTAATGCCAAACCTCTCCAGGAAGTGATTTGCCTCCTCTGAAACCCTCTGGGATCCGTTGTCCACTACATTGTAACTTTGAATAACCTCTTTTGAAAACATCCTTTTTAGAGTCCCAATTGTGCTCTGTCTGCTGATATCCTTCAAAACTTCGTCTTCCAACCACATGATGTTAATGGTACAAAGAATGACGGGGAAACGTTAACTGTCTGGTAAGTCATAAAATGACTCAGTGAAGTCTAAGAAGATCCTTTTGGTCATCTAATACCTCGTTTTTTATGTCTCAAGTGTCATGTCTCAAGTGTCCACTATGAGCGAAGGCAATCCACTTGCTTCTTAAAGCTGCAGGGGTAACAAATCTGTCAGCTTGCATCACAACCTTTTCACAACAAACCAAAAACTCACGTACAAACTTATGGGTAACTCTGAACCACACAACTTTCAATCCAGCTGCCTTGATCATCTTTACAGCCTTCTTTAGAACTGAATCCTTTTCAAACTTTTCAGTGAATTCTTCTTTTTTAATGGCTCCATCACAACATTTCATCACGTCATTCACGCTCACTGCCACCTCCTCACCATCAGACGTATTGTCAGCCACTTGAAGCTCCACAGGGAACCTAGAGATACATAGTTAGCCACCCCTTCTTCCAATCAGATATGTACTTAACCATGTAGTTGAAGTCCTGTAACCTGATGGCAAGCCTTGCTATCCTCACTATAGCCAGTGAACAACCTCAACACGAAGAAGAACCTTGATCAAAAGCTTGTGACTTGTTCTGAGAGGCACCCTGACACTCAAATGTAAGTGCAAAATAGTGCCCTGCTCCCCAGGCTGCTGCCAAATCCTCTCTCTCTGTAATGGAGTAACTGACTCAGCATTAATGAAAAAAGCGGGATGCAAAAGCTATCATTTTTTCAACAACCCTCTGGTTTGGGATAGAACTATCCCAGTGCCATTAGCATTAGCATCAATGATAAGGACATTGTTTTTATGTACATCAAAAAGTATAAGGACTGTATAACTAGTAATTAAGGCTTTGATTTACATAACATATTGCATCCTACTGTTCACCCCATACAAATGGAATCCCTTTCTTTAATAAAAGCCTTCAGTACTACCAGCAAAGTCCTTAATACATTTTGAGTAGTACTCTATGAGGCCAACGAACAAGCTCAATTGGTCTTTGTTGCTGGGTATGTGTGCTTCCCTTCTGGCCTTAATTCAGTCTGCCTCTGGGCTAATCCAACCTTCAGAGAATGAATACCCCAAGTATTCTACTTCCTTTAGCAAACATGTGCACTTATCTCTGAAGGGTTGTTATAGCTTTTTCCAATTTGTTTTTTACCAATTTATAAACTTTATTTCGATTTTTTTTACAAAATCACAAAAGTCAGCAAGTTACAAAGACAGGGGTTGAATTTTACAATGACATTACACTATAACAACAGGAAGACTGGGAGAACCCTCAAATACACCAAATTTAGTTTAAAAATAAATAAATAATTTAAAACAGAATAAAAGTACATGACCAAACCACGGGCCGGAGAGCTACATCCCTATTAAGCAGAGCATATACAATAGCATCATAATTTAAGTATACTAAAAAAATGTATCTGTTCTTCAATAAAGACCAGCGAATCACCCATGCCCAGCCCCAAACCTTAGCTAATGCAATCACTATAGGGCCATCCACTGCAGTTTTTAGTAGTCTATAAGCCTCATGAAAGTCCCTGGTCCCCAATAATAAACACACAGATTTCAGCCAGTGTTGTCTCGGTTGACGGTACACAGGGCAAGCAATTAAAATGTGGGCCATAGTTTCAATCCTGTCCGGGCAGAAGAGACAATTACTATGGTTGTTGTCCGAGTTAGACCACTTTGAAGTAAAGTCATTGGTGGGTAGAGTACCCACTCTAAATTGGTGAAAAAGTTTTCTATCACTGGAAGAAGTGATTACATCCCAATACGAATCATAGGTGGGTTCTGATTTAATTTGCGGAAAGGTGCTAGACAAAGAAGAACTGTTAGTAGAAGCAAACTGCCTAGAATACACTAGATGCCAATAGGCTGCTTTGAGCTCGGGTTTGCTTCGGAAAGGACTATCCACCGGGGAAGCCCATAGCCGACTCAAACCCAGCTCACAGAGAACATTTTTGATGCACCTGAACTACTCATTTTTGCTGTTCACATCCATGTCTCGAATTTCTAATACAGCCGATGCATAGATGGCTAATTCGGGAGTTACCCAAAGTCTTCGCCAACAGGATACTAGTCTATACCGGGCGATATCCCGAATAGAGTGGCACCCCAAGTCCATATACAAGGGAATCAAAGGGGTGGACTTCGGCAACCCCGTTAATGAGCGTAGGAATTTGTTTTGTGCCACCACCAGTGCGTCCATATTCACATTCACCCATAACTCTGAACCATACAAAATTGAGGCACTAATTTTGACATTGTAAATGTGCAGTACAGGAGCTACCAGTTTTGTAAAAGAGCGACTGTGTTCCCTAAGCAGCACTCCCGATAGTTGGGCATGTCTGGTCAATAGACAGTCAATTTGTGGCTTCCAGCTCATCCCTTTATCTAGAGTTACTCCCAGATGTGAGAAAATTTCTGTTTGCTCTAGAGCACCCTCCTTCATCCTAACTTTGCCGGTAGGTTTATTGGAGTTCCGGAGAATCATGAACTTGGTTTTATCAACATTCACCGCCAAGTCATGATCAACAAAAAACTCCTCAAATCTATGCAGGGGACATTGGAGCCCTTGACGCGTATTGGAAAGAATGTGGGTGTCATCGGCGAAAATTAGGAGTGGGATCTTTGTTCCACCTAGAGCATCATTTGGACAGTTTTGAAAATATTTAAAAACCCCATTGATGTAAATGGAAAATAGGGTGGGTGTAATGACGCACCCGTCTTACCCCTTTTTCAAACAAAAATTTATCAGTGGTGTGCCCTGCCTTGTCCCACCGAACTTGTGCAAAATTGTCTGTATACAACTTGCATTAATGAAAAAAGCGGGATGCAAAAGCTATAGTTTTTCAACAACCCTCTGGTTTGGGATAGAACTATCCCAGTGCCATTAGCATTAGCATCAATGATAAGGACATTGTTTTTATGTACATCAAAAAGTATAAGGACTGTATAATTAGTAATTAAGGCTTTGATTTACATAACATATTGCATCCTACTGTTCACCCGATACAAATGGAAACTCTTTCTTTAATAAAAGCCTTCAGTACTACCAGCAAAGTCCTTAATATATTTTGAGAAGTACTCTATGAGGCCAACGAACAAGCTCAATTGGTCTTTGTTGCTGGGTATGTGTGCTTCCCTCCTGGCATTAATTCAGTCTGCCTCTGGGCTAATACAACCTTCAGAGAATGAATACCCCAAGTATTCTACGTCCTTTAGCAAACATGTGAACTTATCTCTGAAGGGTTGTTATAGCTTTTTCCAATTTGTTTTTTACCAATTTATAAACTTTATTTCGATTGCTTGAATCCAGTGGCAAAGTGAGCAAGGGACTCACGTCTGAGCATACCCTGCCACACTTATGGTGGCCAAAAGCGGTACAAAAGGGGGTAGTGATGGACGGAGCATCTGAATCAATCAAACACTCATACCCAGTCAAAAGATCTGGATTTAATCCATCACCGTTCTTTAGCCCACTCTGCCACCCCAGTTCAGACATGGCTATATGGAAATCAGTCTGACCCTGTGCCTCATGGGAACAGTCCAGCCCGAACTGCCAAGCCATGTCTTCCCTGGACCGGAAACAAGCTTCCGAAGCTGGTCGAAGAATTTTAAAATCTATATTCTCAGCATAACTATCAACGATCTCATTCCAGTTCTTCCAGCCCTTCCATTTGAGAGGGGAGGACCAGGCCGTGACTAAAAAATGAAGAGGTAAAATACTGCATGTTGAACATCCATGTTTGATACAATCATTGCAGAGGAACAAACACGCTGTAAGATTAAGCGGTATGGCTGAAAAATCCGCACTACTAAAAGAATACAGCAGTTCAGCTTTACTACAGATAATGCACAATGGTGCTTCCCAGCCCTGGCATGGAACCTTGGGAGCCTGTCACTGTCAGTGCCCTGAACAGAACATGAACACCCAGGCATGAGTATTCCACAAGGTTAAATAAGAATAAGTGCTACTTGTTCCTAGTCATTAGAACTTCTGGGGTTAAATGTGACTAATTAGGAGACAGGTTTAGTGTTTAGAGAGGGCACCAACAGATATGGACTAGAGATATAGCTTTCGCTTTGGTAATCCACAGACCTATATACTAGTGTAGAACACTGCCCTCCAGCCTTCAAGCTGGTTACGGCTGGAGAGGTGTCTCTGCGTCTGATAGGTTTTTGGTTCAGATGGACTATCTTGAAGTCTAGCATCAGAGATTTCCCACAGCATGTACGGGTGTGTATGTTATGTTATGCTGATTTGTATAGTACACTAATCACCTGAGAGGTTATCCAGGCACTTGGGCAGGTGTGTCGTTGTGTGGTCTCTAAGGCACTTATAAAAAGAGTCAGGGACTCAGCTTCTTACAGAACTCAAGAAATGAAGAGGATGCTGTGATGTGTTGAAAGAGCGCATTCCATGTACTGGGTGCGATGTCAGAGAATGAGCAACCTCCAGTTTTGCTTTTAGGGATGCGTGAAGTGAGTGCGAGTGAGAGTGAGGCAGAGTGTAGGTGTCTTGTGGGTTGGTAAACGTGTATGCAGCTGTTCAGGTCCTGTGTTGTGTAGGGCTTTGTATGTGTGCATAAGAAGTTTGAATTGGCTGGTTTCCTGAGGTGCAGTGTGATGTGGGTGCAATGCGGGAGGTCAAGTATGAGTCTTGCTGCAGTGTTCTAGATTGTGTGGAGTCTGTGTAGGAGTTGTTTGGAGATTGCGGCATAGAGAGTGTTGCTGTAGTCCAGTCTGCTGTTGATGAGAGCCTCTTGTGACAGTCTGTGTTCTGAGGCAACCATTTGAAGGTTTTTGCAGCATGCGTAGGATATGGAGGCTGAAGGCACACACTGCATTGACTTGAGCCATCATGTTAAGCTTGTCATCTAGGATGATCCCTAGAATTCTTGCATGGTATGTGTCTGTTTGTATAGCCCCCATTGTGTGTTAATGGTGGAATAACTTAGGTTTTCCTATGACTCCGAGTTAGATTCATCCCTACCAAAAGGTCTCCTCTTTCTATTTTGTTAGAGCATGTTGATTGTGGCCCGGGATGTCCAAAGAAAAGAGGCATTGCTTGTCCATCGTGATAGGGTAGTGATTTGTTTTTTCCTAAAACAAAAGTGGTGACACTGGCTCGTCGAACCATCATTCCCTGTGGTTGGAGTGAAGGAGAAACACACATATATAACATATTGTCCTGCGGCTGTTTAGCACTGAGAAAAGCATTGTCTCAATAGACAACATGTTGCATCTCACCATTTCTCCTTGGCAATCATTCCTAGGGAATCGTATACTACACCATATACTGTAGCTGATATTATCCCTTGGGGTCACCAAGGCGTGATATGGGCTATACTGCACTAAGCCATCTAATATGTAACTCATTTCCTGTGAATTAGAAGCCAATTAAACCAAGTCTGGTTTGTGATGACAACAGGATATTTGACCCGTTTGTCTCTTGATTTATAATGGAATATATGTTTTTACTTTATAATAGCCAGCTATTTATTATGGTATTGGAATGGGGTTAATTCCGTTCGAAGTAATCAATGTGGAGACACAAATTGCAGCGGTTTCTATTCATCTATGAGCAGGAAATTCGTTTTCTGCTTTTCACAAGGAATATGAAGAGATTCCTTATAGAGAGGCTCACAGGACTTTCAGACTGGAGTATCCAGCATTAGACAAGGAACACCCATCTGTGGTTTATTGACATTTGTATGAACAATCAAAGACGAGAGCCCTAAGCTGTTAAAACAGGTGTGACAATGACCTTTACTCGGTAAGTGACTCTGTTGACATGAGGCACCTAGTTTCACTAAAAGAGAAATACTAACCTACATCACCTACAAATTGCACTCCAGCTGTGGCGAAATATCAACCCACTATAAATGGTCTTTAAACTTTCACCTCTCTTCATATGGTTCATTTCAGATCGCAGATATTGCTTCCCTTTGATCTGTTCTTTCTTTATCAGCAATTAGTTCCAAATTCCAAAGATACCGATGCAAAGACAGAGAGAAAGAGAGACAGGCTGCTTCGGACTGGCACTTACATTGTCAAAAGCAATTGCCATCATTCTGAGTGGACTGATAATTCCAAATCAAGCCTAAACGGATTTTGCGTCCAGTTCGACATGACAAATTGCGACCAAATTCTGACCAGGAAAACTCAAAATGAGGAGGTAGAACAGTACAGCAGAAAAAAACTCACCATGCAGTATTGGTATTTCACAAATGCTTTTTCTTCATTCAGGTACAAGGACACTTAGAATGAAGTCCAATACATGCTTTACAAAAACGTTTTCCTTTAACCAACGGAAGTCTGGGAAGCAACAAATTATCTCCATACACTGTTGGGTGACTGTAATGGCAGGGTTTTTGGCTTTATTTAGCAGTGATAATAGATCATTATTCTTGCTCGCATCTAGTATAGGCATTCTTAGCCTGTGTTGGCCCTTTTAAGCCCTTTTTCCAGACCTAGAAGAGGATAGCTGCTTAATATGCCTTTATTCTTGACTTTAACCTGTCTATTGCCTATTGGCTTTGACATATTAGATATATTGGTATGGTTTATGTAGGTATTCTGACAGAGCTAAGGAGCATTTCACCCCTTTCATGCCTACAGGCCTAAAGCTAGAGAGACTTCATCTTGATGGAAGCAGGGAGGCTTTTCAGGGCAAAGGCGAAGTTTATAGTTAAGGCTGTTGTTCGCTTGGAGAGAACCGGTTCAGGCTGGCCCTTATCGAAAGAATGTATTTTTCCCCACTCCGAAGACACAACTTCAGGCTGGCCAGCTGGGAACGTGTCCTTGGTACGGGGAGGTACAAGAATTTGGTGGGCGGCAGGTTACTGGCCGTAGCTTTCCATGAAAGGACAAGCATCCATATTAGCGAGCTACAGGAGAGGAGGAGTGTTCATTCCAGCTTGTGTGCAGGTCAGTTCAGTTTTGGAAGTCAGTGCAGCGTGGTGTGCAGTTCAGCGTGGTGCTCAGACCAGCTTGGAGCACAGGACTGCTGGGAGCCCAGAACAACTTGGAGCTCCGAATAGCTTGCAGAGAGAGAGAGGATGTCTGCTGGGAGCTGCAGAATAGAGTGCAGTTCTTGAATGGAGAAAGAAGGCAGACGATTACTGAAGATGAGGAGAGAGAAAGCAGTGAAGGCTGTCAGCTGGAGCAACTGAACCAGAGGCGTGGTGATGTGGTGAAGGAGGGAGAGACAGAGAGAGCCCTAATCCCACCAGAGGCAGAGAGAGAAATCTTCCTTCTAATAGGTGAGGTAGTCTGAATTAGTTACACTTACACTTTCTAATCTTTTCCTTTTCAGTGGAGTGTTCCTGTTATGTTTAATCCTTCTCTTTCAAGCGGTGTGTTCTACCTATAGTCTTTGTCAGTTACATATCTGTATATGTGTTTATTATTAGTGTAATAATAAACATCCCCATAACTACAGTGCTTGAGTTCTTTCATGATAAAGTTATCCTGGCTTCAAGCCAGTTGCTGTTGAGCCACTGATGGATCAAAAAAGGGGGGTAGGAGCGCTTAAATCAAGAGACAACTCAGTCAACTGGTGTGTAGCCCCTATTCTTGTTCACTGAAGGTAAATGAAGCTTCTAGGTAATCCCAGGCACGTGAATGGATGAGTAATCCCAATCAGGTAAGTGGTGATCACATAAATAGGGAGTGAGTGGACCTTTGATGCCAAGAGCAGGTATTACACAATAATCTGGACCCATATTCAAAGTTATTATTGTAGTTTCATCCCGAGTAGACAGCTGAGATAATATCCCAATATATATATATATATATGTATAGGTGTTCATAGGAATGTGGTCGTCGTTGATATGCGGCGTTAATGAGAACACTGGGTGGGAGACCAGTGTGTAAATCCACCAGATTGTGGCTTAAACAAGTGAGAACGCCAGGGAGGATACTGGCGCTTAGTTTCGCAGGATCGCGAACAATTGGAAAAGGGAGCATTGGGTTCTGCAGGCCCGTGTGTAGACGCACCAGATTGTGTGTCAGATCTGCCCTAGGGTAGAACGGTCTGGGTCGGGGTGACCGCGAGGCCAACTGATGTAAATAAGTGGTGTAGGGTATGGATATCCCTAGTAATCAGTGAGTATTCTTAGTATCCCTATAGATTTAGTGGTGTTTTTGATAATATAAGCTTGTATATTGCGAGTTCCCTATCCTCAGGTAGGTACCAGGTGCCTGGATAGGTGGTCCTGAGGACGGAAGGTGAGTACGTTTTGGCTGGGTCATAGGGGCCCCTGGGGGCTGATCCCATCTAAACAGAAAATCCAGCCATTACATTTTGGCGTAGTCGGACAGTTTACGAACTCTGTGTGCCTGGCCATGTGCTTAGAGAGGTTCCCATGTGTTTTGAGTGAGTGCCATGAACGCCATTACATCTGGCGTCTACGAACAGTTTACGAAACCTTTGTGACCTTACCATGTGCTTAGAGAGGTTCCTGGCCATGTGCTTAGAGAGGTTCCCATGTGTTGTGAGTGAGTGCCATGAACGCCATAAGATCTGGCGTAGTCAAACGGTTTACCTATCCTGTGTGATCTGGCCATGTGCTTAGAGAGTTGCCCATGTGTTCTGAGGGAGTGCCCTGCACGCTAGTTCCATCTGGCGTAATGTTGCAGTTTATGTAGCCTGTTAGACCTATAGGCTTGAACAGTTGCAGCGTGAGGAGATTGCATTACATCATGGCATTTGGTTTATTCAGGGTGGAAGGAATGGTTTTCATCTTGGTGTTTAAATTGTCAGAGTTGAGGGATGGCATTACATGAGAAAGTCAGTTACATCTTTGTGATGGTCCAATTGTATAAATGTGTGTAAAAAGTGCTTTTAAATTGCCCATTAAATTGCTTGCTGCATCTGCTTATGCTGTGCAATGTGAAATGTGTTCATTTTAATATGATCTGTGGAGTTTTTAGAATATAGCTCCTTGTAAATATGACTTGTGAATAGCGCCATTTTCATGTGCCTTATGAGGTGCATGTTCTCATGTTGATCTGCTGTGTTGCTTGTGAATGGTGCTTTGGATATGTTCCTTGTGAAAAGCGTGTCGTTTTTTGAGTTTGTTTACTGTCTTGTAAATATGGCTTTAGAATAGCGCCATTTTAATGTGGCTTGTGAGGTGCATGTTCTTATGTTAATCTGCTGTGTTCCTTGTGCATTGCGCCTTGGATTTATTGTTTGTGAAAAGTTTGTCTTGTAAATATGGCTTTAGAATAGCGCCATTTTAATGTGGCTTGTGAGGTGCATGTTCTTATGTTACTTTGTTGTGTTCCTTGTGCATTGCGCCTTGGACATGTTGTTTGTGAAAGGCTTGTCTTGTAAATATGGCTTGTAAATAGCGCCATGTGGTCATGGCTTGGACAGGGCATGTTCTCATTACGTTTGGCAGGAGAGAGCTGGATCTTTCTCGGGTGCTTGGGGATAACGTTTTTGAAAATATGTACGTGTCATTTGTAAACGTGAAGAAATGTGCTAATGATTTTCCCATGTATAAATGGACGTTGGGAAATGTTTCTATTTGAGCTGCCAAAGGGTTAATATCTTGAGTTGAGATGGCAGCCTTTATTTTTTTTTTTACATGCTGTCAACATGCATGGTTATCTGACCTGACTATAAAAGTCAGTGAATTTTTTTTTAAGGATTATTTGATGGTTTGATTTTGACTTTTTTTTTTTTTTGGTTCCTTGGTCAGCCTACGTGCTTTGTCAGTTTCTTGACGGGAAGGTAACATCTTGTGTTTTGAGAAGGGTTCTGTTCATTTCACATTCCTTTTGAAATGCGTCTACGAATTTGTGTGGGTTCACCTTGGAACTGATGTGCTTATAAATCAACCAGTCTGTTTACGGAGAAAGCTGTGTTCTTTTAAAATGAGTGAAATGTTAAAAAGATAGCCCGTTAGAGTGCACGCTACGAGCTGTTTTCATTAATTATTTCTGTGAGGGGTTTCCATCTAGACAGGAATGTGATGGTTGCAATAATAATAGGTTTAGAATAATAAATCTTGCCCGACAGTGCGTGGTAACATGTGCTTTTAATTAGTGTGAGGCAACCATGTGCTTTTGAATGAAAAAAGTTAAAATGTGACATTATTATTTTCCCAAATGTGAATTAAAATGTATACTATTATATGCCAAAGGTAGTTGCCCCTTTCTACATAAGTGCTCATATTTTACATGTCTTGCCTTTAGTTGAATTAGTTGGACAAACGTCTTTTTAAAAAAATTTGGAGCTTTTTTAATTGGCAATACACTGTAACAGAATTGTTTTTTTTTTATTAATATTAGCCTCCGTTAGTTTGAGAATCAGGCCATGAGAACAGGCAAAAGGAATTTGTTTTTTGACCTTGGCAGACCAGCTGGTCTGTGCAGACGAGTATCTTCCCTTCATTCTGCAAGTTTCGATCACGTCCCAGTGTGTTATGATTGGCTACAGTTCAATTTTCTTCCGCGCACGGCTTGTTTATTTAAGGGCGGGGTGGCCTTGCTCTTTCCTTGGAGTTAGTTAGTTTGATGGGCCTGGGCGGACTCTGACCTGGGAAAATGGGAGGCTTGCAGTGCCCTGCTGATGCTGTCACCATTTGGGCGGTACTCCAAAATTTTTTTTTCACATTGTAAGCATGGCTCTTGCCCTGAAGGGTGGGACTGGCTTAGTTAGGATTAGGGTATGTTAGGCCCCACTCAATGTTACTAAAAGTTAAATTTTGAATGTTTTTAATTAATTAGGATATTTTCTTTTCAATAATGAAAGGCACCCGGGGTGCTTTTTAAATGGAAAATTTTATTTTACAAGAATAATGATACTTCTTCTCTTGTTTCTAGGATGGCTGCAGTTGGGGTGCGTGCGTGCGTCTGCCCACTCCCTTTATTTGTTTTAGCTTTTTATTTTCATGTTATTATTTTAGTTTATTGTTTTGGATGATGGAACCAGACCAGACCAGACCAGACCGGGTGATGGATGGCCACATTGGAGGAAGTGTCCAGGATGCAGGGTGGTGGCCTACACTGAAGAATTTGGACATTAAATAATCCCTTGGACAATCAGGCCCCACTTTTAAAGCAAAAAAACGTGTCACCTATTATGACTAAGTTATTTAATTCCCTGGCCTGCAATTTTGACATCACTACAAGCAGGCCCCACTTTAAAAAAAAAAAAATATGTCACCTATTATAGTTTTTCCAAATGAAGGACTTTTTTCAATGATGGTGCGCACATGTGTTTCACCGTGCGATTTAAAATGTTTTTTGTTGTTTTAAGCTTGATGTTACACTAGTTATCTTGTAGACTGGGGTTGTAGTTTTTTTACTGTTCTTGCATTTTCACCTTGATTGATCAAAGGGTGGTTACCTTACAATTTAGATGGTTCTGGGTGGTGTGTCTTTTAGTATGATTATGTATTAATGTTTGCCCAAACCTTGCAACAGTTTGTCATGTTTATTTTTCAAATTTCACTTTAAATTGACTAATGTCAGTGGGTAGGCCTCATTTAGGCCTATTGTTATTTTCATCACACACACAAGTCCCTACACCAATAGCTTCATGAGTCACCATTAGCTTAAGTTGCCTATAGTACGTAAGGCTCATTTAGGCCCTTTCTTGTTCTTTCATTAGAAGTTGTAACACATTTAGTCTTAAGTTGTCCGAAGTAGGCCCATTTAGGCCCCTTGCTGTTTTCATTCAACACATAAGTCCCTACATCACTAGATTTCACCAGTTATCATTAGAAGTTGAGGCACATTTAGTTTGAGGATGCTTTGGTTAGTTTCTGTTGTTATCAGATCCAATCTCAGATATGTTTCAGCATTCAGGTCAAGGGTGCTTTGATTTGTTTTTAGGTTTCTATTCCCTACAATTGAGTTTCAGGTGGAATTTTCTTGAGTTGTCATTGTTTTTAGGGAGTTTTTTAGGTCTTGATTTGTGGATAGATTATGTTGGTGTTTGTTTAGATGGTTGTTGTTGTTTATAAGATGCTCGCAAGATAAGGATCTAGGGTGCAGTGTAATGGCAGGGTTTTTGGCTTTATTTAGCAGTGATAATAGATCATTATTCTTGCTCGCATCTAGTATAGGCATTCTTAGCCTGTGTTGGCCCTTTTAAGCCCTTTTTCCAGACCTAGAAGAGGATAGCTGCTTAATATGCCTTTATTCTTGACTTTAACCTGTCTATTGCCTATTGGCTTTGACATATTAGATATATTGGTATGGTTTATGTAGGTATTCTGACAGAGCTAAGGAGCATTTCACCCCTTTCATGCCTACAGGCCTAAAGCTAGAGAGACTTCATCTTGATGGAAGCAGGGAGGCTTTTCAGGGCAAAGGCGAAGTTTATAGTTAAGGCTGTTGTTCGCTTGGAGAGAACCGGTTCAGGCTGGCCCTTATCGAAAGAATGTATTTTTCCCCACTCCGAAGACACAACTTCAGGCTGGCCAGCTGGGAACGTGTCCTTGGTACGGGGAGGTACAAGAATTTGGTGGGCGGCAGGTTACTGGCCGTAGCTTTCCATGAAAGGACAAGCATCCATATTAGCGAGCTACAGGAGAGGAGGAGTGTTCATTCCAGCTTGTGTGCAGGTCAGTTCAGTTTTGGAAGTCAGTGCAGCGTGGTGTGCAGTTCAGCGTGGTGCTCAGACCAGCTTGGAGCACAGGACTGCTGGGAGCCCAGAACAACTTGGAGCTCCGAATAGCTTGCAGAGAGAGAGAGGATGTCTGCTGGGAGCTGCAGAATAGAGTGCAGTTCTTGAATGGAGAAAGAAGGCAGACGATTACTGAAGATGAGGAGAGAGAAAGCAGTGAAGGCTGTCAGCTGGAGCAACTGAACCAGAGGCGTGGTGATGTGGTGAAGGAGGGAGAGACAGAGAGAGCCCTAATCCCACCAGAGGCAGAGAGAGAAATCTTCCTTCTAATAGGTGAGGTAGTCTGAATTAGTTACACTTACACTTTCTAATCTTTTCCTTTTCAGTGGAGTGTTCCTGTTATGTTTAATCCTTCTCTTTCAAGCGGTGTGTTCTACCTATAGTCTTTGTCAGTTACATATCTGTATATGTGTTTATTATTAGTGTAATAATAAACATCCCCATAACTACAGTGCTTGAGTTCTTTCATGATAAAGTTATCCTGGCTTCAAGCCAGTTGCTGTTGAGCCACTGATGGATCAAAAAAGGGGGGTAGGAGCGCTTAAATCAAGAGACAACTCAGTCAACTGGTGTGTAGCCCCTATTCTTGTTCACTGAAGGTAAATGAAGCTTCTAGGTAATCCCAGGCACGTGAATGGATGAGTAATCCCAATCAGGTAAGTGGTGATCACATAAATAGGGAGTGAGTGGACCTTTGATGCCAAGAGCAGGTATTACACAATAATCTGGACCCATATTCAAAGTTATTATTGTAGTTTCATCCCGAGTAGACAGCTGAGATAATATCCCAATATATATATATATATATGTATAGGTGTTCATAGGAATGTGGTCGTCGTTGATATGCGGCGTTAATGAGAACACTGGGTGGGAGACCAGTGTGTAAATCCACCAGATTGTGGCTTAAACAAGTGAGAACGCCAGGGAGGATACTGGCGCTTAGTTTCGCAGGATCGCGAACAATTGGAAAAGGGAGCATTGGGTTCTGCAGGCCCGTGTGTAGACGCACCAGATTGTGTGTCAGATCTGCCCTAGGGTAGAACGGTCTGGGTCGGGGTGACCGCGAGGCCAACTGATGTAAATAAGTGGTGTAGGGTATGGATATCCCTAGTAATCAGTGAGTATTCTTAGTATCCCTATAGATTTAGTGGTGTTTTTGATAATATAAGCTTGTATATTGCGAGTTCCCTATCCTCAGGTAGGTACCAGGTGCCTGGATAGGTGGTCCTGAGGACGGAAGGTGAGTACGTTTTGGCTGGGTCATAGGGGCCCCTGGGGGCTGATCCCATCTAAACAGAAAATCCAGCCATTACAGTGACTTTCAGGGGACAGAAAAAACAAACTTAATTCACTTTCTGAGGTACTAAATGATAATTCCTAACTCTGTCCCCATTTTGTACCGAAGTTGTTTCCGCTGTTTGACTGTCCTAGTAAAATGTTCACCTATAATGTATGATTTAAAAATCTGTTAATGAATTACTGCTTAGTAGGGGTAAATCAATACAATTGTCACAGTGGGTTTCTGGCTTTACTTAGACCTAAATATGCATCAGGATAAAGTTCGAATGTCTGGTTATTTGATGTTCACCAACTAGGGTTTTATAGGTTATTCATGTGGAAGCATGTGCGAGTATTATGAGCAGAGTGCTCTGGTGTCAGATGACCCCTCTGATATCATTGTAAAATGTGGAACTGGTGCTGAAGTGAAAGTAAATGTGACATTCCATGACCACAGAGTGTTAGTGTCCAAAAAACGTTTACTTCCAGTTCCACTGAAGAGACCTTCATGACTATACCCCCTTGCCTATCTCCTAATTTGAGAGAACTACCCGGGGTTCTCCCGCAAGATCCCCCATTAAGAAACTCCTCATCACAAAATGACAAAGTATGTCTGCTGCACTTAATCCCTTCCTCAGTTAAAATATACAATTTGAGAGGTGGACTCGCTGGTAAATAGTAGTCAGGATCGCATTTTTGGCCATATGGAGGAGCGAACTTCACTCTTTGACTATGACAGGAGTATAGGTAGGACTAACTGAGTAAGTGAACGATTAAGTACACAATGTGTCTTTGAAAGATCAAGGGATATATTCTCAAGAACGTGTGATAATCATTGCAAAATTAGCTTAACACAACTCTTCACATCGCAGTCTATCGTGACAAAATAACACTGTGTTAATGTTGTATTCCCAACCCGGCGGCACCATGCAATAGTAGCAGGATAATGCGCCAAATGACCGCATAAAAATAAACGCAAGCTGAAAAAATGCGAAACGCGAACGCAAAAAAAGTTGCGATTCCCCAAATCGCGATACAAAAATCAGTGACAACCAGCGACAGGCCTGCAATTCACACACGTCATGCGGGAAAATGCACTATAAAAGCAAACAAAAAAACAAAAAACAAATCAAACTGGGTAGCACCAAGGATGCACCCAGACCAAGTGCAGAGGATAACCTGAACCCCACAAGCCCCACAGAGGAGCAGCCAGGAACCCCGTGTTTGGGGAAAGGCAAGGAGAAGAGGAAGAGGACGATGGGGTTCAGTCCGCAGGAAGATCGTATCATTGTCACCGAGGTGATAGAACACTACCAACAACTGTTTGTCACCTCCACTACGTCATTGGCAACACAAACGGAAATATGGCAGTCCATCATCAACAACGTGAATGCCGTCGGAGTGTTGAGGAGGTCAATGGAGGAGGTCAAGAGGCGCTGGCATGATGTGCAAAGCCAAACCAAACATAAACTTGCTGCCAACAGCAAGGCAGCAAAGGCGACTGGAGGTGGGAGTCCTACGCCACAGGAGGAGCTGGATGAGATGGAAGAAATGGTGGCCACAGTCATACGGTGGAGGCGGGGCAAGGAGTTGGGAGCTCAGACACAGCTCGATATGACCTAACTCAACAGCAACAGGGTGAGTAACGACCAGTGCTTGAGGGGACAGAGGGAGATGGGCACAGTGACACACATGCACAATCATGCGTAGCACACTGCACACGCACAATGATTGTGGAACGTGTCCCTGATAGCCTTGGCACACTGCAGCACACATAGAAACACCAAGTAGGCCCCCGTCGACAATGTGCACAAAGGCGCCCCCCTCCCTATCACCAAATCCACAACTGCCCCATGCACATGTGCTGAATCCCAAAAAGCAGCAGCTCTGTGAGCCACACTGACGATGCAAGTGACGCTGCATGACCATAGCATGGCTGCAGACCAAAAACATGAAAAGGTGCACAACACTGAGGTGGCCCAGTGTGGATCAAATCCTCAACGTAGCAGGTCACACTCTGACACATCCACGTGCACCTACAACCCATGACGTCAAAAACACATCTGCAGACAAACAATGAACAAGAGTACAAAATCCGCCCAAGAGAACAAACGACCCAAGTCTCAGACATCTCAGCACCCGAAAAGCACACAAGTCAAAGACATACTTTCTTAAAGGATTAAGAGGCAGCAAAATCAGAGCTGCAGTGGCGACTCTCCTACAATGCAGCACCCACACATAGCAATCACAGCACATCAACATTGACGACAATTTGGTACAAAGTGAAACACTTACACCACAGAACAGAGGACAGAACTAGTGCCGATTGTGCGTAGAAACCGGCCAATCACATCTGGCATTGTATGAAACTGTGAGATGATAATGTACAAGTGCAACCTCACATCTATCATGTGATCGAAATGTCCACTGTCTCCCATCAAATAGCCAGCTCCTCCAAAACAGGCACAATGTACATTGTCATGCATCTATATGTAAACATCTACAATGCATCAACATACATGGGACACACTGTTAACCTGCATCTCCCCTTTACATTGCAGAGGGACAATCAACACCTCCTGCAGAGCAGACCAGACATCTCTTCAGTGATGACGAAGAGGACACCCTGCACATTTTCTCAGACACCCTCCAACGGTTAATGGACAGCCTCCACATCACAACCCCAGGAGCAGGTCAGCCCAGCTGCATCAAGGTGACCCCACCCCCTGCACAGACCACACAGCAGGAAGCACACACCACCACGGATGGCTCACAGGACCCCCACGACCAACACATGGCCTTCCAACACCGTGTGTTGGGGTGCCAGGAGAAGATAGCTGATCAGCTGCGGGTGGATTCGACCTCATGGCAGCCAAACTAGATGCCATACGTTGGTGTCTAAGTCCCATCAGGGACCATTTACAGTCCCTAACGAACACCCACTGTCAGCTCCATACTCTCCAACAAACATTGGCTGACATCGCTGGGGTCATTACTCTGATACTAGAACTGTCAAGTCAGACAGGCTCCAGCGATGACAGCACAGCGTTGGCACAGATGCGGAGGACAATGGAGACCAAGGAGCCAATGCAGGCTGGATGGATGGCTGCCACTGCTGAACACCAGCGAGATGTAGCTGGGATCTTTCATGCTCTGCAGATCCTCATCTTGCCATTGCTGCCACATAGCCTGTCCCAGATGACTTCTGCAGGAACTTTGCCACACACATCTCCGCCCCTGATGTGTCAGTGGGACACAGAGATGCAGCCCTACCACCTTCGCCCCTGATGTGTCAGTGGCACACAGTGATGCAGTCATGTAAATGTAAATGTGTGTGTCTTGTAAAGCGCACTGCTACCCGGAGGCGTCGTGGCGCTATAGACCGCTGGGGAACCCGTCCTGGCTTTCCCTGTGAGATGTTCCCTCCTGGGTATCTCCAAGGTGAAACCAGGCATCCCCGGCGTTTGTGGGGGGCCATTGTGGAAATGAGGCAAGCTAATGCCCAGAGTTGCTGAGTGTGATCCCTGGTTAAAGTAGGCATCGAAGCGAGAATTATCGAGTCCGCTGACCCTGGTTCACCCCCCTGCCGCGTCGGGAATTGAACCCTGGTCCCGGGCCGTCCTCTACTTCCGGGTCTGCCGCCTGTAACCAGTGAGCCACACCACTCCACACACCTGACACACCGGACACAGAAGACATATCAGAGGAGTAGGATATGGAGCGTAATGACTGTGTGAGGAAGGAGGTAGTAGTATCCATCCCCGCCATTTGGCCTGTCCCTTCCTGGTTCAGCCCTAGGCTTCATGCCCTGGAACAACATCTCCCACTGTCCCCGGAAACACTCTGCGACATTCACCAGGACCCTCACATGGACTGCTATATCTGCTCTGGTTACCAATGACACAGCGATCCGGCTGTGGACTGAACTCTTCCTCTTCCGATTAACTCTTCATACCCCCAAGGACTCTGGTTGGCCCTCCACTGGGCAGCCATGTAATTTGGGCTTGGCATGGCCATGCACTGCTCCAGCTCTGACACTCCACAGAATGTGAATAAAACATTCCAAATCACACGGATGTGTCATGTCTATGTTCACTTAAGTATAAAAGTATGGATGAATGTAGGGACATTGATTGCACTAAAAGGTACACCCTGGTAAATGACATCAATGTGCATGTTAGACCCTGATCCACATGGCCAATTAGAAGACTTTGAAGGTGTGAACTAGCTGGGGCCTCATTGCACATGAACAACCATCTTGCAACACCCCAACGTAGCCTGACTTTCATGTATTAAATAGGGCTATGCGTGGAAATGTCAAATTTGGTAGCAGACCTGAAGTTGTATCCCCCATTACATGTGACAACAGAACATCTCTTCGCATACGTGCATACCTACTCACACACATCTGTGTGGACACAGCCTGTTTTGTGGATAACATTGATCCACATGGCAAGAAGTTGGACACCATACCCATATTGTTGAAGACACGTAAGAGCACAGGTCTGCCAGCAACTATCCCAACCACAATGTCTGGCTCACAGAGTTGGAGCTGTCAATAGGGACTCACCCCCAAGTGAAATGCGTCAGTCAGTCCTTCCCTGTGTACGGACAATGCTCATTGAGGCACAAGATTTGTCCTTCTAATCAATACTCATCACAGTTGTACACTAGTGCAGTTGCGTAGACTTAATTAGCATGTGCGTGTCAGTACGGACAAGGCAAGGGCCACAACATGCAGACCAATGCTTAGGACACTTACAGGCAGCATAGGAGCATGTCAAGGTGCAAGAAATGGGGATGTAAAAATTAACACAAATCATTACAGATGGCAACGCGCTCAGGACACCCTTCCTTGCTGGACGAGTACTGTGATGTTTGGCGTCTGCTCATTGCCCGGTGTCAGGGGGCCCGACTCACAGCCCATGGGATCTGCTGAGTGCTGTACCACCGGACTACACTGACTGTGTGCTCTGCTGACAGTGAGCAGGTGAAACGGTCCAACAATGTCACATGTCATACTACATTGCCATGTGTGTACTCTCCCTCCAGCAGTATGTCTAATTTGGGAACGTTGCCAAACGACGCTGTGCAGGTCCGCCCATGGGACTGTATCACCTTGCAAAGGTGTGTGTCAACACATGTAGGTCACGCACATGCATTCTGAGTCCAGGTGAATGCAGACATGTCCACTGTTGTGGTGGGATATGTGACCATTCCTCCAGAATGCAACAAGGTGTGGGGACCTGTGCTCTGGGTGACAATCAGTTGTGGCTGCAGGAACGTAGTTACACGTCCATGAATGCGAGCGCAGCTTCATCAATCAATCAATCAATCAAGACATTTATAGAGCGCACTACCTACCCGTAGGGTCTCGAGGCGCTTGGGGGGGTGGGGGGGGGGGGGGTGCCGCTACTGCTCGAACAGCCAGGTCTTGAGCTTCTTCCTGAAGGAGAGGTGGTCTTGGGTCAGGCGCAGGTTGGCCGGGAGGGAGTTCCAGGTCTTGGCGGCCAGGTAGGAGAAGGACCTTCCTCCTGTAGTGGCTCTGCGGATGCGTGGGACGGCGGCGAGGGCGTGGCTGGCGGATCGGGGGTGGCGTTTGGGAGCGTAGAAGTTGATTCGGTTGTTGAGGTAGCTCGGGCCTTGGTCGTGGAGAGCTTTGTGTGCGTGGGTAAGGAGGCGGAAGGTGATTCTCTTGTTGACCGGGAGTCAGTGCAGGTCTCTTAGGTGTCCGGAGATGTGGCTGTGTCGTGGGATGTCGAGGATGAGTCTGGCTGAGGCGTTCTGGATGCGCTGGAGTCTCTTCTGGATCTTGGCGGTGGTTCCGGCGTAGAGTGCGTTGCCGTAGTCCAGTCGGCTGGTGACGAGGGCCTGGGTGACGGTCTTCCTGGTCTCTGTGGGGATCCACCAGAAGATCTTCCGAAGCATGCGCAGGATGTTGAAGCACGACGAGGAGACGGCGTTGACTTGCCTGGTCATGGAGAGGGAGGAGTCCAAGATGAAACCCAGGTTGCGTGCGTGGTCCGTCGGTTTGGGTGCGGTGCCCAGGGCGGGGGGCCACCAGGAGTCGTCCCAGGCGGAGGGCGAGGAGCCCAGGATGAGGACCTCCGTCTTATCTGTGTTCAGCTTCAGGCGGCTCGTCGTCATCCACTCGGCTACCTCTCTCATCCTTTCGTGCAGGTTGGCTCTGGCGGCGGCGGGGTCGTTGGTCAGGGAGAGGATCAGCTGGGTGTCGTCGGCGTAGGAGATTATGTTGAGGTTGTGTTGGCGTGCGATGGCCGCGAGGGGGCTCATGTAGACGTTGAAGAGAGTCGGACTCAGTGAGGATCCTTGAGGGACGCCGCAGATGACTTCGGTGGCCTCTGACTTGTACGGTGGTAGGCGGACTCTTTGTGTTCTTCCGTCGAGAAAGGAGACGATCCATTCCAGCGCCTTCTCCTGGATTCCGACGTTGCTGAGGCGCTGCACTAGGGTGCGGTGGCAGACCGTGTCGAAAGCCGCGGAGAGGTCTAGTAAGATGAGGGCCGCTGTTTCCCCGTTGTCCATCAGGGCTCGGATGTAGTCAGTGGCGGCGATGAGGGCGGTCTCGGTGCTGTGGTTGGCACGGAATCCGGACTGCGATGGGTCGAGGGATCCATTCGTCTCGAGGAAGGTGGCCAGCTGTTTGTTGACGGTCTTCTCGATGACTTTGGCTGGAAACGGGAGTAGAGAGATGGGGCGGTAATTCTTGAGTTCGGTGGGGTCTGCTGTAGGTTTCTTCAGTAGAGCGCTGAGTTCGGCGTGCTTCCATCTCTCGGGTAAGGTGGCGGTGTCGAATGAGGTGTTGATGATGTCCCGCAGGTGGGGTGCGATGACAGCGTCGGCTTTGTTGAAGACGTGGTGAGGGCAGGGGTGGGTCGGAGATCCGGAGTGGACGGTGTCTTCGGTGTTGACCGGGGTCCAGGCGCGGAGGGTGGTGGTGGGTGGCGATGCTGCGGTCGTGGCGTGCGTCGGTTGAGTGCTGAAGCTGTAGTGTATGTCCACGATCTTGTTGTGGAAGTAGGAGGCGAGGGAGTTGCAGAAGTCTTGCGAGGGGGTGATGTCGTTGTTTCCGGCGTTGGGGTTGGAGAGCTCTTTCACGATGTTGAAGAGTTCCTTGCAGTTGTGTGCGTTGTTGTCCAGTCGGTTTTTGAAAGCCGTTTTCTTGGCGATGCGGATCAGTTGGTGGTGTTTCCGGGTGGCAAGCTTGAGGGTGGTCCTGTTGTCCGGCGTGGGTTCCCTTCTCCAGGCTTTCTCGAGGGCTCGGCAATCAGTTCCAAGAGTAAGTTTTTGTCGAGTTTGAGGAACACGAGGGAGAGCCAATCCATTAACTGGTCCGGACAGCTGTGCTCCGTCCACGCTGTTTCACCAATCCGCAACACAGCACAATAGGGGAGCGCCTCGATGTGGTCACTGTACATGATGACTTGTGCAATCTCCCATCCACAACTGCCAGAACATACGCCAAATATCAGGGCATCCCATGCACGGGTATCACGGTTACACTCCTGTTAGTGGTCCAACCGGGGGGCGCACACACAAGTCATAATCTAGTTCAGCTACCGTTGTGTTGGATAGGCAGACCTCTATGGGCCACTCGAATGTGCATGATCAACAGTGGAACCAGGGCTGGATGCAGGTGACATATGCAAGACGGAAACTCAGACGGTAACTGATGTGCAACACTGCCAGTGGCACTGATCCCAACAGATGCAGCATTCGTGCACGGTACAGTTCCACGTGACAGGAGTTGTGCATGTGCCCTGGATTGCCTGCCATTGCGTTTGTTGGTCTCGTAGCACCGGCACTCTTCTGACCTGCGGGAGTTATGTGGAGGATATGCCACAGCTAGGAGCAATGAGTCGTATTTGTGTGCAACATTTGGACGTATGGGTTGCTTTTTACTTATGTGTCAAGGGTATCCCATGCAGGTGTACCTCAAGCAGGGACAACTGTGTGTGGGGTGTGGACACTTTGGTCTTTCATTAGCGCAGTTCGTGGTGTGGGAGTCATCAAGATCTGGTATGGTATCTCATGCAGGGGTGCCAGCCACATTCAAGACCAAGGTCGGAGGTTCAGATGTCCTTTCCGCCTTGTATATTGAGACAAAGGAGCTTTCATATCTAATGTTAGTCCGACTACTGCTTTCATTTTTTAAATTTGATGTTGCCTTTGCGCTGCAATTGATGCCAGGCCTTAAACTCAGTGTGCAACAATAGCAATACACACAACAGTTAGCATGTATGAGCCAAGAGCCCAATTGGCCTTGCGCTCCTTGTACAATTACTCTTTTTCTCTCTTTCCCTCCATCCCTCTCTCTCCCTATCTCTCCCTCTAACCCTCTCTCCCCCTCTTGCCCTCTTTCTCTCTCTTTCTCTCCCTTTCTCTCTCTCTCTCTCTCTCCCTCTCCCTCCCTCTCTCTCTCCCTCTCTCTTTCTCTCTCCCTCTCTTACCCTCTCTACCTCTCTGACTCTCTCTCTTTCTCTTTCCCTCTCTTTCCCTATCTCCCTCTTTCTCGCTCTTTCTCTCCCTTTCTCTCTCTCTCCCCCCTCTTTCTCTCTCTTTCTAACTCTTTCTCTCTCCCTCTCTCCCTCCCCCTGTCTCTCTCTCTGTTTCTCTCCATCCCTCTCTCCATCTCTCTTTCTCCCTCTCTCCCTCTCTCTCTCCTTTCATGAGTGCATGACACACATTCTTTCTTGAATTTTGTCCTGCAGGCTGTAACTTACAGATTGTCCAGGGATGACCCGCCATGACTCTTCAAAATAGTTTTTGGGAGTCAAAATTGATTGTGATATTTTGTTTGGACTTACAATGGTGAATGAATGATTCTTCATTTTCTGCCCACACATGAATGTTAATTGTTGTGATTGTTCGACATCAGGCGAATGAATTTGTTCATGATTTTGTGTAGTTGATGTGCAATATCTTGGTCCGGGGGGTGAGGGAGGGGTGGTGCCCAGGGTAGGGCCCCCGGGGGGATGGGGGGGTCCTGGGGGGGTGCGAGCTGCATGATCGTTGGCTCCATGGCATCTGTTGTTCTTCAGGAGTGGCTCTGGGCTGGGCTCCCTTTTCTGGTACAGGTTGTCGTTCGACTTTACACCAAATAAGAGCAGGTGTTAAATTCCAGCGGCTAAAGAGCCTTATCGCCTGTTTTGTGATCTTATTGCAGATCTGGCTGATCGTTGAGAATGTTGTGATGTAGTGTTGTCGCTGCTTTTTGCATGGGAATGCCTACTCTGCATCTCATTAGCATTAGTTGCTGGGGTGGCCTGTGGCAGTGTTTTTGGCGGCTGCTATCACTGGAAATCTGGTGATATGGGCTGTTACCACCAGCTTACGAATGGGGCGATGAATTTATTGCGACTTTGGCTGTGATGAAAGTGCCAATAACTTGGCGATAAATCCTTGAGAATATGCCCCCAAGTATGTAATGAACAGTGCTTGTGTGACGTGATGGGCTGATCTGTACAAAAAGCCCAGAGAATAGTTGCATACTTCTTTTGTAAACTTATTACACAAGAGTATTTATGTGGAATCTTAAAATGTGCACGTTCTTTGTCCTGCAGAACTAACCACGAGACGATTCCACATAATGACACTTGTTAAAGAAGAATCAACTAGATGATGAAGGGGTAGTATATTAGATAAATAATGTCCATTATTTATCCCACGGAGTAAAAAGTTGGACTGTTTGCCACTAAGCAAATTCAGCGGCATAAAGTGAACCTCATTGCTCATTTAAAAGACCACCAGAGTATGTCAGGATCAAATAATCCAACCTCATTATCAGAGAAATGATGCAACAACATGTTGACCCAATCAGAGCGTCTTTGCAATTTGTGCCCTAAGGAGGTCTACGTAAAAAGAAGGGGATGAAACGTGTTGACTGTTGAGTGAGACTATATAATGACATTTGGATTCATTAAGCTTGCATTTTAAGAAGGTAAGTGAAGCACTTAGATTCTTTAGGAATTTACAATTAGGAGATATTAAAAAGCAATGGTTATGGTCCTGATAATTGACTATTGTTGATGATCTTGGGTAATGTAATGAATAAATATTTTAATTATTTGCATCATGGATACTCTCTTTTGATGTATCAATATGTACCCCTTCTATTCCAGCAGGGAAAACTTTGCCACAACTTCACTTAATGAGTGTCATGTTTTTGTGGTTTTTGTTGACTACTTGGACCAATCTAGTTCTCGTATTTATTTTGATGAGTTGGCTGTTTTTAAAATATAGTAGGAGGCCAACTCAAGAACTATAAACGTTTGGTTTCATGTGTGAAAGAAATGTTTTGGGTCATAGTGTGATTAAAAAAAATACGACTGTGCATGAAATCTTTGAAACGAATCACCTCAGGCTCTTCCTAGAATGAAGAAGGGAGGGCACAGGGAATTTAAGAAAAGGGACATAGTGATGCACTGACCACTTATCTGAAGTTGGCATTTAGTGTAATTTTCGAGGCAGTTGTCACCATGAGGAATATGTTGTGAAACGCAGGCAGAGTAGAAAATCCTGGAAGGCCTTACATGTTGCCTTGCAAAAGTCAGCCAGGAAGGGTCCTAAATTGATTGGAAGTAGAAGAAGTGGATGGTACAGGGAGGGGTCTCTGACTGTTGTGAGTCATTGGGATTATTGTGGACTTGATCATGACGATGAAGATTGCATATTGACATAGCACCCAGGAAATGAGATCTAAGGAACTGTGGTGCATTGACTCTGCTTGTTGCCTGGATCCCACGGTACTTGTCTTAAAGGAGTGGAAACATTTTAACAGCCTCAAAGATTTCAAAGAGTAGAATGGCGCACATTCAGGCTCTATCTAGTTTGTAACCAGAGTAGCCCTTTTCTCTCTATTCACATCTAAGGAATAGACAGGGACAGAAAGCCAGATGAGGAGTTGGCCATTTGACAAGAACAATATGTAGAACAAAGAATACAGGGGTTGGAACGATGAGCAAGTAGTACTTTGTCTTTCACTTATTGGCCCATAGTCCTGGCATCCAAAATAAGATTACAACGCATTTTAACATCTGACTGGTAGAAGTTGGTGATATACAGTCACATTTAAAAAATGCTATTCTTTACAGTGTCCTCTCCAAATTAAACCTTACATCTAATGCAAATGTTCAGAGCATAATGTCTACAAAATAGAGGGCAGACAGACTTTGTTCTTTCAGAATTAGCTTTGCAATGTAAAGAAATACCTTTTATGGGTGGATGGAGAATGGGCTGGAAGCTTTCTTTTTCTAAATAATGTTTTTGTTCTATTTAAGTAAATCTGTTTTGGGTCAACATTTGTTGCATAGTTGTTCTTTGAAAGCTATGGACAATGTGAAATAGCGTGTTCTTGTCAAGGATATGAGTGCCTAGCTAACAGTTCTGTATATTGACAGTTGTAGCATTTTACAGAGTATCTTTCTTTTTCCCGGAAAAAAGCACACCTTTTCAGGAAATCCTTTGGAACTTGGGCACACTTGGACCACTTCCAAATGTGTCACTCAGTCAAGAATTGATTTTCCCTTTGCCCTTGGCTTGCAAATGTGAACTCCACTAAACAGTTTTCTTTATGGAGTATTCACTCTAAGCCGCTGGACTGCCATGAATGAGATCATCCCTATGTTGAAAAAGGATTGTATATATATTGTATTTAATTAAAACTGTCAATAAGCTCATGTCTTCACAGAGAAAATGACATGACATAAAATATTGTCAATGATAATAGCAGCGAGAGCATGTGGTTGGGAGCTCAGTTTGGGAAGACTGATGAGGTGATTGCATCTGGAAAAGCACATTTGGGTGTATAGTATAGTTGTACAACTTGTAAAAACACAAACAAAGAAGCATTCAACCAATCCAACTTCCCTTTTCTATAATGGTACTTTCTATAGATAAAAAAAGTGATAAAATCTTTGCCTAAGGTTGCTGCCTCACACCAGGAGGTTTTCAAGAGGATAATATATTTTTCCTAATGGAAAACAACGCTGTGCGGTTTAACCTTCATCAATATTGATTAGAGGGATATTCTCCCAGAAAAGTACTACATTTCAGAGGTATTTACATGGGGCAATTAAGGACTTAAAGCATTAAGGATTGCAAGAAACATTTCAAGCCTGCCTGAATGACTTGAACCTTGATAGCTTCAAACCACAACTTTCACTGAATACCAAGTCACTTGGATTAACCCTGGATACCAAGTTCAGCCTCAAAAGGTGGCCGGTACCAGCTGTCTCTTCTAAAGAGGGTGAAACCGATTCTCCCCGAAAGCGACTTCAGAACTGCTGTTCAAGTCCTCCCACTCTCGCAACTAGATGGAAGAATGCCCTGCTTCATGGACTGCCACTTTTTAAGGGCATCCTACAAGCTGCAGCACATCTCAACCGGGGCTGTAGGAATATGATCACAACAACCCCGCCTCGATGCAGGTGCATTGATTCCCCTTTCCGGTCCGTATCATCTTCAAAAGCAGTTGCATAATTGAAGTAGTGTGGCTCACTGGTTAGAGGCGGCAGACCCGAGAGCAGAGGACGGCCCAGGACCAGGGTTCGATTCCCGGCGCGGCAGGTTTCTGGACCAGGGTCAGCGGACTCGATAATTCTCTCGCCTCGGTGCCCACTCTGATCAGCGATCACACTCGGCAACTCTGGGCATTAGCTTGCCTCATCTTCACTAACGGCCCCACCAGACCGCCGGGGATGCCTGGTCTCACCCTGGAGATGCCCATTTAGGGACCATCTCTCAGGGAAGCCAGGAAGGGTTTCGCAGCGGTCGAAGCGCCTTGGGACCCTACGGGTAAGTAGTGCGCTATATAAATGCCAATACATTTACATTTACATAATTCACAAAGCCATAACGACCAGCTCTCCTTCTTATCATCCTGGCAAGCTCACCATCTCTGGTAGTTCTTGGCAGTCCAGCAGCCAGCACACAATGAAGGTACTCTCTATGATTTAAAAAAAAAACAGCAAGACAGTAGGCCTTTTCAGTTAATGCACCCAGGTTGAGGATCAATATCTCCATATATGTCAGAACCACCCCAATGCCTCTGCAGGGTAAGAAAGAGTTGAATATGCACCTCTATAAAAGAACACTACATCACAAAACATTAACAGTCCATAAATCAACTACTTCTGCTAGCAATCTTTTATTTTATGCTTGTCTTTGACCCTGTAAGACTTGCAAGTACTTTTTGGCTAAGTTCATGCTATAGAAATACCACATACATACATAAGCTTGAAAACCCTGAATCACAAAATATGTCCCATTGTTCCTTTCTGAGGTAATCCCTGCCTGCAATTAGGAGATACTATCAAGTACTTCAGGAAAAGTGTATGGGTTCGTGATGTGCATTATTTGTGCGAGCTTAAAGTGAATTTGTCTGTTGTTGCATACTAAAGTGACTTTTGTATCAGGGCACCTTATGGCTCATGTGATAAAATGTACTACAGATTCTATTGACTCTAACAAATAAATGCTCTCTTAAGGATACTCTCAGGAATGATGCAACTACTACAGGACAGGCGTTGTGGGTGCCTTTATTATTAATCGGATTTCTCAGACAACAGGCAATCATGGAAATAATTTCTAAAAGTTGCACAAAACGAAAATGAGGGTATGAAAACTCTAAACTCCTGGAATATAAGAGTTAACTTACCAACCGTAGAATTTCTTTCTGATACTTCTCTAGAATAGCCATTTGTCTGCCGGGTCCATCAGCTTCTTAAGCTCTTTTCCCATATGCTTAGAGAAAGTCAGACCAGCCTCCTGTTGGATGGTACTAAGACTATTGTGCTGCTGCTTCATGTCTGAGTTTGCACACTTTCGAATAGATTGAAAGATGGATGTATTTTCCTGCAAAAAAGTCAGCACTTGGCCAAATGGCTTTCTTTGGGTGGCAGAATCCATGTGCCCGTTGCAATTCACAATATTTAATCTGATTCTGAATGGAGACACTGAAAACTTTTGCAGATAGTACAGAAAATGGTCTGTCCCTTCCTCTTACCTTACAATTTGCAATGAAATACTAGTGGGTAAAGTACCTGGAGACCACTTGGTGCCAGAAAGCATTCAATAAACGAATTGTATTGCATTGCATTGTAATGTTTGTATTACTTGGAGTAATTCACAGTGTTCTTAGTTTCCATTATTCCATCACTGACACAGTGGGACATGTTGCCTCACTAACAGACCCTGAAAGCGCCTGACTTTCTCTGCAAAAGTCTTACTTCTCTCTTTTCTCCCTCACTTCCTCCTCCAGGTTGTGTCTATGTCTTCTCATTGCTATACTGTTGGGAGAGGAAACAAAGTACCTATCATACCAAGAGTGGCACTCCACACCCAAGCAGGTTTGAGACGTGAAGGTAGTTAGAAATAAACCAAGGACTTGGAGACTAAGACACATGAGAATTAACACAAGTAATTCCCTCGCTATCTCAAATGTCCTTTTTCTATTCCTGACATATGAGTAGACTTTGAGTTTAGCAGACGGTACTCCATCAGTCAGAATGGTGGTGGACATTACATCAATTACCCTAACAGACAAATTAGGAGATCAGTGCTGGCCCAGTGGTGATCGCTATTCCTGGACAGGAATTGCCATTATTGCGTTTCCTGTCAAGGTACAAAAAGTCTGGTGGACGGTCATAGTTGGTTTTGACAGCCGTTGACCAAATTTTAACACACATTTGGTTTTTCATAACCAAACTCCCAAAGTGGGACTTTGTTATTGAAAAACAAAAAAATGACCACCCTTGCCAATGGAGTTGTTTCCCTGGGTGTAGGCAGTTATTATTTGTGTTTTTCTCTCCCTCTTCTCTGGGTTTTACCTTGTGGTGATTACCATAAAAAAGGAAATCACACCATGGACTCTAAATGGGACTGGTAGTGTAATGTCCTTTCTATGATGGCGACAATTCTATTTGACCATCAGTGGAAGCTTCCCTCAACAAAGACAGCAGCAGCTATGTTGCCAGAAAGCTGGTGGTCTTCGTGAACCTAAACAGGGTGTGCAGACCTCAGTCTGGAAGACAGGGTACTCTGTCGCATTTATCCATAGAGAGGAAGTACAAACTAAATACCCAGAGGGCTAAGACAAATCTACAAAAGCGTGTCCAAGAAAACTCTGCAAATCCAACCAAAAGGTGATGCAACACACAGAAACTTTATTTAACCATCAAACACAGAGGAACTAAAGAACCAGTAATGAGGGTAGCCTTGCCAATGGCAACCGCTGCACTATCTGCAATCCAAGGACAATGGTGCTGCTCAGGGGTAATGCACTGTGAGGAGCAGGTGCAAAGAAGCTAGAGACACTGGCTAATGGACCAGTGGAAGATATGAAGGGCTAGGATTCTACACTGGTAACTTTAGTGTAGCAGTAGTCACTCACATCCTGGGTTTGAGTCACTTCAGGCAGGGAGAAGAGATGCAGAGCACAGTTTCAGTAACAGCATTACCCACTGCGAGAACTACCAGTGTAGATTCACCCATTCTGTAACATTTAGACAGAGAGATGCCTTCACTTGAAACAGAAGAAACTTGAAGGACTGTGGAACTCTGTCTATGAGTTTTCTCCCACTGCCTTCCCTGTTTCACCAAAAATGATATGTCTGTTGGCAAATGTCCTTTTGCTCATAGGTGTTCAGGGACAGAAGGGCCCCATTTCTACAACTCTAAAAATGACAAATAGCACTAGTGGCTCCCAACCACACATTCTTCAAGGAAATAACAGAAGCTCAAAGGGCAGTAACCCACACATGGCATGTGGATTACAGGTGCCTTGATCTCCACAAGGATTCTTTCCTCACTTCTGGTCTCCATCTCGTCCTCTCCCTCCATGTTTTCTCCTGGAGCTCTCTGAAAATGAAGTTGGACTACCTTTCCCCGTGGTGTCAATTGAAAGAGAAGTAGGAGTATATCTGTTTATCTGGTCTCTGGAGAGTCATAGAGGTGGAGATAGGACTTCTTCAGCAACTTTAAATCTTCTGTTTTAATCATTTAAGTCCTTAGTTTATGATGAAATGTGGTCTGTTTCTGACCCATCAGCAACTTGTTTGCATATAAGGTACAATCTCTTTAGGCTTTTTTGTGAAACTACCCTTGCATGTTGGAATTAATCAGCCTTTGCTGCCACCTGATATTTTTGCACGGATATTGGTAGTACTTTATGATTATGCTCACCCCCTGCTCAATGGTTGTATACACAGTAGTTGGAAATTGGGTTACTGGTTGATGGGAGTATAACTCTACTGAAGCAGCATCCACAATTTCTGTCAGGGTGAAGTCACATGCAAACCCCAAATTGACCTGTGATTAACCCTCTGATTCCTTGGTACAAAGCAGTCAGGCTTAACTTAGGGGCAATGTGTGAATTATTTATGCAGCTCTTCAAACAGTAATAAAGTGAAAACACAACACAAGAAAAATCCCTCACCAAATTAAAAAATGCAGTAAATAAAATACTTAATTTGAGATCAAAACAATGAAAATCCAATCAATAGAACCAAAGATATGCACTTTTAAAGAATAAAGTAAAAAGAGAGTCTAATAGCACATAGCGCAAAATATGGTTATCTGATCGAGCCAGAACGGGACAAAGTCACAAGTTCAGGCTGACCACGATTGAGCACAGGCTAGATACAGGGACCAGGTTAAGCCCAGTGAATAAGAGAACCTTAAATCCTGGTAGCGGAGTGTTGGTAGATCCTGCATCGAGGATCGTTCTGAGAAACTACAAAGATGCGATGCAAGGTGCATTGTCATCGTCAACTAAGCCATAGGTGAGGAGCTTGTGATGCGTAGGCCAGCATCTAGGATGCGTTGCGCAACTGTGGTTCTGAAAAAATGGTGGGCGGCGATAAGAGGTCTTGCATCGGGGATGTGTCACGCATCAGCGGTTCTTAACCAGGGCTGTGAGGAAATGTGTTGCACAACATTGGTTCTGCACCAAGCACCAATAGTGGGCTGGTACAGCATCTTCAGGCACACTTCCAAGGGTCCAGGACTGGGGTGGCACTACTTGTCCAGGGGCTCGGTCAAGATGGTTGGAGCCTTTTCTTTCCCTGAGGCTCTGACCATGAGGCCAGATGTCAGAAATTGGGTTTCTGGTTGGCAGAGGTATACACTGCATCCAAGCAGGGCCACAATTCTAGTCAGGGTAAGACAGATACAGACCATAAATTGACCTGTACTCCCCCTCTGGTAGCTTGTCACAGAGCAGGTAGGCTTAGCTTAAGACGGAATGTGTAAAGTAATTCGGCGTATTTAGTAATCAGAGGGGTAGGGAGGAGGAATGGGTGTCCATTTGCTTCCCCTGGGTAAGTATGGAGGTAATCAGGTGCAAAAAATGGACACTTGTAACAAATCTAAACTTTTGGATAGACTGATTATGGTATCCTCAAAAACTCAGTGTTTTGTCGGTATTGCGGTATATATTTTTCATCCGCCCCACATTGTAGTTGTGGCAGTTATCATTGGATACCATAGGATGTGCTGAGTGGCTTACTAATTAAGTAGTCAATGGCCATTCGAGCTCTTTTAACCTAGTGTTTAAGAGTCAAAAGACTTCGTCAGGGGACGCCGGACTATATTATAGCCTCAGAGCCGCGTGAGAGGAGACTTCCACCGCTTGTGCTGACTCTGGGTCCAGGGGCAGAGTCAGCACTTAATTAGTAAGCCACTTGAATACACTACACAAAAGGTGTAAGTAACTATTCTATGTTTGTATGTTTGTTTAGTCCTGACGAAAGCCCTGTAGACTCTGTTGAGCCATAGGGGGCTGAAACATGTCGACACAATTCTCAATGCTACACTTCTAGATCCAGTTACACGATCTAGTACAAGTACCAACTATTTTATCCTTTAGATCCACACCAACTAATAAATTCCTCTGGTGTTGACCTATTTTTTAATATTCACTTCTTCCTTTTTTCACTTTTTTGGGGGGCATTTTACCATTTTTTCATCTCTGGACACTGCTAATCTAGACTAGAGGAGCCTCTAGATGAGCCAGGCACTCAGCACGTCCTATGGTATCCAATGATAACTGCCACAACTACAATGTGGGGCGGATGAAAAATATATACCGCAATACCGACAAAACATTGAGTTTTTGAGGATACCATAATCAGTCTATCCAAAAGTTTAGATTTGTTACAAGTGTCCATTTTTTGCACCTGATTACCTCCATAAAGTAATTCGGCAACACTTCAAACAGTAACACAGTGAAAACACAAATAATAGACTCCACACCAGTTTAAAGAAATAGATTATGATTTCATTAAAGAAACAAGACCAAAACTACAAAATTCCATTAGGGACAAGTCAAGATATGGATTTTTAAAGAATAAAATTGAAAATAGCACTTAGAAGCAATAAGCGCCTATAAGTTATCTGGTTGATCTGGGCACGGACAAAGTTAAGAGCTCAGTACGACCATGATCGAGTATGGGCCCGATACAGGACTCATGCAGAGTCTGCTGAGCAAAAGGTCCTTAATCCTGGTCGCAACACAAAATCCAGGTGGCAGATAAGCAATGTGTCACTGTCGAACCTGCACCCGAGGAAATGCATTAATTTTCTCAATGCAACGATGTCGATGCTCTGGTTCTGAAGTTGAAGCGCTGGTTCCGAGATGCATTGGTTCCAAGTGCGATGTGCCAGGTTTCTCCATGCAGTTGAGGGGATGCGTCAATCATCTCTGCTGCAGTAGCAGGGAGAGGTGGTTCCAATACATTGGTTACGATGCGATGCGCCTGTCCCATGTGCGATGCACTGGTCCTGTTCCTACAGAAGTGGCACTGTGTTGATTGTACCTCGGGCCACAGAAAATGTGTTGGTTCCACTGGAGCAAGCACCTGGATCCACTTTCAGTGAACCAGGCACAGGAACAGAGTTAAGGACTTTGATGTCCCGGAGTCTTTGAAGAACAGGAGGCTAGTCAGCTAGCCCTTGGAGTCACTCTGAATCAAGTGATGAAGGTCTAGTCAGAGACAGCAGCAGGCAACAGGCAACCACAGCTATGCAGCAGTATTCCAGAGCAGCTGTCCAGCAGAGTGCCAGTCCTTAGCACAACAGTTCTTGGCAATTTGGTTTCAGGTCCAGAAGTGTACTCAGTTGGTAGGGTCAGAGGTCCAGTACTTATACTCAGTTGTGCTTGTGAAGTGGGGGTACTTCAAAGAAGGATCTTTGAAGTGTGCAACAGTCATTCCTGCCCTGATTCCAGACTCACTACTTGGGGGTATGCAGCCCTTTGTGTGTGGGCAGAGCACAGCCCATTCAGGTGTAAGTGTGAGGGTATGCCCAGCTCCACCTGCACTTCCTCCCAGGAAGATGCACAAAGTCACACCCAGCCTTCCTTTGTGTGGGACTGACTAGTGGGAATACACTAAGTTAACTGTCACCCAGCCCAACCAGTGATCAGAGACAGGCAGCAGACACCAAATGGCTAAGAGCATGAAAATGGACAAATTTCCTAAAGTGGCATTTTCAGAATGTTATGTTATGTTAAACCATCTTATATAGCGCAACAGCTGCCCCAGCGAAGAGGCGTCCCAGCGCTGCAAGTAGCAAGACATAAGTAGCGAGACCTAAGCCGGGGGGAAGAGATAGGTTTTGATCGCCTTACGAAACATCAAATAGTTGTCCAAGCAGCGGATCTGGGAAGGGAGGGAGTTCCAAAGTTTAGCGGCTAGGCTATGAAACGACCGTCCGCCAGCAGGTACACGTTTTACCTGAGGGACGGTGACCATGCATTGCCCCATAGAGCGCAGGGGGCGCCGAGGGGTATAAGGCACTAACAGATTGGCAACGATCCCCGGGGAGGCAGATTTCAGAGTTTTAAAGGCCAGACAGAGGGCCTTGAACTCAATGCGCTTGGCCAAAGGTAGCCAGTGTAGTCGACGAATGGTGCCAGTTGTAGGGCAGCTTCTGGGGAGCCCGAACAGGGCTCTGGCAGCCGCATTTTGGACTCTCTGCAGACATGTGATTTCAGCCTTACTAGCCCTCAAATAGAGAGAGCTGGCATAGTCCAGCCTTGACAGGATAGCCGCTTGGACAATTGTTTGTCGAGTGGATGGGTAAAAATACCCCGGCAGGGGTTTCAGATCCCCAAGTATGCCAAAACAGGTACCAGCCACTTTCTTAGTGTGATCCTGAAAACTAAGGGTAGAATCCATCCACACCCCCAGATTTTTTACCACCAACTTAGGGGTGGGTGCGCACCCAAGACTAACCAGCCACCAGTGCTCACTCCAGAGCTTGGGGTCTCTCCCTACCAATAACACCTCGGATTTATTGGCGTTGAGCTGGAGGCAGTTGGCAGTCATCCACTCCGCAACTGCTGCCAAACCGTTATTAAACTTGGGAGCATCACGTCTAGTGTCGTCGGGGAGGGCCACCATCAACTGCGTGTCATCAGCATAGGAGACAATGGAAAGACCCCATTCCCGGGCCCCTTCAGCCAAAGGTTGAACATACAGTTTGAACAGAACAGGACTCAAAGCAGAGCCCTGCGGCACACCCTGTCTGATGGAGTGAAGACGAGAGAGAAATGGCAGAGCGGTCACTTGAAATGTTCTCTCAGAGAGGAAAGATCTAAACCACTCTATAGCTGGGCCGACGATACCAGCGTCTCCCAGATGCAATAACAGAATCTTATGGGAGACCGTATCGAATGCAGCACTGAGATCTAACAGAATCAGTGATGCGGTCTTCCCGCATCCAAGACGATCTGCAGATGTTCGGACACAGCAAGGAGAGCAGTCTCAGTGCTGTGACCTGGGCGGAAACCGTTCTGCGAGAGATCCAGGATGTCGTGCCTGTCCAGAAATGTTGTTAGAGTGGAATTGATATATGTCTCTGTAATCTTTGCCGCCCAAGGTAGAAGAGAGATCGGACGGAAGTTTTCCAATTTGGCTGGATCCAGTGAAGGTTTTTTTAAGGAGGGGGACCCCCATAGCCTGTTTCCATAGCCTGGGGACCACAGCGGTCGAAAGCCAGGTATTCACCACCAGGCACAGTGGTGTCAAGAGCACAGGCAGCGCATTCATGAACTGGTTAGGCTTAAGAGGGTCTGCTGAGGAGTCCGATTTGACTTTGCAGCATAGCATATGAAGCTCATCCTGAGAGACCGAGGGAAAGGCCGTGAGAGTGAGGGTGGTAGTGAGTGTATGTGTAGGCCTAGGATGGGCCGCACTCAGAGGGAAGGATCTGTATATAGTTTCCACTTTCCTAACGAAAAAAGTAGCGAGATCCTCGCAATGCTGTTATAGGCAATTACGGGCACCGTGGGGATTTTCCTTTGTTTAAGATCGTTAAGTATTTTAAAAATGCACTTGGCTGGGTTATTGCTGTACTTATTTTATTGGCATAATAAGCAGCCCGCTCTGATTGTATGACCCGATGGTAGCTCTTAATGGTGGACTGATACCGGCTTTTAGCTGCCAGATCGTACTCCCTCCACCAATCCCGCTCCAGTTTTTTACACATTTTACGCTGTGTGGCTAAACTGTCCAAAAACCAAGGGTTGGGGTTGGAGTTGTGGCGTTTTGACCATGTGGCCAGAATAAGAGAGTCCAAAACTTGAACAATCCAGTCACAGAGTATTTTATATGCCACATCTGGATCGTTGGGCAGTCTAGGAGTTTCTAGGGCAAGCAAGGTGTGGAATTGCTCAAGATTCAGTTTTTACCTAGTGTGCCTGCAACATGGTAACTACAAATCCAACTTTACCATTAAAGAGGATTTGTCATTACCATTACAGATGTATTAAACATGACAACTCTACCTTCTCTCAACTAAGAATTACAGCCTATTAAATGTTATATGGAATCCCCAATGTTTACCTGTGTGACAGGTAGGTCTCTCAGTAGTGAAAAATGAATTTTGGAGTTTTTCACTGCCAGGACACGTACAAGTCCTTCCTTTTAGTTACATACAACACTACCCTATGGCCTATCTAGGACCCACCATAGTGTTGACATGTAATAAAAGGGGAGTTAAAGTCTTGGGAAGGGGTTTTAAATGCCAAGTCAATATAGCTTTGTAAACTGCACACATAGGCTCTGCATTTGCAGGTCTGAGACATGTTTAAGAGTTACTTAAGTGAGTGGCACAAGCAGTACTGTAGTCCCACTAGTAGCATTTAATTTACAGGCCCTGGGGATATGTAGTGCAGTGTACTAGGGACTTACATGGAAGTTAATTGTTCCAATTGTGGATACACCAATCAAACCATGTTTTAGGGGAGAAGTACATGTACTTTAGCACTGGTTGGCAGATGTAAAATGCTCAGAATCCTAAGGCCAACAAAAAGAACGAGCAGAAATATGAGGCAAGCAAGCAAAAAGTTTGGGTGAAGACCACCCTTAGGCTGTCAGGTCTAACATGTGTCTTCCCCAGCTGAAAGTTGGGCAAGCTACCCAATCTCTTGGGAGTTCTCATCACTAAGGCGGAAGAACCTGGAAAGACCATTAGAATTGGTGTGGTCTACCCCAGGTCTATGTTCTACAGTAAAGTCCATTCCCTATTGCAAGATGGATCACCTCAACAATTGAGGATTCCCACTCCTCATTTACATGATCCGTCCTAGGGGCCTGTGGAATGTCTGAATCCAGAGGTGAGTCCCAAACAGGTATGCACTCAACTTCTCCAGTGCCAAGAAAACAGCAAAGGCTACCCTTTCAATAGCGATCCACCTTTGTTCCCTGGGAAGTAACCTCCTAGAGATGAAGGTTATAGTTTGGTCTAGGCACTCATCATTTAGCTGTGATATAACTGTCGATTTGTGATGTTCTGAGTCATCTGTTTGCACAATAAATTCCCTGGAATAGTCAGGGGCCTTGAGCACAGGGGCTGTGGATATGGCTTGCTTTAGAGAGTCAAACGCTTTCTGGCATACCTCTGTCCATATCACATTTCTGGGCTGATTATGTGAAGTTAGTTCTGTCAAGGGGCAACAATGGTGCCATATCACTTGACACGCCTCCAGTAGTACCCTGTGAGGCCTAAGAAGGTACTCATCTCAGTTTGGGATGCTCCCAGGCCATGATAATCTCTATTTTGGCCTGGAGGGGATGCACCTTACTCCTGCCCACCAGGTGTCCTAAGTCCCAACATCAAAACCCCTGCCCTCTCTGGCATTTATGGATTTGATAGTCAGGTCTGCTTGTTGCCGGGCCTGAAGCACTCCAGCAGGTACAAAGGGTGGTCCTTCCAGCTGAGACTGATGATAACCATATCATCCAAGTACGCTGCACTGAGGGCCTACATGACAGCTAAATTCTGGTTCACCAGCCTGTGGAAATTGGCAGGGGAGTTCTTTCATTCAAAAATCATTACCCATAAATGGTAGTGACCCTCTGGAGTGGAGAATGCCTACTTCTCCTTGGCTCCATCAGTTAAGGCAATCTACCAGTATCCTGAAGTAAGGTAAAAAATACTCTGGAACTGGGCACCTCCTAACTGATCAATCAGTACATCAGCCCAGGGAATAGAATGAGCATCAGTCTTGGTGACTGAATGGTTCCCTCTGTAATCTACGCAGAACCTGAGTTCAGGTGTAGTGTCCGGTGGGGCAGCTTTTGGTACCAGCACTATAGGGCTGTACCAGGGGCTACTGGAGGGCTCTATCACCCCCAACTTCAGCATCTTAGAAACTTCATATTTGATGCTGGCCTTCACTTTGGCAAACAGCCTGTAAGTTTTATTCTTCACATGGAGGCGGTCTCCTGTGTCCACCTCATGGGTACACGGGTGGGTAGGCCCAGGAGTGAGGGAAAACAGAGAGGGTAACTGTCCCAGCAACTGGTGACAGATCCTCTGCTCTTCAAAAGTCATGGTAGAGGAGAGGTTCACAGATTCCACTAACCTATCCTTCTCCTTGGAGGCTCAGAGACCAGGGGGAGCTTCACTATCCTCTTCCTCTCTTCCATCAGTCACCAGCAGCATGGTGACCTCAGACCTTTCAAAGTGTGGTTTGAGACGGTTGATTTGGAGTACCCTCTGGGGATGCCTAGGGGTCTTGAGGTCCACCAGGTAGGTGATCTCCCCCTTCCTCTATTAAAATCTCATAGGGCCCAGTCCAACAGTCTTGGAGGGCCCTGAGCTCCACAGGTTCCATCAACCACACTTACTGTCCAGGATAACATTCCACAGGTGTAGCTGTTTAGCCATACCACTGCTTCATCACTTCCTGGTTGGCCTCTAACTTGTCAGAAGCTTGCTTCCACAACTTCGCTATCTGGCTCATGATGGACAGCATGTAGCTAACTATATAATGGAGAGGTTTCCTGCGAGCTTGCTCCCACCCTTGTTTCACTAGACTGAGAGCTTCCCTTACAGGATGACAATACTGAAGCTGAAAGGGGCTAAGTCCAACCCCCTTCTGTGGTACTTCTCTGTAAGCAAAGAGAAGGCATGGCAAAAGAACTTCCCACTTATACCTCAGGGCCGCAGGCAGGCCCTTAATCATACCTTTGAAGGTCTTGTTGAATCTCTCAACAAGCCCATTTGTTTGTGGATGGTAGGTGGTATGGAACTTGTAAGCAACTCCACACTCCTTCTACATTCACTCCATATAAGCAGACAAGAAGTTGGTGCCCCTGTCAGACACCACTTCCTTGGGGAACCCCACAAGGGTAAACATCTCCATGAGGGGGAAACAGCTGTTACAACATGGGCTGAGCCATGAATGCCATTTCCCCACAAGGGCAGCATTGCTTGTCTGAACCATGCATCTGCCTTACCCACTCATATGCCTGGTTAAGGCAAATAGCAGTCAAGCTTCAGGATGGGCGGGGAGAAGCAGTGGAAGCATAGGAACAGGAAGCTCTGGGTGCCGACAGGTAAATTGGGCTGGGTTTGGGGGGTAGAGTTTAAGGGAGGGGGGCGGTTTTAGGACTCAGGGCAGGGGATCAGAGTCATGTTAGTTTTTAGAAGGGGGCAGGGTTTTGGGACCCTGGGCGGGGGAAGGTAAAGGGGTAGTTTTGATGGCAAGGAGGGGTGAGTTTAGGTCTCAGGGTTGAGGTAGAGGAATAGGATTTTAGGGCTTTGGCCAGAGAGAGGGGTTTGAGGTACTGGTAGTTTACCACGCATACCCCTTTAGCAAACATGCCTTCACAAGGGAATTTGTTGTAAAGGCTTCCTTGTTAAAGGCCTGCGTGGTAATGGAATGCGTGGGTAAGATGTATTTGTTGTTGGGACCACATTGTATAGGTATGCGTGGTTCAGCCATGCGTGCTTCTGTCATACAACACCATTAGGGCCTTAGAGACTACAGGTGCAGTCCTCAGAGGTATGGCCTTTGGGTATCTTGTGGCATTGTTAATCAGTACCAGGATAAACCTGCAGCCAGAGGCTGTCTGTGGATCCAGAGGCCCCACAAGGTTGATGTCCACCTTTTCGAAGTGGGTGCCAATGGACAAGGAGGGCTGTCAGCCTCTTCCCTGTCTTCCAGCTGCCCTGGCAGGTCAAGCAAGTCCTCCAGAATGCATCTGAGGAAATCTTCCCCTTAGGCCAATAAAGGTGGGGGACACGCCTGACAAAGGTTTTGCCTTGGACCAGATTTTCTGCCAGGGATAATTCGGGAGCCAGCTCCATTTGAAAGGCCCTGTAGCACGGGGGGACCACCAGGGCCCTTGTTGCCCCATGCACAGGTACCTTAAGCTCACTATAAAGGAGGTTGTTCTCCCAGTAAATGTGGTGATTTCCAGAGGCATCACCTACTGTCTGGGCTTGGGCTTGTTGTGACATTGCCTCCAGGGTTGGGCACTCTTTCTGTGACTTGCAGAACTCCTCCCTGGTAGGTTCTCCTTCTACTTGCCATCCAGCAAGTTCCGGCAAGTCATCAAGAGAGGCAATATCCTAGAGAGGGATACACCTCAGCTTCTGGCAACCCTAGGGGTGTGCCTCGCAAATGTGGACAATCCTACTCTGCTTACTAATCCGCTAGTTGAAGCTGCCCAACTCAGCACCTCACAAGGTAGGAGCCTTTGAGGCGCCCTGCCAAATGTTATGGTTCCTGACAGTGGGAAGAGGGAAGCTCCTTCACCCAGTGCAGGCTTTGTTTCTGACCTCTGAGAGGACAAAGACTCTCACCCCATGAGGTCAGAAACCTGTCTGGTGGTGGCTGGCTGGAAGGGACCAGTCAGTCAATACACTAGTTGGTCGTTTATCAGGGGGCATCTCTAAGATACCCTCTGAGTGCATTTTATAACAAATCCAACACTGGCATTAGTGTGGATTTATTATGCTGAGATGTTTGGTACCAAACTTTCCAGATATCAGTAAAGCCATCATGGAGCTGTGGAGTTCCTTAATGACAACCTCTCAGCCTGTGCACTCAATATGGCTTCACTGTACTTACAATATCTGTGAATGGTACTGATACTGCAGGGGAATGATGCTCTTGCAGCTATGCCCTCACCTGCGGAATGGTGCACCCTGCCTTAGGGCTGGGAGGTTTGCTAAAGAGGAAATTTACAGATGCCATAGGCAGTGTTGGTGGGCATGGCACACAGGGATTCGGGCCTATAATTGCAGCGTGTGGGTTTGAAGGTGAGGGGTCCCTGAGGGTGGCACAATTCTTGTTGCAGCCCTCAGAGGCCCTCTCTAGTCACAAGCCCTTGGTACCGGGGGTGACTTTACAAGGGGCTTGCAGGTAGCCCAAAGGATTGCCAATTGTGGAAACAAATGTACAGTTTTGGGAATATATACACAGGTGCTCTGGCCTGATTAGCACACACTTGGTCATGTTAGCATCAGATATCTGGCAAAAGGTTAGGGGGCAACCATGCAAAAAGGGGCTTTTTCCTACAGCAAGCAGGCACAAAGCTTAGGGGAAGACCACCCTAAGGATGTCAGGTCTAATACTAGCCATCTAGCCCTTGGAGTAACTCTAGTGATCCCGGGCTCAAGATGCAGGTCCAGTCCTTTCATTCAGGAAGCAGAGCATCAGGTAGCAGGCTAGCAGAGTAGCAATCCTTCTTGCAGAGTATTACAGCAGTCCTTCTAAGTCTTCTGTAGGCCCAGAGGTTTACTGAAAAATGGGCCTAAGGGTCCTATTTTATACCTGGTGCCATCTTTGAAGTAAGAGAAGTTTCTAGAAAATTCCCTTTGAAGTTCTTAAAGTTTACTACCTTCCCTTTCCTGGCTCGAAGCTGCCAGCATGAACAATGCAGTAGTGACAAATCCTATGTGTGAAGGCAGACCACAGCTTAATCAGTTGCAAATGGGACTGTGCAATCTCCGCCCCACCATCCTGCCACTTGATACCCTGGCCAACCACACCTAATACCCCTATTATGTGGCTGTCTGGGAGGCATAAATAATGTCCAACTGCAAACTACACCCTGTCATGTGACCCAGGAACAGGCTGCAAGCACTGAATAGGGCAGGAAAATGCCAACTTTTGAAAAGGTGCAACTTAAAATCCGACTTTACAATTAAAGTGGATTTTCAATTACAATTTCTCAGACACCATACATGAAATATTTACCTGTTCCCAATCACAAGTTATTACTTATTAAATGTAATAAGGCAAGCTAATGGTATTCTACGGAAGAGGTAGGCCTCATAGTAGTGAAAAACAAATTTCGTTTTACACAACCAGTATATGTTGAACTTAAAATTTCATGTCCATCTTTTTATATACACTACCCCTGCCCTCTGGGCTGGTTATGGCCTACCCTAGGGGTGACTTATATATATTAAAAGTGAGAGGTTAGGCCTGGCAAGAGGTTTATCTTACCAAGTCAAAATGGCAGTGTAAATCTGCATATACAGACTACAATGGCAGGTCTGAAACATGTTTAAAAGGTTATTAAAGTGGGTAGCACAATCAGTGCTACAGGCCCGCTAGTAGCATTTCATTTACAGGCCCTAGGTACATGTAGTACCACTGTACTAGGGACTTACAAGTAAATTAAACATGCCAATTGGGGGTAATCCAATTTCGCCATGTTTAAAAGAGAGCACAAGAATTGAACTCTACTTAGCAGTGATAAAGTACACAGAGGCCTAAAAGTTCACAAAAGCGGGTTCAGAAAACAGAAGAGTGAAGGCAAAAGGTTTAGGGATGACCCTGCAGAAAGGGCCAAGTCCAATAGCAGCTATTCTATGTTTAGCTACATCGAACATTTATCCCTTGACAATACTGTGAATGCCATCATTACTGCTGTTTTAATGTATATACGATATCTGATTGTTTCTTAGGCATGTGCTTATGGCTACACTGATCCTACTTTCTACAATTTTCTAGTCCTGTTAATCTGACCAGATTCATGTAGGACTTCAGATGTGTGTGACCAAGTTTAAGGTATATTTTCCGTCATACCTCTCCCTTTTGCCATCCAAACGAATTAACTCTCAGGAGCCCTCCTTTTACTTGGGTGACCTTCGTCCTGCACAAAGTTCATTTTCTTGTTTGATCATGATCCCAGCTCTCACAACATTTGCTACCTACCCTCCCTCTCCAAAAATACAAATACGAATTTTAACCACAGATTGTTGTTAGAGTTTCCAGACTCATTGATTGCCACTCAATATCACAGCAGAAGGAATGGGATTCCTAAAAATGACCTTGTGTTGTTCTATCACAATACCTCCCTATGGATATATCTCTTTTTAGGGATCTTAACACTTTCCACCAACCAAAGATCCTGCATGACCAGAAAATATCCACCCCTCCCCATCACCCTTTATTAATGGCCATCTCTATATTTCCATTTTTAACAATTTAAAAATGATGAATAGGGCTTCAGATTAAATTCCTGAGAAATATAACTGTCACTTCATGCATTAAAGGATGCCTTCAACGACTGGTCTACTTAATTGTGATGTGTAACATGACTTTCCTGGTAATATATACATGTTACATAAAAGCCTGGCCTGATTGCATGCCATGAACGAACAAATTATTTAAGGATTGTGTGTGTGTGTGTGTGTGATCTGGTGTGTGTGTGTGGGTGTGTGCGTGTGTAAATGTGTGTTTCAATGTGTGCTCATTTGACATATTATTATTGATAGCTGCATTTTCACATGAATTGTGTGAACAAAACAGAGAAATCGGACTTCTCACTCTGTGAAAGCTGCAGAGCTACGTGTAGTGATTACAGCCAAGGCCATTGTGCCTAATATGGATCTGGCCTGGAAGGAAGCAGCAATGGTTAAACTTTCTTGCCTTCCTTGAGCAAAAGGGACATGGTCATTGTTCTGAAACAGAAACTAAGCATGGGCGAATTTTGCGAATTCACGATCCGCGAATTTACGGATTTGCAAATTCGCAATCCGCAAAATTCGCGAATTTGTGCGAATTTGTGGATTTTTTCTATTTTCGGGTGTTCGCGAGGCACTTTGCGTGTACGCGGGTGTTCGCGGGGCGCTTTGCGTGTTCGCAGGTTTTTTTTTTTGCCTGGTTAATCACTGCCACCCTCTCGCTTTTTATGCCCTTCTGCACTCTGTACCACTCGTTTCTGTGCCCTTCTGCCCTCTGCCCCACTCATTTTTTATCCCCTTCTGCCCTCTGTCCCACTTTTGTGCCCTTCTGCCCTCAGCCCCACTTAGAATGGCGCCGGCAAGCTGCCAGCGCCATTCTAAAATAGCTACAAAGAGCTTCAACAGGAAGCTCTAATAGATAAAGTAAAGCAGGTTCTTGAGTTGAAGGTCAAATTAAGTTACACAATCATTAATCACCGCAAGTTTGGGTTGATTAATGATTGTGTAACTTAATTTGTGGGAAAAACTCAATTTTGTTTTGGAAACTGATCAATGCCCTTGATAGAAGGGAGGCAGAGCCGATTGTAAACCATATAAATGAATACCAATGGTATTCCCATTTTTTAAAATTGTACTGCGAGGATAGTGTTCAAGGTCAATTAACAGCTCCAGCAGTGGAAATACAGAGCGAACCTAGCATGGAAATAGGAAGCAAGGAAGAGTCATTCTCCCCGCGGGAAGTCCAAGATGCTATTTTAAAAATATTACCAGGGAAGGCGGCCGGCCCAGACGGCCTGCCTGGGGATTTACTATTGCATGACCCCAAAATATGAGCAGACCTTATAGCCTGTTTAATGAATTTAATTCAGCATGGCCACCCTGTCCCTGAATCCTGGAAGGGCGCGGAGGTTATCACTATATACAAGAAAGGTGATAGAGAGGACCCTGCCAACTACAGACCAATTAGTTTAATTGATACCATTCAAAAGGTAGTTGGCAGGGTCATCTTAAACCGAATAGAGACATGGCTAATAGATGATAGCATCTTGACCCACTTCCAGGCGGGGTTTCGGCGCAATGTTGGTGCGATGGATCAGGTATTTCGGTTTTGTGCGGTCTATTGGGAGTCTGTGTCCATCACCAAGGGTAGCCTCTACTTGGCTTTCATAGACCTGAAAACAGCGTTCGATGTCATTCCATGTGCCAAACTCTGGGGGGTCCTATTGGACATGGGTTTTCCTAGCTAATTGCTACAATTCATCATCAAGCTCCACGAGGATAATTATATAAGGATTCGGTGGGGGAGCCAGGGACAATTGACAGGGTGGGTACCAGTCAATAGAGGGGTGCGGCAGGGTTGTGTGATGGCTCCGACACTGTTCTCCCTCTTTATAAATGGGGTGGTGGACCATTTGAGGGAGGACCCTGCGGATGCCCCTGTCCTTGCCGGGGAGAAAACCCCCATACTCCTCTTTGCGGATGATACCCTCCTGATGTCTAAGACCCCTAAAGGTCTCCAAAAATTGCTTGACCGCTTCAGCGCTTTTTGTAAAAAACGTGGGTTAACGGTTAATACCACGAAAACGAACCTGATGGTATTATCTGCTAAAAGAAATTCTAGGAAAGTTTATCTCTCCTTGAATGGGTCCTCTCTAGAGGTGGTGGATGAATTCGACTACCTTGGGGTCAGGCTATGTAACAACATGAGATGGGACTCCCATATATCAAAAATGGTCCTAAACCTTAAAAGGGTCTCTGGAGCCATATTGAAGAATCAACACCTCTCTATTAGTAGACCAGTAGCCCCTGCCCTGGCAGTTTACGAGGGAAAAGCTCTAGCCTCTGCAGTTTATGGCTCTGAACTGTGGGGTGCCGAGAATACTAAGGCATTGGTAATTTCAGAGAACAAGTTTATGAGAGACATAGTTTCACTCCCTCCCTCGACCCCTTTGAAACCATTATTCCTTGATATGGGTAAAAGATCAATTTCAGAAATAGTTCGACTCCGCCCTTTGCTATTCTGGGTGCGCCTTAGAAGGGCCCCTGAATTAGCAAAATATGCTCTAGTGTTGGACGAGTTAATTATCTTGAATGTATCCAACAAAATAAAGTGGCTCAATCATCTAAAGAAGCTGGTAGAGTCTATAGGTTTGGCTGAGTTCTGGGCCTCACAGTCCCCCCCTGCTAAACAAATTGTAAAAAAATTATACTGGGATTGGGTAGAGGCCAAGGACCTCAATACTACAAGTTGGGGACCTTTGACGAATAACTTTCTTGAACATAAACCCTCCAGAAAGCTAGAACCATTCCTGGACTTCATCCAAACCCCTGGAGCTAGAACCCTGTATCTGAGACTAAGATACGGTACCCTCTCCCTCAAAAAATGTACGGAAGGATGGAAGGGTAGGAGGGTGCATGATACAAATTGTCCAGGTTGCCCATGTCTGGAAGAATCCCTTGGCCACTTTTTGTTCGCATGAAAAGCCTATAAGCAGGTTAGAGCAAAATGGTTAAAACCAGTGTGTAGGGAGTTGGGAGTTAGGGATCATAGATCAGCTCTGCGTATTATTTTAACTAATACTACCTCTATGTATATTATTTGCGGGGTCGCCAAGTACCTTGCCAGTGCTTAGATTATCCGGTCAAGGTTGTTACGCAATGTCTGATCAGATTCATACCAAGCATGTATTCCCTCTATTTTTTACCTGTCTGTAGTGATGATTTTTAATGATTTTTAATGAAATTGTAGTAATACTTGGTAAATTGTCATGTATTTTTATGTCTGCACTTTTATGATATATTTATCGAATAAAGTATTAAACAACAAACTATATACTACATGCTCACACCATCATCTTTCCCTCAAACCACTGAAAATCAGGATGCAGAGCTCTTGCACGTGAAAGAGCAAGCATGTTTTTTAAAATCTTTACTTTATTTGTTGCACACAGATTTTTTTTAAGCTGCACTAGCTTGAATGTGTAGAAACATGCAGAATGAATTTAGTTTTTCTCTAACTATTAAAGGAGTCCAAAAAATATACATGTTCTCTCTGTTTCTCACTGTGAGCTAAAAATAGAGCAGCACATGCTTTAAACAGCTGCTTCAGTTATGCTCCATGACCTGACCTGACTTTCACCTTGGATGATGGCACTGTCAGCAGGCATTGTGACGTTAGAGCTCGACTGTTATAAATTATAATAGTCAAGTTCTGGCATCTTTTTTTTTATAATCGGTAAGTGAGTCCGCCACAAGTTGCCAATTATATAGCAATTAGAGACTGCCATTTATAAAGGGATTACAGAGTCCCATCTATTATGTTCCTATTCTGGTGAGGCTCCCAGCATACCTATATCTCTAAGACAATAGATGTCTATAATCTTTGTTCCTTATGGGGTCAACCTCAGGCATAACTTTTGATCTTCCATCAAACACAGAATAGGAATTGTCAACAGAATTTATGATATTGGTATTGCCCTGACTATTCTGACAGAAACATGGCTTAATGAGGTTCCTCAACCACCTGAGACCTCTTTATTCTATTATCCACCTTATTAAATTATCCGTCTTGAGAAGAAAGTTAAGACCAGGGGTGGAGTTGCTCTGATTCTATCCCTTGCCAGATTGTTGGTTCTTTGCCCACACTGCAATATTTTACAGTGGAGCTCAAATCCATATCTTCCAAACACGCCAGAAATCATATCATCTATCACCCTCTGGGAGAAAACACCGTCTTTGTCTTATCTTTAATGAAATTCATAACTTCCCAATTCACTTTATCTACTGAATATCACATTTTAGCTAACGTCTTCAATCTCCACTTTGCAAATTATAAGGATAACTCACCTTCTTTTGCTGCTTACTACTGGGTACTCCATTTACCATGTTTAGAGATGTCAGCTCCCCCTGTGGACATCTCTTACATTTTCAGGACCCGCCATCACAGTGATTCCATGAAATGCCTTTTAAATTTGACAGACAGCTCCGTCTAGATGAGGGAGTTGTAGGTCAAACTTACAACTTTTTTTATTTTCAAACAGAAAATCCCAAAGCGGGTATGGGAGCACTAAGCACATTTCACAGCTTCTTACCGCCAAGCACTGACAATCGTCTGTATGCTCTACCATCTAAATTAGGTTGGCTGACATGTAGCCAAACCTCCAACAGCCTGTACTCTGTCAGGCTATCAGACAGGTTTTATCAGGGCAGAGAAGGAGTAGTCTCCGCCATGGTCAAACCTATGGTCCAACTAACTTTAAATCGGGCAGGCGGACCATAATGGTGGCGGTAATGGAACTTCGCCACCATTGTGACGGAGTTCCCTCTCAGCAAACATATAAATCAGGCCCTACGTTACAAATTGATTTGGCTAAATGTTGACCAAGGAAGCTCTTTAAGATGGTTAAATCTGGCATTAACCCTCATTCTCCACCATCATAGATGTACCAGATAAGAAATATGAGGAATGTAGTTGCACCTTATAAACCAAGATAAATGACATTAAAGCTTCCTGTGTCACACTGTACCACCAATGATCATGATTTCAGACAGAAAATCACACAACAGTTGGTCTTTAAGGAGATTTCCTAGAAGAAACTGCATAACACCATCATGAAAATCAAACCCTCCGATCATGTCACTGAACCACTCCTATTTAATTTAGCCAAAGAGATGAGCACCAACCTTATGCATCATTGGCTGAACATGATCAATCTCTCTTTTTCCGAAGGAGTCTTTCCAGACTGTCTAACAATTTGTTGTTTCACGTCTCATAAAAACGTTTAGCTGACCCAAGATATCTGAATATTTTTTACTCTGTCATAGGTCTACCCTGCGTAGCTACAATTTCAGAAAGTCGCGTGAACAACTAAAGGAAAAATTCTGCAAAAGGAAATAATCTCCTTGATGACTGTTTGTTTAGTTTTACAGCTCTCTGTAACATCAGAAACGTCATTCTACAAATGATCAATGATGCCATGTGCATCTTGGACAAAGGTAACTTGCCTGCTGTCTCTGCTGGATCTTTTAGCATCTTTGACACCATCAACCATGATTTACTTTATCAAACACTGTAGGATGAATGGGTGTAAAAAAAAAGGTATGGAGTATAGATATCAAAAATAGAGGGGCACACTTATTATGTAGGTGTGCGCCTCAATTTTTGATGTCTAACGTTAGATGAATATTAGTCTGGGCAAACTAACATAACAGGAGTGAGCATGTTGCATGTCTATAAGCGGTATATGCCTGTCCTATAAGAAAAGGGTCTGGACTGGTTTAAGTCTTGTTCAACTAACAGGTCACTCTGGGAAACGGTTGGAACAACATGGACTCAGCCACACATGTCGGACCAATGCAAACGCAACTATACTTGCAATAACCATGCATATGCCTTAACTACGTAAATGAGTGGTCAAGGCAGTGGGTGGTCTAGCTGCTGGAATGGGCAGGCCCAGGATGAGGAAGGATCGGGAGAGGAGGCTGTGTGGTAAGCGGGGCTGGAGCACGGGTTTGGGGGGTGGTGGCTAATTTTTAAAGGTTGAGGTAGGTTTCAGGGCTGAGCGGTGGGGGTTGTTTTCAGTGCTGGGGTGGTCAGAAAGTTTTTAGGGCGGAGGAGGGTTCGGGTCGTTTTTAGGACTCAGGGGGTCAGGGTAGTTTTTCAGGCTTAGGGGAGTCGGGAAGTTTTTAGGGCTGGGGTCAGGGTAATTTTTAGGGCTGGGGGTACAGGGAAGTTTTTAGGGCCCAGGGGAGGGGGTTGGCTTTTAGGAAGGAGGGGGTAGTTTTAGGTCTCAGTGTGGAAGCTTGGGGGTTGATTTAGGCTCTGGGCGGGGGCAGGGATTGGGGTGCTTTTCAGGGCTTGAGGGCAGAGAAGATTTTAGTTCATGGGGGAAGGGGTTGGTTTTTAGGGGGAAGGGGTAGTTTAGGTATCAGGGCGGAGGCTTGGAGGGACCATTTTGGACTCCGAGCGGGGGGCAGGGATCATGGTACTTACAATTACCTGATAAGTCTTAACCACCATATGTCTTTGCCATATTTACCTTAACAATGCATATTTAGTTATAAAGGCATGCTTGATAAAGGCATATTCTAAGTTAAGACTTGCGTAGTTCAGACTGCATGGAACCAGCAAGCATTGTAATTGTATGCGTTGTTCAGTCACACAACCGTTCACTCTCAATGTAAATTTGCACTTCCTTCTCCTCTTGTGCTCTTATAACCCAAGGAGTACCACAGGGGCCAGGTATAGCACCAACACTCTTGAATCTTTATTTAAAACCTTTGGGTGATATCATAAGAGAGCTGACAATACCCAGTGATATCTGAAGATCTGCTAGCCTGATGTTATCAACTTGGCTACTTTGATTCTCAATAAAACACAATTGTAGATGTCAGCTCATCATCTCAAACTAAACCCAAAATGAATTCCAACTCATTTTGCTTCATGTCTGTGTAGCAGCAGCACAGACATTTCAAGACTATGCCATTATACTACTAGCACCCCCTCATAAATGAAAGTGCCAAATCTCTAGGACACTAGATTTACAAATGTGGCAGAGTGCCCAGTCTACCAATGCCTCTGTACGCTCCGTATTTTAAGTCGGGCAGACCTTCAGTTTTCTGATATCTGTACCCCCACTGGTTACACCATCTGAAAATGTACTCTGATGGACTGACAGTGTAGAGGTCATCTCAGTAAGGGCTTCAGACCACCCACCTTAGTTAGAGCTGTGAAAAACTAAACAGTTTGATGCCTGGCCACCAAAAGAAACCACCAGCTGTGCACAAAACTTTCAGTGTATTCACAGGAGCTGCCATGCCAGCAGATCTTGTGAAGGCACAGAGATCACCACAAGGCAGATAGTGATCTCTTAATTTGGCGGGCAGTAGTCTGGTTGGGGACATGGTATAAATCAGGCCATGAATTTTTAGATATATTTGAAAACAACAAGGGACCCCAAGTTAGTCAGCACAGGACCTCAGGGAGCAATTATTATAAAAACAACAATGGTCCCATGCAACATAGGATAAAGCATACAAATGAATACAGACACAGTGGATTCTGTATTTAGCTGACTTGTCCAGCCGGACAGTGGTCAGAATGTATTTACTTACAGCAACAGATAAAGGGAGAATATCCTTCGACAATCTCACGTTGTGGGGCACAAGCCTGTACCTCATTTAAACACAGACACTTTAGTACACTCAAAGTGAAAAGAAAGGTAAAAGGGCTTTTATGCAAAAAAGCTTAAGTTGTTCTTTAAATCATAATATGAACAATTGTTTTGAAATGCGCCATTACATCAACATAGTACACGATATACACACTGTATAAGGCACATAAATTGGTCGACTGCGTTTCGATCTCACTTTTAAATCAAAGGGATCATCATCAGGACATTAGATACATGCCTAATAGTTGCAAGCCTCTAAAACCATGTAATTTCAGGGCTGAGGGTTCATGAGGGATACGGTCACCGGAATCAGGACCCGCCAGGCAGGGTCGGAGTTCCGATCACGTGCTGGTAGCTGGGGGTACCGGATCAGTCGGTGTCACTTCCCGCTCGGCAGTACGATCTGCAGATCGTATTGCCGAGCGGGAAGTGATACCGACTGATCCGAAAATGTATCCTGTCCCACTTAATTATTTTCAGCTGCTCCCTCTAAATATGGAATGCTATACACTTGCCACTCGAACCATCACCTCACTAGGGGCTAGATGTACGACCCTTTTTAGCAGACGCACAAGAAAATCAGACCTTTTGAGGGTGTTAAAAAGGGTGGGGGTATGTACAACCCATGTTTTGTGAGTCAGTAACCTATTACTGATTCGCAAAATAGGGGTTGCGAGTTGCTATTAGGAAGGGGCGTGCCAAGGGCGTCCTTCAAGTAGGTGGTAAGCCAGTCGCAAGTAGGAAGGTGTCCAGAGGGGACCCCTACTCCTTTGTGAATGTATGCTAAAATATTTTTTAAGAGCAGGCAGTAGTCCCACAGACCACTGCCTGCCCTTAAAAAATTAAACCAAAACTTTTCATTTTTTTCTTTTAAACACATCCTGTTTTCCTTGAAGGAAAACAGACTGCATTTGAAAAAAAAAAGTTGCTCTATTTAAAAAGTAAACACACACATAGTGGTTGGCTGTCCTATCCCTGTGCTCTTGTCCATTCCCAAGGGGTCGCAAATTGCAACCTGCCTCATGAATATTGATGAGGAAGGTCATTTGTGACCTCATTGGGAATCGCTAAATATGTCTATGACACATTAGAGATTCCGTTTTGCGAGTCGCAAATTGGGAGTCACAAAAAATCACAATTTGAGACACGCAAAATGGAATGGTCGTACATCTGGCCCTAGGTGCCCACAAAGGATAACTAAAACACTTCTTAGAAAATGTCTTCCTTCTTTCCTCTGTCTAACCTTCTGATGTTGAAATACTGGCAGTACCACCTAAACTGCCCCATGTTGTTGCTACTGATTAGTAGCTTGAGTGGGACAGCATATCCTTTTTCTAACAAAATGTTTGATCTGGCTTATTTCTTTATTAATTTTGGATGGATAATGTATGCCTGTGTGTAACTTGGATATCTCCCCCCTACGCATTCTTTTGTAATCATTTCTTTTTCCCCTCGTATAGCGGTGTTTAGTTGTATGACAGAATATCGAGGGGAAAAATATAATGTGACAAAAATATTGTCACAAACATATCACAGACCAAAATATCGAAAAGGTAAGTTTAAATAGGTAAAAGTAGATTTACTATGCTTAACTCCACATCTACAGATCTTGAAGTTATGTTTCCTTTGATATTCTGATCAAACTTCGCTTTGTCCCTTTCGTGTGTATGATTTGCTATGCTTTCATGTCGGAAAAGGAGAGAGTTTTCCCTAACAAACCCAGAAAGGACGGGGAAAAGTGTAACAAAAGGAGGGTTCCTTTCTGTGGTTTCTTACATTTAATTATATTTATGTAAATGTAACTCAAATGCCTCAGTAACACATATGCCTATAGACCACGAAATTATATAAAAAATGTCACATCTATAAAAAAGAAACACATTTCTTGTAGCAAATAATTAAACATAAACAGTTTCTTGCAATAAGATTACATACAGTTAAACAACATATAAAAACAATTTAAAAAAACTATTTAAAAAAAGCCAGAGTTGTCGACGCGTTTCGGTGCTTAGATGGATAGAACACCTTCCTCAGGACTATGATTAAAAGCTTCATGAATCTAAAAAGTATATGGGACATACGTTAGTATACAGTACATGAGGATTTGTTTAGTTTTTTTACAGACAGAGTTTTTTTACTAGAATCACACAGGGTTATGGCTACAAGAATTCATAAGAGCTTACTAGAGCCTTTTCAATTTGCGGTACCAGTCTTGATCCTGGATTGTAGTATTCTTTATAATGTTATGTTCCTCCGCTTAGTCGTCTAGAGGATCTATATGTAGAGTAACAACCATGTTTCAGTTTATAGTCCAACTAACATTGTAATGTTTAATACGTATGCTATTTATATCAAGAATTAATGGCTTACTTTATGGTAGTACGGAGTATCTCTTGTATTAGAGGAGACTCTTCCCGGCGCTGTATATGTAGCGGGTTAGGTCACTTTTTAAAACGGCATATTCATTCCTCAAGGTCGTCAAGGGTATTTCCTGATCGTAACTTCTTTATGAATTTTGAAGGCGACCTGTACACCCAAAATAGGCAGTGGAGAAGAATTCGAATATTAGAGAAATGCCCATTTTCTGATTGTTAACAAACTTTTAGGAAAAAAGGGGCTTCCTCAGAACCTAATATGGCACTGGAAAAGGAGGGGTTTTTTGCAAAAAGTCTAAAAAACCACCTTTATTTAACAATTTTTTTATCTATATAAAGCGAGATGTTGTACTTTATTTTAACCCCCTCTCATATGTGTGAGCTTGACTTTTTATTTAGAGGCACACACTAGAATACGGAACCGATACGATGAGGTAGGGTGTCAGTCTCGATATTGTTAGTGCAGGAATCTAATGATTTCCTCAATCAATCTTAACTTGTGTGAACACGGTGTTCAAACACACAAGAGAGGACTGACAAAATGCAGGCTGAATGCAAATGTCACTTTCTAAGTTTAGTAATGCATTCTGCACTACATTTAACCTGGGTATATGGCTGCTAGCTCGGACAGTAGCTTAAGGCAAAAGTTCCGAGAACGGGGAACACCTTCTTACCTCTTTCGGTGTATGCACGAACCATCCGCCTGGTCTCCCCGGTCTCCAGAGTCGGTATGGGGGCTGTGGCGTGAAGGTTCTTTTTATACGCGTGTCCATTGATTTTAATTGAATAATGTCCCGCACCTGGTCGTATTTACGTTTAAGCTTTCTAAAAAGCAGCGCCATTTTGGTAGTTTTTATGCATTGTGTTAGTTCGTGAATTTGTCCACATTAAAAAACGGACTCGTTTGTTTAGAACATACAACAAACTCAAGCGCCATGACAGTAGTTTTCCACGTCTCGCTCGAAAGAAATGGAAGATGAAAAGCGGACCTATATGTCTATTATTTTTATCGATTAAAGGCTTCAATATAAGTGATTATTCTTCAAACAAAGGGGTCCGCTTTATGGAACCTCCAGTGTTTATGTATTCTACAGAGCGGGGTTGCACAATGGTATAAATAGGCTGACGATATGCCAAGGTGCAAGTAGACCTTAATCACATTTCAATTTATCGCTATAAGCGCATTAGATCCTAATACCATGTATATTATATTTCGGTGTAAATAGTTAGCATTTAATTTGTTATATGATATTTCTACCCGACATTTGTCAATTCAAGAATTTTTTAGGGGTAGGCTAGCAATTCCATGTTGGATAATGGACTAGAACGCATGTAAAAACTCTCTTCTTGTTAATTTTACATACAATTAGTAGGATACATAGATCTATAAGTTTATAAGAACACTCATGTTATATAGCCATGTAAATGTCAGAGACCTAGAACAAAAGAGAGCAATTTTTTAAGTGGGATCCAATTTTGTAATGGGTTTAAATATCAATATCTGTGTGCACACTGTTTCACCTCATAACAATGAAAAGTATGACTGTTACTCTGTCCACCACTTAATGGATACGTATGCAGAATATCAGCATAACAACTGGTACAAATGATACATAAACAATTATTGGTTGTATTGATGCAGGGATATGCTTTAATCAATGTAAAAGAACGCTCCGTTATAAGAGCACATGTATGCAGCATACACCTATGCAATAATTATCCTTAGCTATGGGCATAGGCTCCCTTTTTAAACCCATTACAAAATTGGATCCCACTTAAAAAATTGCCCTCTTTTGTTCTAGGTCTCTGACATTTACATGGCTATATAACATGAGCGTTCTTATAAACTTATAGATCTATGTATCCTACTAATTGTATATAAAATTAACAAGAAGAGAGTTTTTACATGCGTTCTAGTCCATTATCCAACATGGAATTGCTAGCCTACCCCTAAAAAATTCTTGAATTGACAAATGTCGGGTACAAATACCATATAACAAATTAAATGCTAACTATTTACACGCAAATATAATATACATGGTATTAGGATCTAATGCGCTTATAGCGATAAATTGAAATGTGATTAAGGTCTACTTGCACCTTGGCATATCGTCAGCCTATTTATACCATTGTGCAACCCCGCTCTGTAGAATACATAAACACTGGAGGTTCCATAAAGCGGGCCCCTTTGTTTGAAGAATAATCACTTATATTGAAGCCTTTAATCGATAAAAATAATAGACATATAGGTTCGCTTTTCATCTTCCATTTCTTTCGAGCGAGACGTGGAAAACTACTTTCATGGCGCTTGAGTTTGTTGTATGTTCTAAACAAACGAGTCCGTTTTTTAATATGGACAAATTCACGAACTAACGCAATGCATAAAAACTACCAAAATGGCGCTGCTTTTTAGAAAGCTTAAACGTAAATACGACCAGGTGCGGGACATTATTCAATTAAAATTAATGGACACGCGTATAAAAAGAACCTTCACGCCACAGCCCCCATACCGACTCTGGAGACCGGGGAGACCAGGCGGATGGTTCGTGCAAACACCGAAAGAGGTAAGAAGGTGTTCCCCGTTCACTGAACTTTTGCCTTAAGCTACTGTCCGAGCTAGCAGCCATATACCCAGGTTAAATGTAGTGCAGAATGCATTACTAAACTTAGAAAGTGACATTTGCATTCAGCCTGTATTTTGTCAGTCCTCTCTTGTGTGTTTGAACACCGTGTTCACACAAGTTAAGATTGATTGAGGAAATCATAAGATTCCTGCACTAACAATATCGAGACTGACACCCTACCTCATCGTATCGGTTCCGTATTCTAGTGTGTGCCTCTAAATAAAAAGTCAAGCTCACACATATGAGAGGGGGTTAAAATAAAGTACAACATCTCGCTTTATATAGATAAAAAAATTGTTAAATAAAGGTGGTTTTTTAGACTTTTTGCAAAAAACCCCTCCTTTTCCAGTGCCATATTAGGTTCTGAGGAAGCCCCTTTTATCCTAAAAGTTTGTTAACAATCAGAAAATGGGCATTTCTCTAATATTCGAATTCTTCTCCACTGCCTATTTTGGGTGTACAGGTCGCCTTCAAAATTCATAAAGAAGTTACGATCAGGAAATACCCTTGACGACCTTGAGGAATGAATATGCCGTTTTAAAAAGTGACCTAACCCGCTACATATACAGCGCCGGGAAGAGTCTCCTCTAATACAAGAGATACTCCGTACTACCATAAAGTAAGCCATTAATTCTTGATATAATTAGCATACGTATTAAACATTACAATGTTAGTTGGACTATAAACTGAAACATGGTTGTTACTCTACATATAGATCCTCTAGACGACTAAGCGGAGGAACATAACATTATAAAGAATACTACAATCCAGGATCAAGACTGGTACCGCAAATTGAAAAGGCTCTAGTAAGCTCTTATGAATTCTTGTAGCCATAACCCTGTGTGATTCTAGTAAAAAAACTCTGTCTGTAAAAAAACTAAACAAATCCTCATGTACTGTATACTAACGTATGTCCCATATACTTTTTAGATTCATGAAGCTTTTAATCATAGTCCTGAGGAAGGTGTTCTATCCATCTAAGCACCGAAACGCGTCGACAACACTGGCTTTTTTTAAATTGTTTTTTTAAATTGTTTTTATATGTTGTTTAACTGTATGTAATCTTATTGCAAGAAACTGTTTATGTTTAATTATTTGCTACAAGAAACGTGTTTCTTTTTAATAAATGTGACATTTTTGATATAATTTCGTGGTCTATTGGCATATGTGTTACTGAGGCATTTGAGTTTTTAGACAGGTGTTTGGCTTTACAAGTTACATTTACATAAAGATAATTAAATGTAAGAAACCACAGAAAGGAACCCTCCTTTTGTTGCTATGCTTTCATGCCACATGTATCTATAGCTATATCTCTAAGGAGTTCTGATGTTCTCAGCCTTGTATTTAAAAACTCGAAATAAGTACAAATATTAATAATCACAGGCCCAAATAGCTTTAAGGCCATAAGAAAGAGCATACGCACCTTGCAACTCAGGTAGCGGTAACTGATTTCAGACTTTTCTTAAAAAGTTGCTAACAGGTCCCAGGCTCTCCACATCACTGGAGTTAAGCTATCCAGGCTGAAGAAGGCTGATAGCCAGAAACCGGTCCTTGGATGCTTGATTCCGGTCTAGGCTTGGTAGTTCGGGCTGGACTGTTCCCATGAGGCACTGGGTCAAGGCTGATTTGCATATAGCCATTGTCTGACCTAGGGTGGTGTGGAGTGCAAAAAAAACAATGGATTTAGGCCCAGATCTTTGTACTGGGGTGAAAGTAAGACATTGTTCTGCATTCTGTCCATCAACTGTGTTTTTTGTAACAGGGCTTTATAGGCATAAAATTCTACAGTGTGTGCAAGGTAAGCCACGTCCACATCCAGCAGATTCACCTTCTGGGAAAAAACCCTCACTTGAAAGAGGAGATAGAACCACCTCAAACAAATGGAACTTAGACAGGACTTTTGACAAGAAGGATGGGCGGGGTGTTAAAAGCAATGGATCCGTAAGGGCACGTAGATGTGGCTCAGCACATACCAGGGAACTCAAATGCAGCAAACCCTGCTAACACTTCACAGCCATTCAAACGGCTATTTAATAAGACTGGAGATCCAAAGGTACCAAATCCAAGGGTACAAGGAAAGTCTCTTCAAGGCATGGAAAATTAACGCTAAATCCTAATAGGGTATCTCTGCACCTTCCACTATCAGCAGGAGGAAGTGTTTCAACTTACTAGGAAACAGAGGATCCAGAGCCCTCAACCCCATCCAGGTGTGATGCAATGCCTCTTTGGAAGCCAGTTGAGAGTAGATACCACCAGGTGAGTAAGGATTCACTCAAGCAGAGAATCCATATTTCTGGGAGGAGTAGGAGAAAGGGATTGCACTCAAATATCCAAACACCAAGACTAAAAGGAAACCTACTGATGTAAGTACAACTCATATACAGGCATTAGGATCACTTAACTGCTAAGACCACTGGGCAATGGCTAAACAAGCCCAGGGCAAACAAAGAAGTCTGAACCTGTTGGAGAATCCACACTAATTCCTCTGCATGAGCCAACACTCTGGGAAACCATTCCTGCCGCTTCTGAAAGGAAGTACCACAATCACTTCTGATACATCACTCAGAATTTTCTGAAGGACCAGCGATAGTAGGGGGAATAAGGAAATGCTTACAGGAATACAGAGGACAATTTGCCACTGTTACAACCACCCCCACAGTAGAAACTTCCAAAACTGGGCATAGAACTGATCCACCAAAAGATTGACCTCAGTGGGAAACAGCTCCATCTTAGGGTTGCTGTATCTCAGTAAGATGGCCCAGAAGACCCCTTTGGAAAAGAAAATAGCCCTGGGAAGGTAGGGACACTTTGCTGCAATGACCCAACCCTGATTGTCCACACTCCTTGGATGTGCCACCATCACCGAAGGGATTCATTATCTGCCCATTTAAACCTGGCCCAGTGATCTGTACTTGGTGCAGCATTATCTGTTTGAACCAACTGTGGATGACGAGGAAACAATGTGTAAATGAAATGAGCCCCCTCCCAATGTTTGGAGTTTCCTTCAGTTGAAAGACCTCCAACTCTCAGCAGGTAATCACCCCCGCACCTTCAGGGACTCTGACATATGCCCCGATCCAGAGGCAGTGGCGTCATCTGTTACCACACAGAGAATTGGGGAGTTCAGTGGGACCCCTAGGGCACCATGCGCTGCATCCAGTTACCAAAACAGATGACCCTGGACATAGGGCTGTCGCGATCGCCCCTTAAAATAAGACACAGGAGTCAGACGTCTTACTTTATTCCCTGCCAGTCTCATACTGACTTACAGACTAGTTCCGTTTCCGGTTCCTGTTTCCTTTACTGCCCTTTCCTGCTCACATGTCCTGTCCCAAGACAGGGGTCAGGCGAGACGACATGACATCTCCCCCTTTTGTACAAAGTCTCACCTTCCTTTACATTTCTTCAACGAGTCGCAGTGGTTTTCTTATCAGGCGCTGTGGACGTCTCTCTCGCCCTGGTGCTTGGACGGGATGGTTGACGGCACTAGTGATTCATGTGGGACTGTGGCGGTTTTGGTCACTGCTTTCACTTTGGCTTGCTGAGTCGCTTGAGACTTGACTCAAGGAAGTCTTGTGGTTGCTGCGTCGATTGCATCTCTTGAAGTGCGATATATTCCTTGTTATCTGCTTGTGGTCAGCCTTTGCCGTGATCATAGTTCCTTTCCTTTTGCTGACTTGTAGGGGAATGTCAAGATATCGACTGTCTACCTTTGCTCGCCGGTCGCCTCGGACTATCACGCAGTCCCCTTCCTGAATGTCAGTTTCCTTAGCGCGTCTGCGCCGGTCGGCATATGTTTTCATTTTGAGTTTCTTCTCGTGGTCCATCTCGACTAGTGTGTTGTGATCAACAGTGATGGTTCGTGGTTGGGGTGTAGTGTTCACCATGGGTAGTCGAGTGCGGGGCACCCTTCCCAGCATCACGGTGGCCGGGCACTGATTTGTAGTGCTGTGTGGCGTGGTCCGGTATGCCCTTAATACCTCATTCAATGTTTGTTGGATGTCTCGGTGTGTTAGCTCAGCTTGCTGAATTGCTTTTTTAAGTGTCCCCATAAATCGTTCCACCATGCCGTTGGCCTGAGGCCATAGTGGAGTGATTTTTTGATGTTTGAAATTGAGGTGGGTCGCAAAGTCTGTAAATTCATGGCCGTTGAATAGGGGCCCATTGTCAGATTTCACCCGTAGGGGAATGCCCCATGCCGCGAAGATTTCATCCAGTACTGGGATGACTGTCGTTGCTCTGGTGGATGTTATCAGGTGTGCAAATGGGAATCGAGAGTACTCGTCCATAAGGACTATGATATATTGTCCTGACTGCAGTGGTCCGAAGAAGTCGACTGCAACTTGTTGCCATACCCCTTCTGGTAGCTCCGACATTTGGAGCGGTGCAGGTGGCTCCTCTCGACTGACCAATTGACATGTCATGCAGTCTTTCAAGGTTGCTTCTACCATTTGATCCAACGTGGGGAACCAGACGCGTTCTCTCAGAGCCTTCTTTGTTGCGTTTATGCCTCTGTGGCCTTCGTGTGCCAATTTGATGACCCCTTGGCGTAGCTTGTGTGGAATCACGATCCTCCCCCCTCTCAAGAGGAGCCCATTGTCACTGATGGAGAGTTCATCGTACGCGCTGGAAAGCTGTGAGGTCGCGAAGGAGCTGGTCGGATTCCTGAGGCGATCGTTTCACATCCCTCCAGGAGTTCATGCGGACGCGGGTCATGACTGCCTGCACAAGCGGGTCAAGCGCTGATGCTTCTTGAATGGCTTCCAGAGGGACCGTGGGTGGACATGCTGTGTCAACGACAAAGTGAATGTAGTCGTCAGCTACGGATTGGGCAGCTCGAGCACTGACTAGAGGGTGTTGTGACATAAAGTCAGCTGGATTCTCAGCTTTCCCTGGCTTATGGATGATGGTGAATATGTAATCTTGCAGGCGTAGACCCCACCGTACAATGCGTGGCGGCATTTTGGCGTTGGGGTTTCCAAAAATCGTGATGAGGGCCTGATGGTCTGTGATGATTGTGAAGTGTTTGCCATAGACAAACAGGTGGAAATGTTTGCACGCCCACACCACAGCTAGGCTTTATTTCTCTGGTTGGGAGTATGCTTTTTCAGTGTCCGTGAGATTGCGGCTTGCATACGCGATGATGTGACGCTGGTCAGAGTTCTCACGGTTCTGAGCCAAGATGGCGCCCAGACCCACCGGGCTGGCATCAACTGTGATTTCGGTTTTCTTTTTTGTGTCGAAGTAGGCAAGATTTATGGCAGACCCAACGGCTTGTTTGATCACTGTGAATGCCTGTTTACATGCATCGGTCCATTCAAAGGGTTGACCCTGGCGTGTGAGTTCTCGTAGGGGGTAGCTGATCGTGGCGTAGTCGCGGATGTAGCGCGCGCAGTAACTCGCCATTCCAAGGAATGAGCGGAGATCACTCACGTCCCGGGGTGTCGGGGTGTCAGCGAGAGCAGCTACCTTTTCTGGGTCAGGCTTCATCCCCTCTTTGGAAAAGATGTGTCCATAAAACTTCAGGGTGTCCTTGTGAAATTCGCATTTGCTGGCATTGAGTGTTAGGTTTGCAGTCAGCAGAGCGTGGCATACCCTGTCCAGAGCGGTGTCGTGCTCGGTTTGATCTTTGCCAAAGACTAACAGGTCATCACTATAATTGAAGGCGTTGGGGATGCCTTGTATGACTCGTCAGATGGCTTCCTGGAAGATCTCGGCGGCCAAGGAAATGACAAAGTTCAGACGTTTATAACGAAAAAGGCCTTGATGTGTGGTAAAAGTGGTGATATATCTTGATTTTTCATGAAGCTCCAGCTGATGGTAACCTTTGTTGAGGTCGAGCTTGGAGAACACGGTGGCGCCATTGAGTCTCGTGATCATATCACTGATGTTGGGCCCTGGGTGGCGCTCCCGCTCGATGGCAGTGTTGGGTGTGCGCATGTCCACACACAGTCTGACCTTGTTGTCCTGTCCCTTTTTGGGGACCACCACGACCGGTGATACCCATGGGGTGGATCCTGACGTGCGCTCGATAATGTCCGTTTGTAGAAGATCTTGGAGCTCATCGTCGATGGCTTGTTGTAGGTGGAACGGCACCTTCCTGTGGTGTTGAGCGATGGGTGTCACACGTTCGTCAATGTGCAGCTTCACCTTGAAATGGTTCAGTTTCCCAAGGCCCTTGAAGAGGTTCGGGAATTTCGCCACAATGTCAGGGGCATCTTCAGTCATATAGAGGAGTTCCACTAGTTTCAGCCTTTCTGCTGTGGGTAAGCTGAGTAGGCAGTCTGCCACATCTGGTCCTTCTACCACGTGGATGTAGGCTGAGATTTTCCGGTCCTTGAATGTAAGGGTAGTGTGAAAACGACCTAGGCAAGGTAGAGGTTTGCAAGACATCAATGTGAATATGCGAACGGCTGCTGGCTCCAATTTAGGTCGTTGTTTCATGTTGTAATATTCTAGAGCGCAGATGTAATTTAGCGACGCTCCTGAGTCCAGGACAAACTACGCTGGGTGATCTCCTATCATGATGTCCAGTTTTGGGTATTGTTTCAGACGGTCAGGGTCTGATACCATGCAGATGTATTCGTCGCTGTCCTGCGATACAGGCGTCTGCGATGAGGAGTCGCTGCACGTGGTTCTGCGCGACCGGTAGGACTCTGTCGTCTGGTGTCTGGATCGGTGGGTGCTTGTGGATCGACCTCGTGATCGGTACGAGTGTGCTGATTGTAGGCTGGAATTTGAGGAGCTGGATGAACGTCCTTCTCTCCCCTTTATGGCACGTGCGTGGTGTTGCGTGTTGTGACTTTTGTTTGACGACCTGTGGGTTGACTGTTTGGCCTGACATGCTATTTCGAAGTGATTGTCTCTCCCACAGCGATGGCATCGCTGACCAATTGCTGGACATTGTCCCGAGTGTGGGTAGTCTTGTCCACACCTGTAGCAGGTAGGCACTGATTTGGCAGGTTTGGTGTGTCGCGAGTTTCGTCTGGAGGATGTTTTCCGAGGAGTGTAGGACTGCTTGCTTGACCTGCGGGAGTTTGACGTGGGTTTGGTAGTTCTGTGTGTCTGGACCCGGAGAGCGTGCTCTTTCCGGTCCGGTTTGTGAGTTTCCATCCGTTTGGCATAGTTTTCTGCCTGGTCATTGATTCTTGTCAGTTCCTCAATCTCTTCTAGGGTGTATTGTTTCTTTAGAAGTCTCCGGCGGAGAGATTCAGATTGGCATCCATCGATAATGCGGAGTCGCAGGGCGTCCTCTGTTTGAAGTTGTCAAACTCACAATATCGTGCCATCCGTTTGATGTGCATGATGAAATCGCTCATGCACTCTTCTTTTTCTTGAGTGGCTAAATTGAACGTGTATCGCTCGTAATCTACGTTGCGCTTGTGAAGGAATCGTCTGTCGAGGGCACCTTTTACCTCCTCATATGTGGCAGTTGCTGCATTTGGTAATTCTTTGATAATTTGCGCTATTTCTTGTCCTATTAAGTTTCTTAGGGCTACTAGTTTTTGTTTAGGGTCTTGCGCCAAGGATCCGACCATGTAATCCTCAAAGTCTTCGCTCCAGCTCTTCCACGCCGGCCCCATGCTGTTGCCTGGCGTCAACACTAGTGGCTGCGGTTGCCGCATGACGGGGGCCCCCATGGGTGCGTGAGGCATCATGGCTGCGTTGGCTTGTGGGGCTGGACCTGCTGTGTTAGCTTGTGGGGCTGGACCAGCTACGACGTTCCCTCCAGACGCGCTATCAGGAGCCGTGTTTGACATCTGGGAGTTGTGACTTAGTGTGGGTGTGTGAATTCTCCCACTCCACTGTGGTCGCAGGCTTTATTTCAATTAAATAGGAGCTTTCCTGTAGGTTTTACTAGAGTCTGTGAGTCTGAGGAGCGCTTATGAGTCTTGGCGTGATTTTGGCGTAATGTGGCTGACTGTACACGAGGCCTCCTGTTTTTAGCTGGTGCAGAAGACTTAATTTTGTCTGCGTGTGAGCTTTCCCGCTCTTTTTATGTTAGTTTGTGGCTTTGCAGTGAACGGCGCCTGACCTCAATATGGCCGCCGTTGTAGGATCGTGGGTTATCTGGTGGCTGGCGCCTGACTCCAAGATGGCCGCCGTATGGGACGTTGTCTCTCTACCCACTTGCACACTTGCACTCTCGATGATGCCACAATCGCGCTCTCTCGTTCTTTCTCTTGGGGCCGCTGGGGGCACGACTCACCCCTGCTTTCTGCCGAGCTCTTCACGTCTTTGAGGGCAGATGAGTCGCTTGTGCCACGATGGCGCTGCTTCATATCCCAGGTTTCTCGTGTCCGTCTGCACGGAGGGACACGCGCTCCTGCACACACGCTCCTGTTCCGCGCTGTGGTTTCCGGATGGGTGGCGTGATGTCTTCTGGCAGGCTGACAGGCTTGTTCAGGGCAGTTCCGACACCGGCTGACAGGCTTGTTCAGTGCAGTTCCGATGCCGTTTCGATTTCGCGCTCTTCCCGCGCAGTCGGCAAGCTGGACTGCAAGACTCACTTGTCGGGCCAAATGTGGATGGCTGGGCGATGACTTTACTTGTGGGGTTGTGTGCATCCCACCCTCGTCGCCAGTGTCGCGATCGCCCCTTGCAATAAGACACAGGAGTCAGAGGTAACTGGACAGACGTCTTACTTTATTCCCTGCCACTCTCATACTGACTTACAGACTAGTTCCGTTTCCGGTTCCTGTTTCCTTTACTGCCCTTTCCTGTTCGCCTGTCCTGTCCCAATACAGGGGTCAGGCGAGACGACACGACAAGAGCTTCAAAGGTTTAAGGTGATACCAAGTCCATGTCAGCCAGAACACAGTAACGGTATGGGTTCCTTACAAGAGCAATCCGAGCCTTCGTCAGTACCCTTGCACAAGACTAAAGCATTGGTCTCCTATGCTCTGAAAGAAGTACTGTGCTCATTAAGCTAATCTACCTAAGTCACATGCACCTAAATCAATTAGCTAGCAAAGTTCCTTTTACACTTGAGCCAATGAATTAATTTTATTTTGTCTGCAACCAATGAGCCTGTTGCTCTAAACCCTGCTGCACTCAAAGGAATCATGCGTTTTCAGGCTCAGTGCCTGGATGTATCTTGAAGTTCCCAGCACCATTGACCTAAAAGGTGCAGCAGCCTCAGATGACATCGCATGCAAGGAGGTGATCTTCAAACCTCACACCAGGGCAGCTGCACTGCGCCAAATTGCCCTGGGTGGGTGGGGGAGGTGCCCCCTATGCCCTCATCAGAGCGGTACCTTATTTAAAACCAAGTTACACTTCACCTCTTGTTAAGTGCTTGTGCCCTGTGTAAGTGTGCACCATCTCTAGGTGTAGAATGCATGGAATGGTTGTGCTGTGAGTGCCCTGTCAAGGGAACTCCTAGAGCGGGATGTCACCTAAATCCTTCGTACGTGATTCCTGTAACCTGGAACTGAAGAATAAAGCCGGTGTTTTGCATCAGCACCTGTACGGACGTTCTTCACTGTAACACTGCGTTCTGCTTTCCTGCCCGCCTGATGCATGCTTCCTCCAGAGAGTTATTACACAAGATCCTTGTGTCTAAGCCCTGACAATTCACACAGACTCCATTGGCACTCTTATTTGATCAAGCCATGCCTACCTTTGAACCTATTGCAGCTAGAGCTCAAAGATCACACAGGTGCAATGTGCACCTTTTATTAAAGCAGCTCAGCAGGTCCCCGCGGGCGCAGTCCCTCAGCAGGAGCTGTCGTGAAAGAAGGACAATAAGCGGCCTCTCCAAGCCACTGAGCGGGGCACGGTGACATAAACTGCAAGTACTGACAGGCGCCGTCACCGGGATAGGAAGGTAAGAGGACAGGGGGAGCCCGCGAGGGCGGCGCGCGCATCTACTATTGACGCAGGCGTTTGACATCTTGAGATGCCAAAAGTCTTTTCTGATATAAAAAGTCATGTAACTGTTCAAAAATAATGTACGGAAATGCGAAATAAAGACGGAATGTGAGAGTGGAATAAAGACAGCGTGCAGTAGAATCTGAAATTGAAGAGTAAAGCAAGACAAGGACGTAAAAAGGAAGAATGCTTTGGTGGAGCCCCGGAGAAAGGAGGTGTGCAAGAGTGAGGGATGCCGACGGTAAAAAGTGGCGAGGGAAATGAGAGGGCGAGGCAGAGAGAGCGAGGAGAGGCAATGAGAGAAAGAGAGTGACTGAGACAAACATGGATACCTAGTTATGCATATGGTTAGGCAGAAACATATGCAGACATTTAAGCATACATGCAAGGAGGTAGCGATGCACAGAAACACAAAGGCAAATGATTGCAGACAGAGAGACAGGCAGACAAGGGAGTAAGACAAGGAGATGTGCATGAAGACATGTAGAAACGTAAGCCAACAGAGATGGGGTCAGGCAGACGACACGGAAAGACAGGCTGAATGGCAGACAGTCAGGTAGACGATATACGGACAAAACAGATGTGCACAAGTGATCATCAAATAGTGCTTTCACTCACAGTGCATGAGATCCAATGGCTGAAGTGGGCTGCCCATGCTATATGCTGTCGCGTGCAAAAGCAACATGTAAGGGATGACTCAAAGCCCCTCAAGGTATGAATATATGTATTTCGAGGTATGGCATTAATCATTATTTCTGATTTACTACAATTATATATTTATAAACGTATTTATTTATAAGCTTATATTTGACATCCTTATTTAGAGGGCCTTTCCGTCTGCCCGTTTATCCATTGGTTTTTTGTTGTGTCAATTACATTTTTCTACGACCCCACCCTCTACAGCATGGGGCAAAGGGTCTTCAGCCACTGGCTAACTTCATTGTGAGGGACTGCACTTTTCTCCTGTAGAGAATCAGAAAGTTGTGAAAAACACTTTTGCTCTTGTTTTATACTTCATGTTTTTTTTTTTTGCTTTTGCAATGCTCAAACACTGTACCTACAATCTTACACACTCCTTTGATAATGGGGAGAGTTTATTGCTAGGACATTACTAAGACTGTACCTAAGAGCTGATTTGCTGATTGGAAACATGCTATAAAATGCTTTCACGCCTGAATGACCTTAAGTAAACACTAATGTTGCTCAAGCATCTGGTGCCCTTTACACTGCTTATCGGTAAATGAACAGTGTTATCAGCTGTAATGCACTAGGACCACAGAGTCGCGTTTTTAGGTCTGGCTTGAAATCACAGCATTCCGCAATACGTATTGCTATCAATTCTTTAACATATACATAGAGTGGACTTTGGCTCCACTGAAAGGAGTGTTCATTTCTGACCACATGCTATTAGCTGTTTCGTGTATCATTTCACCATCTATGGACGGTTTGCATTGCAATGCTTGAGTGAATAGTTTGCTTCTGAAAATAACACTCAATCATCAGACTTGCAATTCTTTATCTTATACATGTATGGAATACAGAACTCAATCTCTTTTTCTATTTTACTGCCAATGGGCCATACGTGTCATGCATTTTTGCAGTCACAAACGACACGACTGGGCCGTTTGCGACTGCAAAAATTCATTTTGGTATGTATGAATTCTGATTTGCAATTCACAAACACTACCAAATCGTAATTTTGAATTGCGAATACATACATATTTGGTATTAGAAAGGGACGTGTACGGAGGGTCCCTTCCTAATACCGAATCGCAGTGGTATGTGGAAATGTTTTGTGACTGAAATGCGGTCGCAAAGCTTTCGCATTTTACCGCCTACTTCAAGTAGGTGGTAATCCATTCGCAAAAAGGAAGGGGTCCCTTGGGGACCCCTTCCTCTTTGTGAATGGTAGCGAAAACTTTTTTTTAGAGAAGGCAGTGGTCCCATGGACCACTGCCTACTCTTAAAAAATTAAATTCATTTTTCTTTTTTTAAAATGCGTCCTGTATTTCTTTAAGGAAAACAGGCCACTTTTTAAAAAAAGACTGCTTTCTTTAAAAGCAATCATAGACATGGTGGTCTGCTGACACCAGCAGGCCACCATGCCTGTGACTTTTGCGATTCCTAATGGGTTGCAAATTGCGACCTACCTCATGAATATGAATGAGGTAGGTTGATTTGCAACTCATTAAGAAACGATAAATGAAACTCATGGAGTTTCATACACTCAAATAGCGATTACCTAATTGCGATTCTCTGCAAATCGCAATTAAGTAATCGCTATGTCTAATAATGACAAATATGGCCCTTAGTTTTTAAAGCCTTTGACAGCACTCAAGCACAAGCCTGATATTTAGGTACCTACCCAACTGTATCTTTGCTTTCACACTGTCTTTTTTTAGATCATTACCACAACCATTACAACTATCACATTACAAATATCACCACCATCACCCTTACCACAACCACCATTACCACCAACATTACACCAACCACCTCCAACACTATAACTATTACAGAAAATCAGTAGTACCGCTATTTCAACTACTATCATTGCAACTAACACCATGACTGCCATCACCATAACCACTACCATCACCACGTTGATAACTTTTCCCACAACCATCATTACCAATGTGAATCATTACACCAAACACCTCCATCGCCACTAGTATTACAAAAAAGATTATTACCACCACTACCACCACAACTATTACCATCATTACCACAATGACTACCACCACCACAATTATCATCAAAAGAACATTAGAGTCACTGCCACCATTACCACCAGCACTACCACTTTTGCCACCATCACTTCCACCATTCCGCCACTAACATGACAACTATGATATCCACCGAAGTTGTTCAGATTTCAATGAGCTATCATATGCCAACTCAGGGATGAATAAACACCCTTTGCATGCATTAGCTATTTAAAGGCAGACCTATTGCCTTTGCCGATGCTTGATCTGAGAACTCGTTTAGATAAACTGTGAATAGTACACTTACGTGGGAGCTGCAGGTTCATGTCATGTTATATGGGAAAAATAAAGTGATGCCCTTGTAATCCAGGAGAATCATCTTCACACATCACATGTTAATAGTGCATCTGGTCAGGATTACGAATTTCATAAATTGCTTGGAAATTCAAGGATGCTGATGTTTCTGTCTTCTGTCGGTAACAACTGGTTATGAGTCATGGGTCATAATTTTAGAGATACGCATTTAAAGGTTTGCATGATTCCATAAAGATGTTTGTAAGGCTCTTGCATATATAATTCAGAATAATCTACAATGTGGGAAAAGTTTCTTTCTAGTGGGATCTTTTTCCAAAGCCCTGAAGTAACTACCTTAGTTTTGTTTCCAGGACTTTCCTTTTAGTTTCCAGTTTGCCCACAACATCGAGTATTCTGTTTGCCACCTCAGGTGCTAAGATTTTAAGGCAGGTAGGATGAGGTGTTGGCTTGTTACTGGCTTTTAGACGATGAAGGAGGTTTTTGCAAATAAGCCTGTTTGCCGAAGTAGCCAATCAGCTTCTTTCAGCACTAATAGCAGTAGAATATCTACTTGACTATTACTATAAGTATATTAGTGGAATTATAAACTTTCACAGCAGCAGTTTCCATTGTACTAGCAGTTGTAGTTATAGTTAGAACCCTTCGTAACAGCATTTCGGTTATGCCAGCAGTAGCAGTACCATTATTAAAAGAGTGCTAACACCCTACGAAGAATAAGTAGTTGTTGCAGTTGTGGTACTGCCAACAGTAGCAGTGGTTGGAGCAACAGTAATAGTAGTGATAATAGTAGTAATAGTAACAGTGGAGATAATACCACCAGAAGTAAGTATAGTCCCACCTTTTTTGACGTGCACCCCCAGTTAATGCTCCAGAACCTCATATTTGGAGACTGGAGTAGCTTGAGCCTGCTTTATAGGCTTTTTAGAATTTGCCCTTCTTGAACAGCACAACCGTTTTTAATCAAAATGTTTGCATTGGACACTTTTGTAAGTCACCTGTATGTGTGTAAAAGAACCTGGATATAGGGTACTAGAGTGCAGACAGCTTTTCCTCCTTGCACTCAAAAATGTACCATATGCTTTAATAGTTCCTGTATTGTGCCCCCAGTTTTTAAGGCTTGCTTTAAATGTAAAAATCATTTGTTGCCCACAGTAAAATGCAATTACAACCACTTGGGCAGCCTATAAGCAATCCTTTATAAGGGGATCCATTAAATGGTTGTATTTGGTTACCTATAAAGCTTTATCAGTGTTTGAATTATTAAATATAGTTTGTCTGAACTCAATTACAGTGCTTTATAATAGGCATCTATATTACTGGTAGTCTACTGTCAGCCACACCATATATTAACTGTGTCTGAGAAAGCCACAATCTGAACGTCAAGGAGGTGTGTGCAATAGATACAGAAGAGGAAGGGAACATGTGCCCCAGGGCTTCTTAGTCACATCTGCTAATGACTAGAATATATACAAGTGTCTCTTTTAGGCTGAGGGATCCCCAATTAATTGTAGCAACAAAAAACATACGGAGACTACTGCAGATGAAAGAGGGGGTCTTGAGGATGATAGTTAACGCAATATGTGGTAGTAGTAAGTGGTCTGGCTAGGAGTACATTTTAGGAAAGGACTGCAGGGGCGACTCCTCCGTTAAGGCCATGGAGCATTGTCCCAATGCGTTAAAGAAGCGCAAAGGAAAAAGAAAATGATAATATTAGAATGTTATTATCATTTTATTTTTAGTGATGCAGTTGTACTGCATCCAGGTTGTTTGGGGGGGCGGGGCCAGGCTCTCCTGACGTCGAGGCCGGAACAGGAGTGGTGGCTGCACCGTAAGTGCGCATATTGGTATGACCGGCAGTCTCCGGCCGCCCAAACCGTCACGCACACTTTGTATGTTCTCCACAGCAGCCTGGGTAGAGAACATGCCTGGTCTCCCAGTCCCTTGCTGAGTGTCGAACCACTGTGCTCAGACCAATCACAACACTGCTGTAAGGCAGCATTATGATTGGTCAGGGGATTCTGGGAGGCTGTGTGCTTCCTTGTTCCTGCTTGAGGAGAGGCGGCGACTGGCGACAGCAACCACCAGGCACGTTTCTTTTCTTTTTCTTTTCCCTAATCCCCCCATCTTCCCCCGCCAATGTTCCCTACCAGCCGCCATTGGAAAGGAGAGAGGTGAGCACTTGGAAAAGTCTGCCATGACACTTTCTTTTTTTTTTTTTTTAATTTTTTTATTAAAGTATTTTGCAGTTATATACAAGGCACGGCATCATTAATACAAAAAAAGAGCGAAGGAAAAGAAGTATATACAAACCATTCATAGACAAAAATAAGAAACAATCAATAAATCATCAACAGGCGAGGTAGATATTACAGCAAACAAATTAGAACACAAGAATAGCATAAATTGGAGCATAGTGTACTTTCATGTTGTATGACATCAATATTATAATTGCACCGAGTTATTATTCCTTATCTTTAGGCAAGCCTACATTTCACACAATTATTCCTCCTTCCATCGTGTTATGGGATCCCATATTATATTACCTAACTTCCTTCCTCTTTTTCCCTTCCTTGCATATATCTCTTTCTCCACTTTATGCGTTATTAGTAACTTAGCCAACCATTTGTGAAAAGTAGGTGGTACAGGATCTATCCATGCAGAGGCTATACATAATCTCATGATAGACATAGCGACAAACAAAAATTCCCTCCCACAGAAAGGCCGTACATCCTCAACATTGACTCCTACTAGAATAGTTCCAGGGGTTAATACAATTTCGCTTTCTAGAATTTTGTTTATAAAACATTCGATTTCTTTTTTAAATAAATCTAAACGGGGGCATAAAGCAAATACATGTTGCAAATCAGCATCCGAACTTCCACACCTATAGCACGTAATGCCCGCTAAACCTCCCCATTGTGCTATTTTAGCCGGTGTATAATACAAGTGATAAAGTGTTTTGTAGTGTTGAGCCTGTAATGGTGCTGAACATAGTAATGAATTCCCCTTTTCTAGGGAGATACCAAAACTTTCAGAGCTGATTTAAGATTATCCTTCCATTTTTCGCTCCATTTTTGGTGATCATCTTGTTTTACTTTAATCAGTTCAGCATATAATCTTTTGATTGTGCAATCCTGCCCCCTTTGAATAATTTCCATAATAGCGTTACGTCTAAATCCCAGAGCGCCACCTTTTTTTTCCAGGAGAAAACTCCTAATTTGGAGATATTTGAAAAATTGCCTAGTTTCTAGGTTAAATCTGTCTTGTAGATCTTTAAATTGGAGAACACCCTGATCCCCCTTAATATCTCCAATGGTTCTAATTCCCCTATTTTCCCACTCTGCCATTATGGGTCCCGAAAAGATATCTTGTGGGAGGGTTGGATTGTGTAACAGTCTTGTATATGAATTATATTTTCCTAGGCCAATTTTTTTAGCAAAACTTTTCCAAATTTCAAATGCTGCTATTATTGTCTTAAACTTTGTCCTCTTATAATAACTAGCCTCTGTAAATTTCAGGAGAACATCCTTCGCTTCCATTCCCAAAGTTAATCCATAGATTGCTACTGATCCAAATTTACTCCACTCCTCTGCTCCACGGCACTGTTCACCTGCCATTAAACCAGTCATATTCTGTAAAGCCGCCGCCCAATAATAAGATTTTAAATCTGGGACTCCCCAGCCTCCCCTTTCTCTCGGCAATGTCATATATCTAAGGGCCCTTCTCGTTTTCCCTTTTGCCCAACGGAATCTATTTAGCATACTCTCAAGTTTTTTAAATATTTTGTTATCAAAAAATAGCGGTATTGCCCTAAATAAATATAAAAATTTTGGGAGAATAATCATTTTTACTATATTAGACCTTCCCACTATTGACAGGTGTAAATTATCCCATCTATCCAGGTCTTTCTCCACTTTCTTGATTAAAGGGGTAATATTCCTTTCCACCAAGATATCCAGATCTGACGTTATGATAACCCCTAGCTATATACCTTCTTGTACCACTCGGTTGTCTAAACATGGGGTATATAAATATTTTATTATCTGTGTTTTTGATGTATTTAATTTATATCCCGATATTCTTCCAAATTTCAGCGCCTCAAGTTCAAGATGTTCTATAGTTTCAGATGGATTTGGAGAGATAACAGCAATGTCATCTGCGTAGGCTAAGATTTTACACTGCCCAATGAGTGTTGTTACCGGAGTTATCATCTCTGATGCCTCTATTCTGCGTATAAGTGGGTCCATATATATAGCGAACAATAAAGGTGAACAAGGGCACCCCTGTCTAGACCCTCTTTTTATATGGAATTGACCTGTGTTTCCACCATTCACTCGTAGAGTCGCTACTGGTTCTAAGTAGAGAGTTTGTAAAGCTTTAATAAAGCCTTGTTTAATTCCTGTTCTAGCTAGAGCATACCAAAGGTAGCTCCAGGAGACCCGATCGAATGCTTTTTCTGCATCGAGTAACATCACTGCAATCGGGTCCCCTGTGACTGACGAAACATCAAATAAAGTTATTGCTTTCCGTATATGGTGGGTGGTTCCTCTCCCTGGTATAAAACCGTGTTGGCAACTACTGACAATTTTATCTATAACTTTTGCCAGCCTTGATGCCAATGCTTTAGAGAAGACTTTTACGTCTGTATTAAGTAGAGTTATAGGCCTATACAAACCTGGTTCTTCCGGTGTTTTACCTTTTTTTAATATTACAACCACCTCTGCAGCCCCCCATGATTTAGGCGATGTTATGCCCAACTGTGCCCCTTGCATCACCTTTATTATTTCTTCTCTCAAACAATCCCAAAATACTTTGTAAAATTCTATGGGTATCTGATCAGGGCCTGCTGCTTTGCCAGAAGGTAGGTTCCATATTGCCTCCTTGATTTCTTCTAACTGCAGCTCTCCCTCTAACCCATCTGCTTCCTCTTCCTCTATTAGGTCTATAGGGGTCTCTCGGAGATACTCCATCATTTCTTCCTTATCTTTTAGAGGATCACAACCCTGTAGTTCGTCGTCGTATAACTTCTCATAAAATATCCTGAAGACTTCTCTTATTTTATTCGACTCTGAGTGAACCGTGCCCGAGGTATCCCTGATTTCCCTCACTATGCCTGCAGCTTCTTGTTGCCTTGTTCGAGTAGCCAGTATCCTACCTACTGACTCGCTCAACTCATAGCACTTCTCTCTTTTAGTGTTATAAATTTTCGCTGCTTTACTGGCAATTTCACCCTCTGCCTCACCTTTGGCTTTGACTAACTCTACCCAAGCTTTTTCCATATCCCGCCCCAACACCACGCTATTTTCTAAATTTTCTTCTGCCATCAAAACCTTCAGAGCTAATTCTGAGTTCCTCAGCTGGATTTGTTTCCTTTTATAAGAATTATAACTCTTTGTTTCCCCTCGTATTCCAGCTTTAAAAGTATCCCAAACCACTCCCATTTCTGCTGTATCTCTATTAAAGGAAAAAAAATCATTGATCCATTTATTCATGTATATAGTTTCCATCTTTCAATAACTCTCTTTCAAAGGTCCAGTTTGTATGCTGTCTAGTACTTGTTTTTGTTATTATAGTAAGTACTAGAGGGTTATGGTCGCTTAGGATCCGTGGTAGCCTTTCAATCTTTGAATTAGAAATACTAGTACTTGAAATAAAAAAATAATCTAATCTTGCACATGTTTGATGCGGAGCAGAATAGTATGTGTAACCTTTATTATCCATTATCTTTTTCCCCCATACATCTGAGAGAGCATTGTTTAACACCAGGCTATGTAGTGCCTGAAATACTTTTTTTTTCCTGCCGCTATACTTTCCAAAAGAACCCAGTCCTAATCCGTCTGCTCCATTAATATTGAAGTCGCCTCCCATTATAATTTTTGGTGCCCATGTTGCTAATTCAACATCTAAAAATTGAAAAATATCAGGGTCGTCCTCTGTTGAACCATATACATTTACCAATGTTATCCACTCTCCATCAATAAAACACTCAACCATAGCCCATCTTCCCCATTTGTCTTGTGCTTTCTTTCTGATTAGAATATTATTATTCCTAGCTAGGATAGCTACCCCTCTTTTTTTGACCCCTTGACTTGAGTGAACTAGCACCTTAAATCCTAACTGCGACAGAACATAAGCTTGTGATGTCATAATATGAGTTTCCTGAATGTATGCAAAATCCAGATTCATTTGTTTCAGCATTAATGCTATTTTCGCTCTTTTTTGGGGATCATTTAGCCCACAAACATTCCAAGTTACAACTCTAACCCCCATTATCCTCATTCTCACGTCTCCTTTCCCTCCTACCCTCTCTTCTGTACCTTATCCATTTAGTGATCCAAAATTTCATTATCGCTAGCTTAGTGTTGCTTATTGCATTGCTTCCTTTACTTTTTCTCAACCCCACCTGTTCCCTTTGACTAGAAAATGTTTTTTTAAGCTCCCTCTCTCTATTTTTTTTCGTGCCGTGCCCTGTTCCCCCTGTGCTTCCCACCCCGCACCCCCTTCTCTTTCCCCTCCCTCCCCACCCTTTCCCTTACTGGCAAATAGGTCAATCCTGACCTATGTGTGACAGCCGCGCCCTCCCAGGGGAGTTTCCCCCAGCCACCCCCCATGCTACAACATTTTGAGAATATAATCACATTAACTCAAAAAAGAACAAGAGAGGCTCAGTTATCTCTTTGTGATAGAAGCTACTTGTTTTATACTCTCTGTGCGATCCGATTGTCCATTTCGGTCCCTATGTCGTCTCTCTTCTCGAAGATAAGTCAGGTATTCTTGAGCGACAATTTCAGAAAAGAAGATTCTGAACTGCCCATTGAGGCCCACTTTGAGGCGGTAGGGAAACAGCAAGTAGACTTCGCAGCCTAAGTTCTGGAATGGTACTATAAGTTGCCGCATCCGCCATCTTCTCTCAACTGTTGTATGACAAAAGTCTGGACGGGCAAAGAAAGTAATATCTTTATATGTGCGTTTCTTCGTAGGTTTAGCTTTCATTATCACTTCCTCCCTTAGCAAATAGTTTCCTACATAGACAAGAATTGCCCTCGATCTTGCGCCCGCATTACCTTTTTTCTGTACGAGGGGGAAACGATGCGCTCGTTGCACTTCCTTATCCCAATCCCATGCACCCATCTCTGGGAACGCACCTTTCAACAGTTCTACGACGAAGGCTCTTGTATCTCCCCCTTCTTTGCCTTCTTCCACTCCTAAGAGTCTTATATTATTTCTCCTCTGGCGATTTTCAAAATCTTCCAGCTTCCATAATATGTCAGATTCAGTTTTTCCCTGGGTCTGCCTGAATTCCTGTATCTCTGCCATCTCATCCTCCATTTTGCCAGTTCTCTGTTCTACCTATGACAGTCTGCCTGTTACTTCAGAGTACATGTCCTGTAAGTTATGGAGAGATTTCTGTATTTTTTTATTAGCCCGCTTGGCTCTTTGACTTTCCTGCCGTGCTTCTCCTTGTATTTGTTTCATTGTAGCGAGTAAAATGAAGCAAGAGCGAAATAAAAACTGTATCTCTGTTTAAAAGCCCACTGAACAGCGAGGACAGCGAGGATAGTGACTATAGTGAGTTGTTGGAGGAGGAGGAGGAGGATGAGGATGAGGATGAGGAGGGAGAGGGGTCGGAATCATTACCCACTTCTTCTGCAGAGCTGGAAGATTCTTCAATGAGTGATCCCCAAGAGTCTGAGGCTGATCCTCTACGCTCAAAAAAGACGAAAGAAGAAAGTAATTTGAAACCCAAAATTAAAGGTAAAACCCATAAGGTCAGGGGTAAACCTCGAGGAAGAACTCTAGTAAGCAATAATAAGAGTAAGAGTAAGAGTAGGAGCAAGAAGGGATTGATGCCGCAAAAAGAAATATCTAACATACTTGAGGGGGCCGAAGTTGACCCGTACAAGGACAAATTTGCCATGACACTTTCATAGGTGAAATATACTATGGGATACTTTTGCCAGAAATCATTGCCCTACATCAGCAATTGGGTCAGGAATTACTGCACAAAAGGCATGTAGGATGCCTGAACGTTTTTGTTTGAATCGCTTAGTGGTCACCATCGGTCGGTGGCTGGTTTTACAATATACATTGCCCTTTCTGACCCACTCTCAGCAAGGAGAGGTCTATGTAAAGATTTGCCACTGGCTCTGTCCTGAAAATAGAGACTAGGGATCTGTTCCTTGTTCTAGTAATGCTATGCTATTGCTTACCCTAAATGGCATGGAGGTCCTGTCCAGGCCCGGACTGGCCGTTGCGGGCACCGGGCAATCCCCCGGTCGGCCGCATGGGTGGGGGCCGGTTTTGGGCCCCAGGGGGCCGTTTTTGTTACAGGGCCGATTTTTGCAGCATAGCTGCAAAAACGGCCCTGTAACAAAATCGGCGAAAACCGGCTCTGGCAAAGAGCACGGTCGCACCCCAATCCACCCCCTGGGGGGGAGGGGGAGGCCGGCCGAGCACTTTGCCCGGGCCGGTTTCGTTACCCAGTCCGGCCCTGGTCCTGTCCTGCCCCAGAAGCCTGCTCGACCTTCGAAACATTGCAAATGTACCTAGTGAGTTAAGAAGGTGCTGGGGCAAATTCAGCTGTGGCAGGATTGGAAGAAAACCAGCTGACCAACTAGACCTTTCTATTCCTGTGAAAATGTTGTCCTGTGTCAGGAGAGTCTCTCTCTTTATTAAACAGTTAGTTGTCTGGAGAGTACAGAAGGATTTATTGACAGAGGAAACTAGTGGTGTTGTACAGAAATCCCAGAAACTATCTGGAACTCCACATTTTGTTCTGGACTTGAGTTGGAGTCATGAAGAGATCTTCAGTAAGTTGACCTCCTGGACTGGTGTCTGAGGAATTAACCATTAATTAAAGTCTGAGGACTTTTGGAGTGAGAAAAAAGAAGTTGTCTCCAGGGAACTGAGAAAAGTATCAAGTCGACCTAGTAAAAGTGTGACCATGGCTGCTTTATCCTATTCTAAGCTTTTAAAGTTACTGAGAATTTTACACTCAAACGGTAAAACATTGGACTGGGACAAACTAAGAAAAATTCACCTGATGACGCTTCATTACAGGAAGGATGTGACCCTTATCAAATAAAGACACTCTCAAAGATTCATGATCTCAGTCCTACACCAAATGTATAGCAAACATGAACCATTGGTTATCTCTACCTCATTCAGTCAATTCAATGTCACACTCACAACTGCATTCAACTCACACTACCATTTATGGTCCTACGTCCCATTGGCCACTGCCATTCCCTCCTTTCGATTAACCCAATGTCTACTCTATTAAATACAAAATGTACATGTTCCTCCACAAATGACATAAAGACATAAGTACAAGGAATCTGGGTGAGACTAAATTAATCCTACATTTCCTTACAGCTGCATTGATCATAGCTAAATCCAACTTTTCTTGACTCACTCTCCTCTCCATGCACTCATTCTTAACAACTTGACATTATCACTAACTCTTTCCCAACACCAACTCATACACCACTCACTCCATCCCATCTCTCCCTGCTTCTGACTTTGCTTTTTATTTCTTAACTAAAATTGGGACCATTCGGAATAACCCCATTGCACTATTGTTGGCCCTATGTCACTCCTGCAACTCAAACTACCATTGATAAATTACCTGCATTTAAGTTTATTTCGTCTGCTGAACTGATCACCTTTCTAAATTCTCTTGTGCACCATCTGAGTATTTTGTTCCTCAGGATGTTCTGTCCCTAACTCTCACATCAGAGTCCTATCTTGTTTGAGCTCTTGTTAAAATCACTCCAAAAGCTCAATCAATTATTGCATACGCTTTAAGTCGGCCATTATATTACCTCTGTTGAAAAACATTGCTGCTGACCTATTAACTCTGTCTAACTATCCTCCTGTCTCCTGACTTCCTTTCCTCTCCAAAATCCTCGAATATCTTAGTTCCAATCACTTCACCCATCACATTTCTCACAATTCAGCAGATCCCCTGCGATCTGGATTCTCGACCCTACACTCTACAGACACTTCCCTCTCACACAGAGCCTATAACATCCCCTCAGCCTCCTATAATCATCTATCTTCAATCCTCTAACACCTAGTCCTCTCAGCAGCATTTGATGCGGTGGATCATTGCACTCTGCAATCTACCCTTGTTTATCTTGGTGTCATTCACAAAGAGGTCATTTTGGTTCTCCTGCTCCATCTCGGATGCTGCCTTCTCCTTTTCATGGTTTTCATAACTCTCACTACTAACTCCCTTCCAAGATGGTGTTCTGGGCCCTCTGCTCTTCTCCCTTTGCCCTACAGCTGTAGTTCACATATTTTCTTTCTTTGGCCTCCCTTATCATCTCTATGCGGATGATACCCAAATCTTGTATTTTTTAAGGACTTTGAGCTCATATCTTATATTGCACATTTCAGATCGCCTCTCTGCCATCTGTCACCAGATTGTACTGCGCTCTCTCATGCTAAATGAATTCAAGGCATAAACCATCTACTTCCCCCAGAAACTGCACCTATACCTCTTACAGACTCAACCACTCTCCAGCTGACACCATCAGCTAGAAACCGTGAAGTGTTTTCTAACTCTACCTTGTGTTTTGAGTCCTTCATGTCTGTCACATCTACTACAGTCGGGTACCAATATCAAAACATCTGGAACATCCATCCCGACATTCCTTTTCATGCTGCCAAATCTAAACTTCAGAAAACTAGACTGATTAACAGTTTGCTAGTGGGTCTCCTGCTGCACTTGTTTCACCCATCGGACAGGGTTTTAGAATCAGATACAAGGAGTCTCCATAACCTTCCTACACATACCCCCTACTTCACACTACTGTCAGCAGGCGGGATGCCTAACAGCCCGAAATAGATCTCTATATCAGAGGTCTGCAAACTTTTTGATGCCGAGACCCCCTTGTAAAACCTTTTTAGGCGTAAGGACCCCCTTCCGACAAAATATTCTAGAAACTGGTACTCCTCATCATAAACAACTATCGACAACCATAAATGCGCCTGTTAGACCTCATCACATCCATCCATCCATCATTCATCCACCCACACTTCCACACATCCATCCATCCTTCATCCATCCACCCTTTCATCCTTCCATCCATACATCCATCCTTTACCTATCCACCCGTCCATCCACACACCCACCTTTTCACACATCCATCCATCCATCCATCATTCATCCATGCAACCTTTTATCCATCCATACATCCATCATCCATCCACCCTTTCATCCTTCCATCCATACATCCATCCTTTACCTATCCACCCGTCCATCCATCCATCATTCTTCCACCCACCTTTTCACACATCCATCCATCATTCATCCATGCAACCTTTTATCCATCCACCCATACATCCATCCTTCATCCATCCACCCTTTCATCCTTCCATCCATACATCCATCCTTCATCCATCCTCCCTTTCATTATTCCATCCATATATCCATCCACCCTTTCATCCATACATCCATCCTTCATCCACCCACCCTTTCATCCATCCAGCCACCCACCCATCCATCATTCATCCCCCACCTTTTTACACATCCATCCATCCATCATTCATCCATGCAACCTTTTATCCATCCATACATCCATCATCCATCCACCCTTTCATCCTTCCATCCATACATCCATCCTTTACCTATCCACCTGTCCATCCATCCACCCATCATTCTTCCACCCACCTTTTCACACATCCATCCATCATTCATCCATGCAACCTTTTATCCATCCATCCATCCATATATCCATCCTTCATCCATCCACCCTTTCATCCATATATCCATCCTTCATCCATCCACCCTTTCCTTATTCCATCCATATATCCATCCACCCTTTCATCCATACATCCATCTACCCTTTCATCCATCCATCCACCCATCCATCATTCATCCCCCACCTTTTCACACATCCATCCATCATTCATCCATGCAACCTTTTATCCATCCATCCATACATCCATCCTTCATCCATCCACCCTTTCATCCTTCCATCCCTACATCCATCTTTCATCCATCCAACCTTTCATTAATCCATCCACCCTTTCATTATTCCATCCATATATCCATCCACCCTTTCATCTATACATCCATCCTTCATCCACCAACCCTTTCATCCATCCATCCACCCACCCATCCATCATTCATCCCCCACCTTTTCACACATCCATCCATGCATCCATCATTCATCCATGCAACCTTTTATCCATCCATACATCCATCCTTCATCCATCCATCCACACTTCCATCCTTCCATCCATCCACCCTTACATCCATCCATTCACCCATCACTCATCCACCCACCTTTTCACAAATCCATCCATCATTCATCCATGCAACCTTTTATCCATCCATACATACATCCCTCATCCATCTACCCTTTCATCCTTCCATCCACCCTTTCATCCATCCATCCTCCATCCACCCACCTTTTCACACATCCATCCATCCATCCACCCTTTCATCTTTACATCCATCCACTCATCATTCATCCACCCACCTTTTCACACATCCGTCCACCCTTTCATCCTTCCATCCGTCCATCCATACAGCCATCCACCCTTTCATCCATCCATCCATCCATACATCCTTCATCTGTCCACCCTTTCATCCATCCATCCACCCATCATTCATTCACCCACCTTGTCTGTGCCTCTCTCATGGGGGGTCAGTATCTCTCTACTCCGTCTTCCTCTCTCATGGGAGGGCATCTCTGTGCCTCCCTGCTTGGGGGTGGTAGCCGGCTGTGAAAACATCTCACCATGAAGAACAGACTCTCAGCCACATTTCTCCTGCACAGGCGCCAGGTATGAGGGCTTGTGGGACTTGAACCAATGATATGATTGTAATGTCCTTCTGCTGTTTACTGTGTATTTGTAAAGCGCTCTGATACCTACGGGTTAAACTAGCGCTATATAAAACGTTAAAAGTAAAAATAAACCCACAGCTAAGTCCATTGAACTCAAAGGGCTACAGCCAACCCCCCCCCCCCCCCCCCCCCCCCCCCAGCTCCTGTATGTCAGCCTGGCCGAAACAGCTTGGACACACACAAAGGCACACCAGAGTACTATCACAGGTCTTTAAAAAGACCTTTACTTGTTAACGAGGCTTTGATGTTTTTCACACCTCGGTGTGAATTAGGCGGCCTCCGCCTTGAGCACCCTCGATCAGCCCGACGCCAGGAACTGCACTCTGGCAGAATCTGCGACCCCCTTCCCAGGACTCCACGACCCCCCTGGGGGTCGCGCCCCACAGATTGAAGACCTCTGCTCTATATAAACTACTTATCATTGCTCCAAAACTATGGACGGACTGTCCTCAAACTGGCTGAAATTATTGTGAGACACACACAACAGGTTCTAGTGATGTATCCTGGTTGGACCTAATCAGTAGTACTCACTTCCCTGGGCTTGTGTTTAGTTTTCTCCCTTCCTGCCTTCATAGCTGCTCTAAAAATACAACTTCTCAAACTAGAGGGCACTTCTAACAGCTCCTGGGCCACCACCTCCTTCCGGTCCATCACCCATCTATTTACCCATGGCCCAATATAGATATATACCTATATATCTATAACATAAATATATGTGATGCCTTCCCAGTATTTTTGTTTCTGTTATTCACCCAAACTGTTCTTGGCCTAAGCATACTGTTGCTATGTTAATTTCTTGTCTAAATGGATCCTGCAGCCTCTGTCTTAAATGAATAAATCAACTCTTCTTGCTTTTCCATCTTTTCATACCACACTGTGCCATCTGGTGAGGCTCAGCCTAGTCAGGGAGGTGACAGAAAGTGCTGAGCCATGTTGCGAGGAGAGACAGGTTGTGAGGCTGGCAAGGGCACATTTTCAAACTAGGGTCAGCATTATGATGGGAGTCCTCTTACTACGATGTGTTATGGGTGAAGGTGGCATGAATGCATTAAAAAACATCCCTCATTGCAAAGAGCAGTCCTTCAGAGTAGGCAGTAGTAGCTGCTATCATGATTTAGATCACAGAAATATTAGACTGTTGCAAAATGCACAGGTTTGCCAGTCAAGTGTGGCCAATACAAACCCAGAGTGGATGATACTGAGTCTTATCATATGAGGTAAGATTATCTTGAACTAGTTGAGTGCGTTGTAAATGTAACCAAGTTTTAGAATATTTAACCCAATGAGGAGCGTCCTGTGTGTGATCTGAAGAGCGTGGGAAGGCCTGCCAAAGGAATGACGCAAACAGTTGTGAAAGCTTAAAAAGGGGTGTTATTCACACTGACGCGTTGGGTAACTTTCTACCTAGTAAAGTGATGGGTGCAGTCGGATTTCTTGCTTTTAGGGATTTGAGGGGCCCGCGTGAGTTTTTGGGATCGATCCGTTGCACATGTATGTGGAGAACAGATTTCACCCTAAGATGTTCACCCTGGTGGTCTGAGGTGACTCACTGACCACAATTTCTTTTACATTGGCTGTTACTGATGCACGGCTAAAAAAAAATATAGAATATGTGCTTATTTTGAATATTATGGTTTAGTGCCCCGCTCACTTCTATCGCTGGCCTCGGCTAAACTGAAGCAATGAAGCAGGTTAACAACTTTGGGTTGGTTCAGTTGTCGTGCATTTCATTATTAGAATTATGTTACATATTTTGATACAGAAAAGAGCTAGCTGAAGCACCATAAATGTTTGACCCTATGTATTACATGAATCAATCATGTTAGTAGTGTTATCGGGGAAATACACCATCTTGAATAAGTGGAAAAGAACATGAAAGGAAAAGCGTAGTTGTGCATAAATTATAAAAGGTATCAGAAAATGTCTAATAACATTGGCTCTTAGTCTTCAAATACATTTATGTATGCAGATTATGTGATTATTTTGGATTTAACCCTGACAAGTTTACAAAGTAGTCTTTATGCATTATGATTATAATTAGGCTTTCCTGTTTTCAGTTTCTATTTTTGAAAAATTCTGGTGAGGTTTTTTCAGTTTTTTTCAATACCTTACAAAACAGTGGTTATCAGTGGTTACACATTTTCGAGCCATTAAAAACTGCAAAACCAGTGTTTTTCCGGTGTTCATGAAATTTTAATTTATTTGTAATTGTTGCTTGCCTTCTGCACTGACAGTGCATGTGTATAGATAGTGTGTGCACAGGATATATGAGGTCCAAATACATTTTTACTTTACCAGAATGGACTGCAAAGTTAATAGCATTCTTCATTATCTCTGAAGATTGCAAAGATGTTTTCAGCATACCATCTAGCAGGTGACAAAGATATCTTTCAGGGAAGCAGGTCAGCTCAGGTATCGATGTTGACAGGCCATCATACAACTTTTTCATATATGTAGCTGAATTACTGCAAATACAAACAATATCACTCCATTCTTTATTGAACTTGGTAGGAACTTTTTTCAGCAGCATTCCATGTGACACTGCGTTCCATGTTTACCAAACATCTGGTGTCATGTTTCCACCACTCTCTCAGATGCTTGGTGACAACATTCGTTTCACATATACCTGTCGCTACATCTAGCATTGAATGATTAAAGCCAAGGGTGTTTGGCAATTCACTTACAATCAATACTGGCTCACTAGAAAAGGGGGCTGATGTATCAAAGGATTTCACCCATTATCTGTCTAAGGGTAAATGTGATGATACATATTAGGAAAGATTCTTATGAAACAGGCATTTTACCTATCAGTGAAATCAAATGTAGCCAAAATATCAAATATGATCTTGATATTTCCCGATTCTATATAGTTTATAAAATAACTAAATAAGACCTAAACTCCATCGTTATACCAAAGACCAGAAAACTGAAAAAAGTATAAGGAAGAAGAGACAAAGTTTTAGTGACATCCCTAGACAACAAAACTCACGCAGAGTAATGGTAGCCCAGCCTTTCTTGGGACTACCTTGCACTGTTACAATTTTCTCTTTCACTCTTTTCCTTTCTTTGAATGGCACTTAGTTTGTAGCTGCAAAGGTGTTTTGTCAGAGTTTATATGTTTATACTGGTAATTCCTTTCAGTGGGGTTTTATCAGTTATTATAGGTTTAAACTTAAAATCAGATAGCCTAATTATAATCCAAAAACTCTTTGAAAAATAGAAAAGTAAAATTCTTTTTCTAATGAAAGGCAGGATAATTGTTGCATTTAAATGGAAATTACCTAGAAAAGGTGCCACGCAATGTTTAACGTGGTATGGCATTGTACCACAATCTGGCCAACCTTCCACATTTTGCCCAGTTGAGTGTGCGGGAGTGGCACCAGGAGAGTGTGTGCAATCGCTCTAACGATTCTTGGGTGTAAGGCTTTTTCTGCACTAACTACAGTATATAATGCAAACATACACCCAACACTTTTATACTTGATTGAATATGTAAAAATGTTATGCCTTAATTTTTGTTAACAAAACTGGAGATAACATTCTGAAAGGTATATGCACTTTGAATGAATCTACTCCAGTAGAAGCACCGTGCCAGGAATTTGGAATAAGCAGCGCTTAATAAAGAACATAAGGCACAACAATTTGCTTTGCAAGATTTACATAAAAATGAATGACAGTTGATTGACTCTGCATATGTAAATGTACCCATAACTTATCTTTAGCACTGAAACTTTTAAATATAACATTAGACCGAAGTCCTAACTCTGGGGTGTCTTTCGCAATTAAAGCCTAAATTGAAATCTAGGGTTGTAAAAGCAAGTTTGAAGCAGGTGTTCCGTATTCTACAATCTCATCATGTAAGACAGTAGCAGAATTAACAATACTGAAAGAAAAACCACAGTTGCCTGAGAATACAGATTGAATATAAAATATGAAGATTGTAATTTCTTTTAAAATCGGAAATTACCCTTGAAAATTACTACTGGGCGATGAGCATGCTTGACCCAGAACAATTTCTGTGGCCTTAACCTTTCTGCATCTTCTATGGCTTACACCCAAGGGAGTGGTAGTGGATTCGTGTTCAGCAGCAGCACCATAGCAGTACAAGATCTGGGTTATAGTTGCTACAGCAGTGTGGTTTACGATTTTGCCAGAAGCCACTGAAACTTCGCTGGCCACTAAAGGATGCTGGAACCCAAATTAAGGCCTTCACCCACAAGATATGCCAACTCTTCAAAGGTGTTGTGAACTAAAATTAACTTTGTCAGAAGAGAATAGGGTCCACATAGTTATGTGCCCAAGGCTTTGCCATTGGTATTAGTAGTCATGCCAAACAGCACATCTCTGAGGTTCTAGTTCCTACATTACCAATTATTCCTCCCAGACATTTTACCAGCTAAAAGCTGGTGAATTGCATGGTTCATCTGAAAACTGCGCTTTCATCCATATCTGCAAGAATGCTGCATTCCCAGTAATCTGCTCCACCCCCTGGTCATTTCACCAGTTACCAATGTACAGTTGGAAATTGGCTGACAATTTTGAAATTACAAGTAATTTGTGACTGTGTCTATGGTTCCAACAGTATTCCAAATTTCTTGGGCATCTTCTAGGGAATGCTCAAATCCAGCAGTACTCCCACATCCTAAACTGATCTATACTTACAATATCAGTAATTTCACATGTAAGAATACTGTATTGGTATTTATGCTCTACATATGAGGAGGGCCTTTTTGTCCAATGCTGGCGTCTCTGCTCTGGATGCTCCAGGCTCACCCCAGTTGTGCCAATTGTCAATGGCATTACTCAATTCATGGCCGAGAGAGTTTTGGCTGGAGTAAATCCAGCCTTCCATTGGTGCAATGGACAAGGTTGAGGTGCATTCAAGGAAGTATTAATAGTAAGAAACTTAGCCAAAGGAAGACCTTCAAATTTTAACAAATTTCTCAGAATGGACAACCCTGTGCAGTAACCAACTAAAGGCAATATGAACATAGAAAATACCATAAGGCGGCCTATAGAGCTGCTTAAAGCTGACAGTTTACCTACACTCTGTGCCTGTCTTTCACAATTCTTCATCCATCACTCTCTCAAGTGCCATAACATGATAACCGCACCTTGGTGGTCATCATGCATGACTTGAAAAGGAACAAAACAAAGGCAACACACTTCCAAGCACACACGCTACAAGGAATCGCGAGATTGTGTGCAAACGCCTGACAGAGGGGTAGTAAGCACTATATAAATGTTGTAATTACAATACAATAGACCATCACACATTCTCACGCACCAGTGATCATTGGCACTGGCTTTCCTGTCCAAACCCACACTGCACTACAAGAGCACATGTGAGCTGCCATTGTTTAAATTATTTATTGTTACATATCATACATGTCAAATAACATGAAGAGGCGACCTCAGCATGAAAGTATGTGAATTTCACTTCTTTGTTGGGACCACCCCTCCTACTTCAGTCTGTTGAAGTGTAGGAAGCCAGGACTTTTTTTCTCAGACACATTAAACAGGAAATCTGTGCTTGACCAAAGTCCCATTGTAATGCATTTAAACATATAGCAAATGTATGTTTGTAATCTCATCAAAGTATGCAGATACAAAGGGAGGGCCCTATATAATAATGTTGAATTTGTTGGCTCATATGTGATAAAGTTAATCTGGATGTGAAGCACATTGAGGTGTTATTTGTATTTCCAGCTCCTTGGTTACATTTCTCGAATTACTATTCATGCTCTTTGCACGTACAAAGGTGTGTGCTGCTGCAGTCTGTGATATCACAGCAGTGATCTTCCTACCTAAAGACCTCTTTACCGAAGAACAGAATCAGCATATTGGCTGCGTTAAGATTTGCAAGCACATTTCTCTTCTTTACACCCTTAAGCTGAACTAGATTTTTTCTCACTCCATTCAAGTAGGAGGTTTTTGGCACATAAACAACACGTTACACTAGCTGCATGAGAGTATACAGATGGTGGGACAGTCCCCAAGGCCCATCTCTATGAAGATTCCACTGTAGAGAACCCACAGCAAGTGCTTCTCCCCAAGACAAGATACGGCTCCAAAACCTGACGTGGTGAGTTCTAAGTTCCACATAACACAACAAAATATGACCGTTATTTCACTTGCGCATGGATGATTTCTGCCACGAACTCCCTGCATGTTTCAATTGTTGTTCTACGATCGATACTGGAACGATGTGTGCAGGAGCTCTGGAAACGTTAATTCAGTTTCCAGAGGTCCATACAGGCATCGGGAGCCTCGGTCATGAGTGTCTGCCTATATAAGAGAATAAACCTGTTTAAACCATACCTGCTTCCTGTGGATAATTCTTCTTTCAACAACTTGGCGACTATTTGGTCCCCACGCCAAGCTGACACTCACCGAAGCATTTTCTTCAATTTCACTGCCCTTGCAACTCCTATGTTTTGATGCGTTGCACCGGATCGCTCCTCTAGCTTGCCGCTTGCTCTGATTGTGTCTCCCTCATCTCCTCTTCGGTGCATTGAAAACTACGGATGATCCCCAACTTTGCTGTTTCCTGAAGGGAAGAGCTGCCCTGACGTCATCATGTTCCAGGTGCCGCCATATTGCTTTGGGCACATACGCGAGTGACATCAGCAAGTTGTTTCCTAAAACTGAATAGTGTGGGGCAGGTCTTTATACACAGAGGGAGTGAGTTCCACAGTCTGGTGGTAGCCACTATAAAGCGTCTGTCACCCCAGTTGACCTTTTTTGTGGGTGGGACGTTCAGAAGATGGGCTGAAGATGAACGGAGAGTTCTTAGTGCCTCTGGAGGTTTAAATGCTGATTTGAGGAACTGAGGTCCAGTATTGTTAATGGCTTTACATGCTATGCATAGTGCCTTGAACTTTGTACAACTTCTTACTGGAAGCCAGTGCAGATTATGAATGAAAGGGGAAACGGAGTGATGTTTTGGAATGTTGAGCAGTACCCGGGCCGCAGCGTTCTGCACCAACTGAAGCTTATTGAGCACTTTGGCCTAAGCATTAAGAAGGAGGGTGTTACAATAATCTGTTCGTGAAAATACAAGGGAGGTGATAAGGGTTTTTGCTGCCGAAATGGGTATGTAAGGTAGAATTTTTGGGATTTTCCTCAAGGTGAAAAAAGATGAGGAGACAACATTATTTACATGGTGGTTGAAGAGAAGCCGATCATCGAAGATGACTCCAAGGTTTCTTACCTTTTTGACAGGTATGGGCAGGGGGCCTAGTTCACTTGGCCACCACTGAGGGGACCAGCAGGCTCTAACTTGCCAAACAGCATAATCTCGGTCTTGTTGGAATTCAGTTTGAGACAGTTGGCCGCCATCCAGGAGCTGATGAACAACATTGCTTCCCGGAAATTGGCGGCCACCCTGTCTCCATCCCGGTGTATTGAAAGGACTAACTGAGTATCATCAGCATAGGTGGTAAGGCTGATATCATATTCCTTTATCACCCTAGCTAAGTCCGATACATAGATGTTGAAAAGAGTCGGACTTAGCGAGGAGCCCTGTGGAACACCGCAGGGAAGGGAAAGAGGAGATGAATAAAAGGAACCCAGTTTAATAGTTTGAGACCGGTTATGTAGAAAGGATGCAATCAGGGCCTTGGCTTTGTGTTTCACCCCCATGGCTGCGACACGGTCGATCAAGATGTTGTGATCGACCGCGTCGAAAGCAGCTGACAAGTCCAGCAATATCAGTACTGCCGCTCCTCCCATGTCTAGTGTGTATCTGATTTCATCCGCTGCTTTGATGAGCGCTGTTTCAGTTCCGTGTGCACTCCTGAAGCCGAATTGGGTGTCATCCAATAGATTGTGAGTATCAATAAAATCTGATAGTTGTTGATTCATAAGGCTTTCAAAAATTTTGAATGGAAAAGGTAAACATGCAATTGGTCTGAAACTAGCAGGGTCTGTGGGGTCAAGGGAGGGTTTTTTTAAAAGGGGTCTGATGATCGCTTTTTTCCATACCGACGGGTAAGTACCTGCCTGGAACATATTATTGCAAATGGTAGCTATTGCAGGTGAGATAGCCTCAGGAATGAGGTTAAGAATACAAGGAGGACAAGGGTCTAATCGTGAACCTGATTTAATGGTGGTGACAAGGTGTGAAATTTGTTCAAGTGTAACTGAGTGAAAAAAAGAAAAAGACGGAGAAATAGGGAAATGATTGGGAACTGGGGATTTAGCTGTAGACATAGCTTGAGGAGAGAAAACAGAAAATATGGAGGTTACTTTGTCAGTAAATTAGTCCGCCAATGAATTGCACAGCTGTTGGGAAGTTTTTTCTGATGGAATAGGAGGATTAGTCAGATGGTTAACTACATAAAAGAGCTTTTTGATGGAATTTTCTGCTGATTCAATCTGGGTGACATAATAGCTGCTTTTTTCTATGACTAACTGCTGCTTGTATTTATTAAGGGCACTTTTATATATGAGTTTATCTGTGAGGTTATAATGTCTCCGCCAGTGTCTCTATAAATTCCTGCAGAATTGTCTCTGTAAGCGCAGGTTTTCAGAAAACCAGGGAGCTGAGGGCGAAGTGCGATTTCGAAACATAACTTTTGGTGGTGCGAAGACGTCTAGAGCATTGGTAAGTTGTGAAAGATAGTTATTAGAAGTTATGTCTGGATCTGTTTCGATTGTATCCAATGATGAGGCCAGAATAGCCGATAAATGTGGGATATTGATGTTTTTCCAGTTCCTAGACGTAACTGGAAACGCAGATTTCATCGGAGGGGCTGTAAGATTATTAAGCCTAATGGCAAAAAATACCGCTGAATGATCTGTCCAGGTAAGAGGCAGTTGTGAGGAATAGGAGATATCTAGATTGTTTGTAAATATCCCATCCAGTGTGTGCCCTGCGATATGAGTAGGTGCAGAGACTAGTTGGTTAAGTCCTGCAGCTGTCATATCTTCAAGGAGTGATACAGTATCGTTATCAGTATCAGCCTCTAAATGGAAATTAAAATCCCCGAGAATGGTGAAATGAGGAGTACCTGCCACCCTTTCTAAAAGATTGTTAATGTTAGCAAGGAATTTGGTGCGTGGGCCTGGGGGACGATATACTAGATTCCCTGAGAATGATTGATTGGAAGTAAGAGTAATCGTAAAAGAGAGTGCCTCACAACTCATATTAAGAAGAGGGGTGGTATTAATGCGGATATGATCCCTATAAATAATGGCCAGACCACCTCCTCTTTTTATTGGTCTGTCTAGGCGATTTACACAGAAACCAGGTGGCAGGGCAGCTGTAAAATCTGGGTCTGCCACCACGTCTCCCCATGTTTCTGTAATAAAGAGTAAATCAAGTGAGTGTGCAGTAATAAGTTCAAGGATATCTAATTTGTGTTTTGGAAGGGAGCGAGCATTTATAAGTGCCACCTGCAGTGAACTAAACCGATCTTTGTTAGGGGGGGACGTGTACAAAATTTGCAAATAAAAGGGCCACAAGACAGCTCTGAATGAATGAAGTGGGGTGGCTTGTGCGAGCAGTGCATAGATGGTCTAAGGGCTAGTAATTGAATACCGCTATATGTCAGGAATTGGACGGGTTGCTCAGGGGGACTAGCCCGCAGCCCGGTCTCGGCGCGGACGGGCGCAGACGGGCATGGCTCTGGCGCGACTCCAGCGCGCTGACGGCGCGCCCGCTGCGCCCGTCCGCTGCGCTTGACTGAGTACATTGTCTTATGTACCGGGGGGGAGGCGGAAAGCTAGAGAGCTGACCTTGCTGGTGGTGGCACACCGGAAGTGGAGGGGGGAACCTTCCGGTTGTGGCGCTCGTTCCCTCCACGCAGCCAAACCTTTGGTGGTGGAGTAGTAGAACACGCCTGGGCACAAAGGTAAGTGGTGGTACACCGATCAATCCAATAACATGATGACGATTTTACATAGTGCAATAGTTAAAACAAAAATAAACAGTGTCATAAACATGGTGACAGGCACATCTTCTGTTGCATGTGTAATATATATATATATATATATATATATATATATATATATATATATATTAAGATTGAGTCAGCACCTGCAGAGACACTCTCACTCCACTATTGTTATACTTAAAAATATTTACAAAAAAAGAAGAAATTTTAAACTTGAAAGCTCAGCATACCCTTTGGAGCCTCCATCCTTGGTGATAGGCTCACCTCACATTTTAAAGAAATATTTGTTTCATTTATTATACTTGCATTAAAACTGTCCTTTTATTATATCCTAATCTTTTTAACTATTTTAAGATTTCTAACTTTTCCTCATGTTTTTAGCATGGTATCTTCTCAACAATTTGCTCAACCTCCCCCATTTTTACAACATCGTGGTACACCAAACATTGTATGGCGTCAATGGGTTAACATTTTTTAAAACCATTTAATTGCTATTGATGCGGCTCAATTTCCTCTTGCTCACAAAGTTGCAGTTTTATATGGTTGTCTTGGTCTTGCAGCCCAACAGGCCTTTGAAAACTTGCCTTCTGTTCCTCCTCCTCCTCAAGGAAGCTCTGGTGATAGTGAGCATTGGGATGCCTACAAAGAGGCCTTGGCTCATATAGCTAAACGTTATGACGAGGAACCGAGCATAATGCTGGAGAGACATAATTTTTTGGGGAGGAAACAGAGTTGTGATGAAAGTGTGGAGGATTACATTTCTGCCATCCACTTGCGAAATTGAAGCACACACTGACATTTATATTCGAGATCAATTTGTTTTTGCTTGTTTTTCTAAGAAAATAACGTTTACTTAGCTGTAGGAAACTCTCTCTGCTGGAAACTATTGACATTGCAAGGAGCATTGAACTTTCTATGGTCACCTAAAAGGCACTTCATAATGAACAATTTGTAAATGCAGTAAAAATCCCTATTAATGAAATAACAGATTCTGTAAATGTTGTAAGTGCACCTAGGCATTCCAAGTAACCTCCCAGACGAAATAGTACTAGTTGTTACAGGTGTGGGTCAAGGTCCCATTTAAGCAATAACCCCACTTGTCCTGCACTGGGTAAGAAGTGCATGCTTTGTAAAAAAAATAGGCCATTTTTAAGGAGTCTGTAGGTCAGGGAGATTTACAGCGAAAGTCAACAGTGTTGAAGTTGTTGAAGCAGTTGATAGGTGCACAGAACAGTTGCAGGATCTGCTATTAACAGTAGAATGGAACATGATTCTTGACGGCAAAAAGGTCAAAGGACCTTGATGAAATGCATTATTTGGTAGATTTGAAGTTCATCACCAATTTATCATAAATGTTATTTTTAGAGAAATGGAAGGGCTCCGTCACTTTAATGAACACGGAAGTCAATCCCAAAGTCTTTGGAAAATTTGATATAGACATGTTAGGTTATTTCATGTCGAGGGTGGAATGATTGGGTAGATCGATTCGCACAAAGGTTTATGTTGCTATCAAAGGATGCAACATAATTGGCTAGCAAGATCTAGCTAAAATGGGGTTACATCTTATTCCAGGTTCAGATAATCCCATTGTGTTAGGAGAGCTACCTAAAGGTTATGTTGATATTGAATTTGATGATGATGCATACCAAGGAAATTATTTGGGACTGGAAGAGCACAATGCAGATGTTAAGAGAGTGTTAGACTGTTTTCCTGGCCTGTTCTCTGACAAGATTGGAACTGACAAAGGGTTTCAACACCAGATTAAACTCAAAGCTGATGCCTAACCTATAGTTTATAAGGTACATCCACTTCCACTAAGTGCCAGGGGCCTCATTTATGAAAAGTGACGCATCGCTGCGTGAAAACAGCGATGCGCCACTTTTCACTGCGCACTCCTTGCGACACCAATGATGCGTCATATTTAATGTATGACGCATCATGTCGCAAGGACTTACAGATACGTCAGTATTTCTGACGCATCTGTAAGTGCAAAAGTCACGCATTGCTGGAGTGTGTCACAAAAGTGACGCAACTCCAGCAATGCGTCCTTTCACATGGGGAAAGCCCCATGTGAAAGGGCTTGCGTCAGTCTTACGCCTGCTGTGAGGCAGGCGCAAGATTTTGACGCAACCGCATCCTAAAAGTGACGCAGTGAAATCTCATAGATTTCACTGCGTCACTATTACGAGGCTTTTTGTGGGGGAACGCCCCCTTTGCATACATTATACCTGACGCAGGCATAATGTGGCGCAGGGGTTTAAAAAGTGACGCATCTACCTAGATGCGTCACTTTTTAAATATGGCGCAACAAGGCACATGTTTTACGCCGCCGATGCGTCACAAAAAGTGACGCATCCGCAGCGCAAAACTGACGCAAGGCCTCATAAATGAGGCCCCAGGATTGAACTCAAGACAGTTCTTAAGTCTTTGTGTGATGAAGGTGTTATTGCACCATGTGACTCTTCGGAATGGGTATCTCAAATCGTAGTCATCAGGAAGAAGTCAGGAGAGGTCAGATTATGCACTGACTTGCGCTCACGTAATAAGAGCATTCTCATTGACTGTCACCCTCTTCCCAAAATACAGAAGCTCCTTGCTGGTCTTGGGGGAGTGAAAACATTTTCAGTAATTGACTAACGGTCAGCGTGTCATCAAATATCTTTATCTGCTGTCTCTCAGGGTCTTACCACATTTGTCACTGCCTTTGGAGGATGCAAATATTTCAGATTGCCTTTTGGCCTGGCTTCCGCAGCCAGTGTCTTCCAGAATTTATGGGATAAACTTTTTGGAGACATGCCAGGAGTCCAGACCTACCATGACGACATCTTGGTATTTGCGAGTGACTGGGAAACACCTTTGGTCAATCTTAGAAAGGTTTTGAGTGAGCTAGCCAAAACAGGTATAACCATCAGGATTGACAAATGTGTGTTTGGCACGCAAGAATTTGATTATTTGGGTCACACAGTATCTTCAGAGGACATTAAACCCTAATTGTCCTTGGTCAAGACAATCAGTGATGCTGGTGGTCCTAAAGATAAGGATGCTCTGCAATTTTTTTTAAGATTGGCAGAGTACTATGCAAGATTTGTAAAGGGTTATGCTCAGATGGTTGAGCCTTTGCGTGGCCTTTTACGAAAAGTTCAAAATTTGCTTGGACAGATGACATTTCAGCAACCTTTTTGACCAAGTTAAAAAATTGATAATTGATGCACCTGCACAACATGCCTTCCAAAACAGCTGTAAGCGTTTTCTCATGATAGACGGAAGTCTTACTGGGTTGGGCGCAATACTTGGACCGTGGGTTGATGGCAAAGAACACACAATAGCTTTTGCTTCAAGAAAGCTGAAGTTATCAGAAACATATTATAGTACCATTGAACGCAAAGCCCTGGCTTGTGTGTGGGCAATTGAAAAGTTTAAAAACTTAATTTGGGGACGTGAATTTGAGATATTTAGGGATCACAAACCACTCATGCACATATTGAATGGTGCTGGATTAGGTAAAGCTTCAGCTAGGTTGGTGAAGTTATTGTCCAGACTACAAGAACTTCACTTTTCCATAAAAGATATTCAGGTGGAAAACAAATTCAGGGCTGACTTCTTATCACACATGGCCTTGGATTATGCATTGGATGCTTCTGATGGTATGGATAATGAATGTGTAGTAGCGGCATTAGAAGCAGTTAAAGAGTGCTCCCTTATATATCAGAGCAGACTTGGTTGGAAGCTTTTGACTATTTAAAGAAAGTCAAGTAATTCATTGTAAAAGGTTGGCCGGAAAGTAGAAAATTGACTGCAGAATTGAAAGCTTTTGCCATGGGTGCCTCAAAGTTATCACTTGTTAATGATATGATCATGTGCCATGACTTGTTTGTTCCTCCAGAAGGTCTTAGAAGAGACTTTATTCAGGCAGCGCATCGTGGGCATCTGGGTGTTTCTAAAACGTCACAACTTAATAAATCTTATTACTGGTGGCCCTCTTTAGAGGCTCAGACCAAATTGTGTACAGACTCTTGATCAGAATGTCTTCTTCAGACAAAAAATGGAAATTGATGAATATACCATTGCATCCTGTTCCTTTTCCAGTCAAACCTTGGATCAAGGTTGGTCTGGATTTTTCAGGACCCTATGACGTTTTAACCAGTCATATAAGGTTTTTAACCTTGATGATTGATTATCATTCAAAATGGATATCTCACATGTTTTGTCACTCACCAAGTACGGCTAATGCAATTAAGTTTATGAAGAGAGTTTTTGCAATTGAAGGTTCACCCTCCATTATTGTTACTGATAACGGTACACATTTTGTGTCCCACAAGATGTGTACATTCCTGGCAAGCAATGACGTAACACATTTTAAAGTTATGTTGTATTCATCATATTCCAATGGTTTAGTTGAGAGGGCAAACAGATTAATAAATGAAGGTATTCAAGCAGCTCTCTCGTCTTGCCAGGATGTTCAGGATTTTGTTGGCACAAAAGTGTGGTCATATAGCATTTCACCTCCTTCTACTACAGGTGTGTCAACTTTTACTCTTTTGAGATGGAGAAGAGTGCATACAGATTTATGTCCAGAATGGCTTCTCAACAAACAGTGTGTAGAAAAAGCAGGCAATGAAAGTGATGGTCTTATGGCTCATGTTGCACAAAAACAGAAAACTATGAAGTTTAGCCAAGATGATGAAAAAGGTTTTAAAAAAACAGATTTGTGCATAAATGACTGGTTCCTTATTAAAAATCCCAGAAAAGTCAGCAAAGGTTTGTCAGAGTTTTCCTGACCAGTTCAAGTAACAAATGTAAGCAAAGGATCTGCTCTACTTGGTGAAGGGGGTTGGTGGAAAAAGAGTTGGTTCGACGCTCTAATACACAACTTTGTTACTTGATGAAACTCAACAAAAGAGAGTATGATACGTGTGACTGGTCTAATTGGTTGCACAGTTCAACCTCAGTTGTTTCTCAGCCCCTGATTGAAAATAGCAACAAATTATTTACAAACTCTAAGTGGGACACTACTCATGAGCAACTTGACCCTTTTTCGGTTGTTGAAGCAACCTGCAAATACGTTTCAACAACTTCTGGAAGAGTTGTCTCAGATATTGCAGGTCTGGGCAGTCACTTGAGAATAATACCTTCAAAGTTCAATGATTAATTTTAAGCTAAAATATGTAACCTTTGAGTTATTCATGTTTTCTTTTGCATTTTACCATTTTGTTATTTATGTTTTCACTTTGTTAAGGAGGGAGAAGTTGTGGTATGGAGCTTCTTGCGCCGTCCTTGCGCCTAAATGTTTTCTGCCACAAGCTCCCTGCATGTTTCAATTGTTGTTCCACGATCGATGCTGGAACGATGTGTGCGGGAGCTCTGGAAACGTTAATTCAGTTTCCAGAGTCTATGCAGGCATCGGGAGCCTAGTTCGTGGGTGTCTGCTATCTAAGAGAATAAACCTGTTTAAACCTTACCTGCTTCCTGTGGGTCATTCTTCTTTCAACAGTTTACCTCTTTCTGTGAAAGACTGTTTTGCACCATTACAGATTTTAGGACTTTTGTCGTATATTTAAAAGCAGAATCACAAGTCCTTATTTCCTGTAGACAGGTAACTCATTTACTTCAATTATTCATCGGTTTATTTGCGATCAGTCTAGCAAGAAAACTGTGGCGCCAGTCAGCAGACACACAGCAAATGAAGCTTTATGTTGCTTCCTTGTATACTCCCTGTCTGCAATAGAAAACAGTCAGCTCTTTTGTAGTCTCCAACAGTCCAAGTTGCAGTCAGGATATCTAAGCTCAACCCCCCTTGTGGGGTTTGAAAATACCCCTGCGGCCTACCTCGTATTTTCAACTTTCAAACGACCCTCCTTTAGTCTTCCAGCTGACCACCCACTGTCTCACAGGCCTTCCCGGCAACCTCTGCCATCACACAGACCAGCAGCGTATTCACACTTCAGGCAAAGCACATGTCAGACCACCGGCTGCTCCAGGCAAGCGTCCTTAATGGCACCCACCCTCAAACCCATGCACAGGCACTGTGACACAAATTAAGCGTCATAAGGGTCAAAACATACTTTATCATTGCAGCTCTGTTTTCTTTCAAATGCAACAAGATTGCTTCACGATACCAGGAAACGGTCCAAGAACAGAAAGGCATGGAATGGCATGCAAAGTGATTTGAGCTGAGATCAGAAGGGCCTGGCAGCGCTCAAATCAGCAATAAAAGGAGAGGAAAGGGTTATCTACGAGGAGGAAAGGAAGAGAAGAGACAGAAAGGGTACAACTGCAACAAATACTCTCCTGTGGTACATACCACCAGTAACAGCCATTTGATGTGCATCTTTGACACCTCTGGAGTGGCACATCTGGAGACACTGTGAACCTGCAATTTAGCCCGCCAAACCACGCATGCGGTAGGCTTGATTATCTCTGTGGCATGTCTGTGAAACACTGATAGCATCTGCTGAAGGCCACGGTAGCCGTATCTAACATCGTCATGCTATGGCTGTGTTCACATTATCATGAAGAGTGCACTCCTGGTAGCCAGAATATCTGTTTTTCATTCTATCTGTTATTTTCTAAGCACATATACACATGTCAGACCGCATTAAGAGGGGGGGAAGAAACCGATAAGGGGGAGCCACAGGGCAGACAATGGCTACTGGGCCTACCCATGGTGACTGAGGGCATGTGCCTCACATGTCCTGGGCAAAAACAACAATTGATGGACAGAATGCAGAACAATGTCATACATTCACCCCAGCACAGAGATCTAGGCCTAAATCCATGGATGGTTTTTGCACTCCACACCACCCCATTTCAGACATGGTCATATGCAAATCAGCCTTGACCCTGTGCCTCATGGGAACAGTCCAGCCCGAACTGCCAAGCCATGTCTTTCCTGGACCGGAATCAAGCATCCTAGGACCAGTTTCTGGCTATCAGCCGTCTTCAGCCTGGATAGCTTGACTCCAGTGGTGTGGAGAGCGTGGGACTCACGTTTGAGCATACTCATCCCACTTGGGGTGACAAATGCAAAAACAACAATTGATGGACAGAATGCAGAACAATGTCATACATTCACCCCAGTACAGAGATCTGGGCCTAAATCCATAGTTTTTTTGCACTCCACACCACCCCAGTTCAGACATGGTCATATGCAAATCAACCTTGACCCTGTGCCTCATGGGAACAGTCCAGCCCGAACTGCCAAGCCATGTCTTTCCTGGACCGGAATCAAGCATCCTAGGACCAGTTTCTGGCTATCAGCCGTCTTCAGCCTGGATAGCTTGACTCCAGTGGTGTGGAGAGCGTGGGACTCACGTTTGAGCATACTCATCCCACTTGGGGTGACAAATGCAAAAACAACAATTGATGGACAGAATGCAGAACAATGTCATACATTCACCCCAGTACAGAGATCTGGGCCTAAATCCATCGTTGTTTTGCACTCCACATCACCCCAGTTCAGACATGGTCATATGCAAATCAGCCTTGACCCTATGCCTCATGGGAACAGTCCAGCCCGAACTGCCAAGCCATATCTTTCCTGGACCGGAATCAAGCATCCTAGGACCGGTTTCTGGCTAATGATGGATCTCCACACCACTGGAGTCAAGCTATCCTGGCTGAAGACGGCTGATAACCAGAAACCGGTCCTAGGATGCTTGATTCCGGTCCAGGAAAGACATGGCTTAGCAGTTTGGGCTGGACTGTTCTCATGAGGCACAGGGTCAAGGCTGATTTGCATATGGCCATGTCTGTACTGGGGTGGTGTGGAGTGCAAAAAAATGATGGATTTTGGCCCAGATCTCTGTACTGGGGTGAATGTATGACATTGTTCTGCATTCTGTCCATCAATTGTTATTTGTACATTTGTCACCCCGAGTGGGGTGGGTATGCTCAGACATGAGTCCCATGCTCTCCACACCACTGGAGTCAAGCTATCCTGGCTGAAGGCGGCAGACGGCCAGAAACCAGTCCTAGGATGATTGATTCCGGTCCAGGAAGATCATGGCTTGGCAGTTCGGGCTGGACTGCTCCCATGAGGCACAGGGTCAAGGCTGATTTGCATATAGCCATGTCTGAACTGGGGTGGTGTGGAGTGCAAAAAAATGATGGATTTAAGCCTAGAATTCTGTACTGGGGTGAATGTATGACATTGTTCTGCATTCTGTCCATCAATTGTTATTTTTGCACACATGTCCTGGGGTTCGTCCTACTATGGCTCAGAAACCTGGGGCAAGTACACCACTTCCTGCACTTGACTCTCAAGGTAGCAAGAGTGAGCATGGAGGTAGGTGTAGGAGGCTGAGCTCAGAAATCAGCGGTGGACCCACAGACACAATAACTTAATTTCCAGCCCAGAACTTATTTTTGTAAACAAGTACTTTATTCACACAGTAGAACAAAATACTACACTATCCATTTACATTGGTGATCACAGGGTTATATCCCTTGTTCTGATCTCAGTAAGCATTACATCAATCTTTCCAGTATTCTGTCCTCACCCAGTGACCTTAGTAATTTCCATCCCCAGTATTCTGTGGTTGAGGAGTGAATTAAGCACAGGTACAGATTATGTCAATGTCACAACAGGGCTTAGATGAGTGACTCAGTTCAAATGTTTTTACAAAACGTTTAGTTGAAAAGTCTGAAGTCCTAGCATTCAATTTCCACACCAGTTCTTCTAGCACAATGAGTAGCACTGTCTTCCTTAACATAAAGAACTTGGAACAAAAGGGGGTGATTTTGATCCCACTTTCATGGACATTTTCAAGACAAGGGCTGTAGAGCCACTGTCTCATAATTCCTCACATCTGGGGTGATTGTATTTCACGTACCTCTCTCAAGCTGCTCTCCAGAAATAGCCTATGTGTAGAATGCAGCATTTCACAGCAGTTATCACTGGGGCTTACTACAAGCAGGAGTATCCTAAACATGAGCACAGTGAAGTCTGAGATCTCTGCACCTGTCTGTCATTAGCCTTCCTGAAGCAGTACACACGGGCAGACAAGAATGCAGGCTTAGCCTAGAAAGATCCCCACCTTAAACAACAGAAACTGCAGTCTCAAGCTTAATCCCTGTCATAAACCAAATAGGGCGAACAAATCAGCAGCTTCTTGGTATCAAAATATTCATTAAATCTTTTATTCACAGGAATGCAGGGAATAGTCTTCCACTCACTACAGATGTTATCCTTATGCTCCATTGTGCCATGCTACGCCAGACACATCCAAAATTGATTCTAAATGGATCCTACTTGTTATAAATTTGGTTACCGGTTGAGGAGGATGAAACCCTACTCAAGCAGCAACCACAATCCTTGTCAGGGTAAAGTCACAACCAAATCCCAATTTACCATGTGCTCAACCCTGTGATAGCTTGGCACATAGTAGTCATGCTTAAGTTAGAGGCAATGTCTAAAGTATGTATTCAGTGTTTCAAACAGTAGTAAAGTGAAAACACAACACAAAATAAATCCCACACCAATTTAGAATAATAGAGTTTATTTTAGTAATACAATCAAGATCACCCGCACGGACCATGCCAACCGACCAGGAGGAGGCATCGCTGTCATCCACAAAATCACCCTCCACCTGACTACCCACTCAAACGAGCCAATGACTACCAGGGAACACCTCCACTTCCGGATCCAGACCAACCCCAACACCACCCCTGTGTCACCTTCATTTACAGAACACCTGGATCCCGACTTACCAAAGCCTTCATCAACTTCATCGCCGTCCAGGCTCTTGCATCCACTGATTACATACTACTCACGATCTCAACTTCCACTAGGACAAACCCAATGACCAGAGCGGTGCATCCCTTCTGGAGAACGTCTCCAATGTAGGACTCAAGCAGCTAGTCAAGGCTCCAATTTCCGCCAGCGAAGACGTTACCTACAACAACACCACTGAACTCCTCTGGACCGACCACCACTGCGTGCACTTCGCCTTAACCAAACCCACCTTATACCATCACCCTAACCGCCCACCCACCCCGGCCGAAGCTGGAATAAGGTCACTGAGGAACAGCTAACCTTCTCCCTCAGCACTACACCACTGCTGAAAGACTCAGACGTCAATACCGCAGCACACAACCTCCACCGATGGATCTCCAACTGCGTCGACACTCTGGCACCCCTTAAAAAGGAACCCGGCAAGCAACACTCCAAGAAAGCCAGCTGGTTCACCCAGCCCTCCATGAGTCCAGACACACCTGTAGACATCTAGAGAAGATATGGAGGAACAACAAAGCCACAGAAACCCACACAGCCTTCAAAGCAGCGATCACCACACATCACCTCCCCCTCAAAACCACTAAAAAATGGCCCTCCAGGACACAATAAATTCCAACTTACTCACCACAGTAAAGAAATCATCGCGATAAGCAAGGAGTTTTCCAGACCCAACAGCGAGACCACGGACATCCCACCCTCTCAAGACCTCTGCAACATGCTCGGTACCTTCTTCTACCATAAGATCAGGCTTATCTATGACAGCTTCGACACCCAAGACCCTCCCATCAAGCCCGACACCACAGCCCCCAACTACGCTGCACCCCAACAGATCCTGCTCAACTGGACACTGCTAACCACTGATGACACTCTCACGACCGTGAAGAGCATCCACTCCGGAGCTTCCGCGGACCAATGTCCACACCACATCTTCCACAGAGCTGCCATCTACATCACCCCTGAGCTCTGCCACACTATCAACTGCTCCATTGAGACTAAAACCTGGAAATACGCAGAGATCAAACCATTCGCCGACCCAACAGACCTCAAGAACTTTAGACCCATCTCTCTGCACCCCTTGCAAGCCAAGGTCATTGAAAAGGCCATCAACACCCAACTCTCTGAGTTCATGAAACCAAACCACGTACTGGACATCTCCTAATCCAGCTTCAGGAGCAACAACAGTACAGAGACTGCACTTCTCGCTGCCACCAGTGACACACTCCTTCCTCAACTGAGGCGAAACTGCAGCCCTCATCCTCCTGGACCTTTCAGCTGCCTTCTACACCATCTTCCACCCCACCCTAATCAAGAGACTCCACAACACCAGCATCCGTCCGACTACCGCCGTTTCTCCCCAACCCACAGAGATCAGCTGTGGAGTCCCCAGGGTCCCTTCAGAGCCTTACCCTCTTCAACGTCTACATGGGCCCCCTCACGGCCATTTTCAGGAACTACGGACTCAACATCATCTTCTACACCAACGAACGAACAACCAGCAGAAACAACTTCCACAGAGGAATGAAGGCAGTTGCCACCTGGAGCAGCTACCTGAAACTGAATTCGGACAAGACTGAAGTCTTCATCCTAGGACCCTAACCCTCAGCTTGGAACGCCTCATGGTGGACCCCACATTGGGAACCCCGACCACCCCCACAGACCACACACGAAACCTCAGCATCGTACTGGACTCCTCACTCACAATGAAGCATCAGATCAACAACGTCACCTCATGATGCTTCCACACGTTCTGCCTGCTTCAGATGGATCCCCACCGAATCCAGAAAAACACCCACACACTCATCAGCAGCAGTTTCGACTATGGCAACTCACTCTACGCCTGCGTCTCCCAGAAACTCCTCAGAAAACTTCAGAATGTTCAAAATGCCACAGCCAGACTGGTCCTCGACATCCCTCGCCACTGCCACATCTCCAAACACCTCAGAGAACTCCACTGACTGCCTGTAAACAAAGAGATCACCTTCAAGATCCTTAAGTATGCCTACAAAGCCCTCCACAACACAGGACCAACATACCTGAACCACTGCCTCTCATTCCACACCCCTCCAGACAAGTCCGATCTGCCCAGCTGGCCCTGTCCACCGTCCCTCGGATCCACGAGACAGGAACTGGAGGAAGAACTGCCAACCCACCTCAGACAATCCCTGTTGCTGGCCCAATTCAAGAAGGACCTCAAGATCTGGCTCTTCAACTGAACACCACAGCGCAGACGGATCAGCAGCCCCCCTTACAGTAACTTGAGACCATCACAAGTGAATACCTGTGCTGTACAAACCCTGATTGATTGACTGATTGATTGTTTGAAGACCAAAAAAACAAAACTCCAATCAGTAGGACAAGAGATTTGCAACTTTAAAGATATCAGTGAAAACAGTGCCAAAAATAAAGAAGCTCCAACTGTGGTTATCTACTCCCGCGGGAGCGGGACAAAGTCATAGGTTCAGGCTGACCACGGTGGAGTGTGGGCTAGCAACAGGGACCCAGTAAGGCCTGCTGGAGCTTCAGGGAGCTGCACAGAGCGAGGCGCTGTACTTGCGTGGTGGTGCGTCACACAGCAGCCATTCTGATGGGCTGCGTTGAGCGGGGTGATGTCCTTGCATGGAGATGCAACAATGTCTTTGCCTTGGGGAAGATCACACAGCAGAGGGGATGCACTTGTTCAGAGAGTGATGCGCCGGTTCTGTGGGAGATGCACCAGTTTTGCTTAATCCACAGATGGACTGGCAGAGTGCGATTAGGCCCACTTCCGAGGGCCCAGGACTGGAGTAGCATCACCTGATGCTTCTGATCAGGAGCCAACTAACCCTTGGAGTCACTCTGGTGTCCTGGGTTTGGAGATGCATGCCCATTCCTTCTCACCTAGGCAAAAAGGCAGCAGGTCAGCACATCACAGCAAGGCAGCAAGCCAGCAGCGGGACAGTCCTTTCAGCAGCACAGAAGTACTTATTCCTGGTGAGTTTATAGGTCCAAAAGTGTACTAAAGAGTTGGGTCTAAGGGTCAAATATTTAGACCTGATGCCCGCTTTAATGTAGAGGAAACTTGTAGGGGTTTCCACCCCCATGAAGTGCCCGGCATCTCATTTCTCTCTGTCCTGGCCTCAGCTTTTGTAGGTCACAAAAGACTAAAACCCTTTGTGAGACTGCTCAGTTTGAGCCCTTGTGATGTGCAAGTGTGGTAGGTGAGAGCTCCTCCCCTCATGATCTCAGAATGGCCCATCCTACCAATACCTATCTTGCCTTTGTCTCACTGTCTGGGAGCAATACACGAAGACCAACTGCCAGCTACACGTAGTCATGTGAACCAGGAACAGGCTGCAGGCATCAAATGGTTAGATCAAGAAAATACCAACTTTCTAAAAGTGACATTTTCAGAATTGTGATTAAAAATCTGACGTTATCTTTAAAGACAGCTTTTAACCCCTTCAGCGCTAATGACAAGGGTAACTCGTCATGGAGTTTCCATTGATTTCAATGGAAATTACATTGAAGCACCAGAAGAAGCATAGCATCCAAGTGGTTAAATAAATGTGTTAGATACCAAACTCAACTTGTCTACCTGTTCCCAATTGGAAGTTACAGCTTATTTTATTTAATAAGGTAACTCCAATGTTATTCTATGGGATAAGTAGGCCTTGCAGTAGTGAAAAATGCATTTTAGAGATTTTACGCTACCAGGACATGTAAAACTTAAAATGACATGTCCTATTTGTTAAATACACTGCACCCTACCTACCCTACAAAGGTTTGGGCCTGGCAATAGGTATATTTTGCCATGTCAGAATGGCAGTCTAAAGCTGCACACCCAGGCTGCAATGGTAGATCTGAGACATGTTTAAAGGGCTACGGAAGTGAGTGGCACAATCAGTGTGGTAGGCCCTCTAGTAGCATTTAATTTACAGGCCCTGGACACAGATAGTACCACTTTACTAAGGACTTCCAATAAATTAAATGTGCAAACTGTGTGTAAGTCAATTTCACCATGTTTAAAGTGGATAGCACAAGCACTTTAGCACTTGTCAGCAGGCCTAAAAACCAGCAGAAAGAAGTTGGCAAACCAGGAGGGTTGAGGGCAAAATGTTAGAGGAGAACCATGCCATGGAACCCAGGACTAATACTACTGGCTTTTTTATTTAGACTCACACACACACAAAGTCATGTACCGTGCAGGTATCACACGTTCATTGTGTTCACACCTGCAATTGGCATGCTCAATGGATGTCACTGCAAGTTCTGGATCTTCACATAACAGCACGCCTTTACACTAGACAGGTTAAAAATGTACAGTCACACTATAATCATAAAACATGTTATGCTGCCACCACTGCTTTATGTGATGCACCTATGACAGGACCAGAATTCTATGATAGCATGCTCCTCTCCAGGTCATAGGATAGGTCCTGGACCTCAAATTGTTAGACACAGGCCAAGATTTCTCCATCCATGCTAGATTAGCATGAAACTAAATCCAAAAGAAAAGTCAGGATACCATATTGAAAACGTTGCCAAGATGGCAATTGCCATGATCACCGCAGCCCACACACAGTGATGCTTCTTAACACCCTGGCACCCCTGTGCCGGAATAAGTACTCTACGATTGGTGAGTGACAACAAATAAAAAGGAAGAGTCTATAAGGAAAATAACTTTGCCTCCTTTATCTACAGAGTTCAGTGCAGTCTGTGAAGTAAGTTGGGGAAGGATGATCAAGACACCATTGTCCTCCGCAGCTCCCAAGGTCCTCATGGAATTCTGTACATTAAGGCTTCTCTGCCATAGAAAAGAAAACCCTGCCAAGATCTGTAGCAGTAATTCATATAGATCCTGGTGCTTTACTCCATCCACTTCTAATAGGGACACCCTTCCACTTCCAAAGTCTCTTGGAGAACAACATACCTGGACGCTGAAGTGGCAATGAGGCCTTCTATGGTCTTAGTGAGGGAGTGTGCTCTAACACAGAGCATGCTATGTTCTGTTCATTTGCCTACAATGCTGTGGGATAATTGTTCTATATTGATGGCTTGACATACTTACCTAACAATATAATTCTTGTACATTGTGTGTGTACATTGCTGTTTCTATTCCCTTTGCTATGTGTACCCCAATGAAAACAGAAGAGTAGAGGCACTGAATGACAGTCTGATCTGAAGCGAAGACAGAAATGAGGTAGGAAGTGAGAAGTTTCATTTAACAAGCATTGACAAAGCCAAAAGGTCTGGGTTGTATCTGTGATTGGAATGAACAGCTATTTACTTTGGTAGTGCCCAGCAGAAGAGAGACATAAGAGAGCAGCAGTATGGCAGGAGAGCTGTCTGGTGCTCACGCACTGAGCCTCTCGCACTGCTGTTCTAATGGTGTCTCTGTCACCTCCTTCTTGGTACTTTGCCTCCACAGAGACTGGCCGGCGCCACAGCGGTTGAAAGCAGAACAAAGCGAATACAAAAAGGGGATGAGGATAACTGACCCTGAGTGGGGAGATGAAGTGACTAGAACCGGCAGAGAAAGCAAGGCAGGTATTGGGCCTCATAATGGATCAAGATTGAGTGAGAGTGAGGTGTCAGAACCACAGCCAAAGAGAGAGGGTCATCAGAGGGCAATGAGAAAGAGGTCATGGAGAAGCAGAGGGGACAGAAAGAGGAGATGAAGTGATGAGGAGATTAAGTGACTAGAACAGGCAGTGAAAGCAAGGCAGGTGCTGGGCCTCATAATGGATCAAGAGAGATTGAGGTGTCATAACTATAGCCAAAGAGAGAGGGTCATCAGAGTGCCATTAAAAAGAGGACATGGAGAAGCAGAGAAGACATATGCGAAAGAAAGGACTAAATGCGACAAGACGTGGGGTGCTTGAGTGCAGGTTTGAGATGTAAAATAGTCCCTCATGCACTGCAACAGAAGCATCTTCAAACAGTCAATAGCATGATGGTGAGAGAGAACAAATCCTATAAGAGGAGCCAAGGATGTGATTGACAGTCTGTAAGGAAGGCCTGAAGAGGACTGGCATAAGAAGGCAATGGCTGGGCTGACCTAAGGCCAGTTCTCTGTATTTTTGGTAGAATAAGTTCAGCAGAGAGCTGCGCTCTCAAGCATTAAACAACTGAGAACTAGGTTCAGCCTCCTGTGCCAGGATATGCCAAACTCTCTGCTGCTTGATAGAATTAACGTGGAAGTTCTGCCCTAATACATATCCCTAACTCTGGTATTTGAGAACAGTGTGTGAGAGAAAAAACAGCTGCATGTCAAGTCCTGCCTATGAAGAAAAACTCACATACTGTATTGCCTGTCTAGCTCAGTCAAAACTACAGAATTTGTGGCTGCTTGGCATATAAGTAGTACTAATCATTTCACTTTTGTGATGTGCAGATTTTGCTCAAACTTCGTTTTGTTATAATTTTTGCTATTATATTGTTTGCTAACTATTCAGCCCCGGCAAAAAACCAAGGCAAGTTTGTGAGACAAATCGCCATCCCCCAAACATGGCAATGATGTGTGGCTGGCACATTGCTGATCTAAGAGCAGTGTGTAGATTCTCGACTCCTGCACTTTTACAAGAGCACAGTCTGATAAGAGTGCGGCCTTTGCTCCTGGCGGCCATGGGCACTTGAAGTGAACATTGACCATGCCCACTGATAATCGGGAGCGCCCTTTTAAAAGTTACTGTAAGAAACATTTGGTCAACGAAACACACTATGGCACGGATTCATTATTTTATTGGCTGGCTGGGTGCAAGACCTTCGTGAGCACAATAAAAGCAACCTGATTACAGGAAATTGCAGGTCCTATCATGCAAATCTCCATTACTTCAGATAGCATGCTGTCCCTCTGCTTAGAGCCTACACCTGTTCTCGAATGGGACAGACATATTGAAATCCTTGATTGTTCAAAGCGGTGTGTGAGACCGTGAGTGCTAGAACAAGCGACGGATATATATTGGGAAGACATCACTAGCAGAGACTGTGGTGCGGGGAATTGCTGAGTCATTAAACGAGCACTGGCACAAAGAAATACCCCAAACCCAGGGCTTTAAGTGGGAGCTGTCTGTGGGGGTCTTAGCCCCCCAGTTTTTTGGGGGGGCCTCGAAAGGGGGCTCTATTTTCGGGCCTCAAAGGTCAAAGGTAGGGTGACCATAAGTCCCGGTTTTTATTTGGTGTTACTAGTGTGGGTAACATGTCTTGATAGTGAAATACTGCCAATTTCGGTTTTTTCTATTGAAAGGCTATCTTGCCCATAGGATAGCATGGGGAATGCCGTGTAACATGTTTACCTGTATATCTTCCCATAACAGCAAGATAGTGATATGGAATCTGGTATCCCTGAACGCAGAATTTAATAACACATCCTTTAGTGAAGATGGTATTTAAATTCTAAGTTTGGAATTAGCACTTTTAGAAAGTGGCTATTTTCCTGTTCAACCTTTCTCTGTGCCTCTGCCTGGTTGTGTATTGACTGTCTGGTTTGTGAGTGACAGGGGTTGGCGGGGGGCTCCAGGAGGCTGGCTGAGTCAGCACAAGGCTGAATAGACCCATCTGCATGTACTCTACATGCAGATGGGAGCACTCTGCCAGTGCACCTCTTCTTCCTTTATGAGTGTGGGCCAGGGCCTTCAGACGCAGCGCAGGAGGTGGAGCCAGCATTGTGGCAGGCAGGCACAGCCCTACTGAGACCCAGGTGCTACTCCTCCCGGCCAAATCGTGTACTGACATGGCACTGTTTGGCTCACAGACTAGAACTTGCTGTGGCAGATACAGTTGATGGGGTTGCCAGGGTCAATCACTTCAAGATTTTCATGGACTCATTGTATGCCACATACAGCATGTCACCAAAAAACCAGAGAGAGCTAAATCTGGCCGCCAGCGAGCTATGTGTACAGCTTCAGAAGATAGGGAAAATGCTTGATACTAGATAAGTAGCATCCAGTTACAGATCTATGAAAGCTGTTTGGAACTGCTTTTCTATCTTGTGCAAACATTTTGAGAATGCTTTTAAAGACCCATCCAGACCCATAAGAGACCGGAGTAAGTGTGAAGGTCTCTTGAAGAAGCTTACATCCTATTCTTTTATCAGAGATTTGGGGTAATGGGTGATGCACTTCAAGAGCTCAAAGACTTATCACTCTCCTTACAGAGGAGGGACATTACAATTGTTAATGCCCACAGACTTTTGGTTAGTCAAGTATGTATATTTAGAGCAATGAAGGACTCACCAGGGGAATTTCCTTCTGCGGCTCAGAGAGCAGTTTACAAGGGCAAATTCAAGAATGTTCCTCTTTTCCATGATAGAAGTAACTCTGTTGCCCTTAATCCAAATCAGTTTTACCAAAGTCTGTCAGTAAATATCAATAAACGATGTGCCGCGGATTCTGAGAAAGAACTTATAGCCAGCTTCAGTGTGCAGGCAACTTGCCTCCTGGTGATGAATGCATTCTTTATGGTGAAACAGATATCCAGAAACTGTGTTCAGAGTTTCATCTGCCAGCAAGAGATACTATCCAAGCTTTTAGACTTTTTAAAGATTTTGGTGGAAAGAAAACCCCTGAAGCATTAAAAAAGTTAGTAGTTTGCATGGAAACCTTGCCAGCAAGTAATGCGGATTGCGAGAGAGGTTTCAGCGCAATGAACTTAATTGCTGGTCCAACAAGGGCCTCTCTTCTTGTAGAGACCATTTCTTCATGCTTATGGGTAAAACTCAATGGTCCTCCATTTGAAACATTTGACGCAAAGCTGTATGTAAAGAGTTGGCTGGCAAAAGGTAGAAGGTCTGCTAAAGAAAATTGTTGTGAGAAACCCCAGCAAAATAGACACAGTGAATATCTTCAAGGGTTTTGGAAAATCCTGCAATAGATTTTTAAGTAATGTAAATAATTTTTACATGTTTTAAAGTGTTTGATACTTTATGGCTTATACTTAAGAAATATACCTTTTTAACTATTTTATTATCCTTTGCTGGATGCAACTTCATGATTTTCTTAAGCACACAATGCTAGGTATATTGATTTAGACCACACCCCTACTTGGATAGGCCACACCCCTTTAAGAAATGTGCCCCGCCCCTTTTAGAGCAGCATCAGGTTTTTTTCCCACTTAAAGTCCTGCCCAAACCACAAAGTATTCAAATGTTCACTAATAAAAGGAGGAAAAGTGCACTACACATAATGTGTAAGAAGTAATGTAGCCCACAGCCTTGGGTGAAGGGCTACAATATATGTATATTCTGCACAAATGATATACACTATTTTTCCAGTTTATGTGCTGGAGAAAGAAACAAAAACAGATTTTGCTTCAAACATAGCCTCATCCTTCTTCACACGTGGAGGGGGGGCGGACAGCAGGTTGCTTGCTTCGTTGTTTATTACAGAAGCAGCAAATGTAGCATACAGCCAGTCTCCTACATTTTATTCACAGGTGAATAAATACAATGCCGGCTGCATTAAATAAAACTGCTGCACTGGGTTCGTAAGCGGCCCTTTGACCTGTGGTTGGCTTATGTAGTATTATCCAAAGTCCGTCACATGGCCTGGTTCTCCCCTCTTACTCGTCAGTAAGCGGTAAGAATATTGCTGACCTTAGAAAGAAGTGTTGGCCGGGGTAGAGGTATAAGTATTGGGGCAGGTGGTAGCCATGAACTTTTTGGGTCGCCCCTACACTGGGGTGTTTTCTGGGGCAGAGCCAAAGTTACCTCATATATAGTGGCATAACACAAAATAATGGGCTCCCCTACAGAATGTGACGGCTCCATACCTCACAGGTATTCATACTTCTCGAGCTGAATGGGGGACCCTGTCAATATTTTCAATATTTATTAAAGATTTGGAACTCCAATGAGGTCCACATAAAAATACATGCAGTAATACATGTAATGTAATACTATGCAAGTATTTTAATGTGGACCTCAGTGGAGTTCCAAATCTTTAATAAATATTTAATTGAATTGGGGGACCCTGTCAGATGTTGGCACCCCTTCATCGCAGGGGCTGCAGAGGCCTCCGTTACGCCCACACTCAGGTGTCCTGTGGCAGACGGAAGAGTTGCTGGCCCTGGTATACTTGTGCTTGTGTGGGGACTTGAGATCGTCCAATGCGGGAAGTCTCCAGATGGAGGCCCCTTCATCCCTCGTGGAGTCCATCTAGACCCTCTACAAAAGCTGGTGGCCATTCTTTAGCTGCCACATTGTTCAGAGTGTGCAGTGAGACGTGTGGTAATACCTGCCTCTCCCCTCCACTCCCTTGAAAGCAGAGA